>NC_090329.1:52496822-52812218 GCF_035084215.1 Heptranchias perlo
TTGTCGCAGCGTCTGCATGGTCTCGCCAGTTCTAACCAGTTCTTTACCCAAACACACGGAACAGCCATGGGGACCAAATTCGCACCCCAATACGCCAACATTTTCATGCACAAGTTCGAGCAGGACTTCTTCACTGCACAAGACCTCCAACCAACACTATACACCAGATACATCGACGACATTTTCTTTCTATGGACCCACGGCAAGGAATCAATAAAGAGACTACATGATAACATCAACAAGTTCCATCCCACCATCAAGCTCACCATGGTCTACTCCTCAGAATCAGTTTCTTTCTTGGACACACGAATCTCCATCAAAGACGGGCACCTCAGCACCTCACTCTACCGCAAGCCCACGGACAACCTCACGATGCTCCACTTTTCCAGCTTCCACCCTAACCACGTCAAAGAGGCCATCCCCTATGGACAGGCCCTGCGAATACACAGGGTCTGCTCAGACGAGGAGGAACGCGATGGACACCTACAGACGCTGAAAGACGCCCTAGTAAGAACGGGATATGACGCTCGACTCATCGATCGACAGTTCCGACGGGCCACAGCAAAAAATCGCATAGACCTCCTCAGGAGACTAACACGGGACGCAACCAACAGAGTACCCTTTGTCGTCCAGTACTTCCCCAGAGCGGAGAAACTACGCCATGTTCTCCGCAGCCTTCAACATGTCATCAATGAGGACAAACACCTCGCTATGGCCATCCCCACACCTCCACTACTCGCCTTTAAACAGCCACCCAACCTCAAACAGACCATCGTTCGCAGCAAACTACCTAGCTTTCAAGAGAACAGCGTCCACGACGCCACACAACCCTGCCACGGTAACCTCTGCAAGACATGCCAGATCATCGACACAGATACCACCATCACACGAGAGGACACCACCCACCAGGTGCATGGTTCATACTCCTGTGACTCGGCCAACGTTGTCTACCTCATACGTTGCAGGAAAGGATGCCCCAGAGCATGGTACATTGGCGAGACCATGCAGACGCTGCGACAACGGATGAACGGACACCGCGCAACAATCGCCAAACAGGAGGGTTCCCTCCCAGTCGGGGAACACTTCAGCAGTCATGGACATTCATCCACCGACCTTCGGGTAAGCGTACTCCAAGGCGGCCTTCGAGACACACGACAATGCAAAATCGTCGAGCAGAAATTGATAGCCAAGTTCCGCACCCATGAGGACGGCCTCAACCGGGATCTTGGGTTCATGTCACGCTACACGTTACCCCACCAGCGAACAAATGTTATCTGTTTTTAATATAATGGGTCATTTGCTGGCTCTCTCTGCCTTCCGGATGTTTCTGCCTCTCTCTGTGTTTTTTTTCTCTGTTTTTTTTCCCTGTTTGTTTTTTTGTTGAATGTGTATTCGGGGGTTCTGCAGGTGACACCTCTCTGTCTGAACACGGTGATTGCCTTGGCAACGGGCAGTTGCAGGGGCAGTCTGTAAACACCATGTATTGTTCTATATGTATAAATGCGTAGGCTTCAAGGAGCTCTTGAAACATTTGCCTGAGGAAGGAGAAAATCTCCGAAAGCTTGTGAATTTAAAATAAAATTGCTGGACTATAACTTGGTGTTGTAAAATTGTTTACAATTGTCAACCCCAGTCCATCACCGGCATCTCCACATCCTGAGAGAGGACAGCAGGTTCATGTTCCGTGAAGCCACTGTTATGCGCCACCTTCTCCTGCAAGAACGCGGGACATGTGTCGGTGAGTGCCCTCCAAGATGTTTGGGTGATGTGGCTGTCATGGTTGAATAACTGCCAGTGTGTGTGACCTGTGAGTTGTAGGTGTGCGGCTTACAACAGTGGTAATGTGTAAGGGTGAGAGGAAATATCTGATTGGAAGAATTGAGTACTGATGGAAAGAGTTTGTTGGTATGTGGGTGATGGGGGTGGGGGGGGGCGTAGTGCGTGGAGCAGTTGATGCGGCTAATGGTGCAGTTGGTAGGAGATGCCACTTGATAGTTGACCTCACTCACCATGACCACTCGTGTCAAAGCATTGAACTTTTCTACACTGCATCCATGTTCGTGGTGCTACGCGCCTGGCATTGACTTAGTCCCCTACTGCCTCCCACTGCCTCTTGAGCATATGTCTGGAAGGCCTCTTGCCCCCACCTGCGGATATAGGATGCCCCTCCTTCTCTCCACCACTTGCACCAAGGACTCTAGTGAATCATCAGAGAACCTTGTACATGCACTCTCACAGGCCCAGTACAAATTCAGATCGGCAGGTTGGTGAGGTCTGGCATGCAGTTTGGAGGATGTGGGATTTAGTAGTATGCAACCTTTATTCAATGTTTTAAAATAGCTCAACAGTTGATAAACATAGGGATGGGACCTGCATCAGTGTTTTACGCGTGCAATGTCTGATCTCCATTCAGACTCCATGCGGACGTGCATTTTATATTTTGCAAATATCAGAGTCCCGCAAACTTTGAGCAGCCCAGTTGTTGCTCATTAAAAATTCATTATACTGCACTACATTGCACAGATTCATTTCCAAATTGACTTCCACCACTTTCTGCAGCCAATTTAAGTGGTGCGAGCCACTCACAATATCTATGTCCCCTGCTGATGAGCAGCCACTTAACAGCGCAGGTAGTGCTGGCTAGACGCAGCAATCAGGTAAATCACCAAGCAGCACAAATGTTATGTGCTGCCTGCATCTCAACGACTGGTTGCGAGTTAATTGCGCACCATGACCCCCACGCCCGGTTTCGGGGGTTATCCAATATTTTTTTTTATTCGTTCATGGGATGTGGGCATCACTGGCAAGGCCAGCATTTATTGCCCATCCCTAGTTGCCCTTGAGAAGGTGGTAGTGAGCCGCCTTCTTGAACCGCTGCAGTCCATGTGGTGAAGGTTTTCCCACAGTGCTGTTAGGAAGGGAGTTCCAAGATTTTGACCCAGCGACGATGAAGGAACGGTGATATATTTCCAAGTGGGGATTGTGTGTGACTTGGAGGGGAACGTGCAGGTTGTGTTGTTCCCATGAGCCTGCTGGCCTTGTCCTTCTAGGTGGTAGAGGCCGCGGGTTTGAGAGGTGCTGTCGAAGAAGCCTTCGCGAGTTGCTGCAGTGCATCCTGTGGATGGTACACACTGCAGCCACAGTGCGCCGGTGAAGGGAGTGAATGTTTAGGGTGGTGGATGGGATGCCAATCAAGCGGGCTGCTTTGACCTTGATGGTGTCGAGCTTCTTGAGTGTTGTTGGAGCTGCACTCATCCAGGCAAGTGGAGAGTATTCCATCACATTCCTGACTTGTGCCTTGTAGATGGTGGAAAGGATTTGGGGAGCCAGGAGGGGAGTCACTCGCCGCAGAATACCCAGCCTCTGACCTGCTCTTGTGGCCACAGTATTTATATGGCTGGTCCAGTTAAGTTTCTGGTCAATGGTGACCGCCCAAGATGTTGATGGTGGGGGATTCGGCGATGGTAATGCCGTTGAATGTCAAGGGGGGTGGTTAGACTCTCTCTAGTTGGAGATGGTCATTGTCTGGCACTTGTCTGGCGCGAATGTTACTTGCCCCTTATCAGCCCAAGCCTGGATGTTGTCCAGGTCTTGCTGCATGCGGGCACGGACTGCTTCATTAGCTGAGGGGTTGGGAATGGAACTGAACACTGTGCAATCATCAGCGAACATCCCCATTTCTGACCTTATGATGGAGGGAAGGTCATTGATGAAGCAGCTGAAGATGGTTGGGCCTAGGACACTGCCCTGAGGAACTCCTGCAGCAATGTCCTGGGACTGAGATGATTGGCCTCCAACAACCACTACCATCTTCCTTTGTGCTAGGTATGACTCCAGCCTCTGGAGAGTTTTCCCTCTGATTCCCATTGACTTCAATTTTACTTGGGCTCCTCGGTGCCACAATCGGTCAAATGTTGCCTTGATGTCAAGGGCAGTCACTCTCACCTCACCTCTGGAATTCAGCTCTTTTGTCCATGTTTGGACCAAGGCTGTAATGAGGTCTGGAGCCGAGTGGTCCTGGCAGAACCCAAACTGAGCATCGGTGAGCTGGTTATTGGTGAGTAAGTGCCGCTTGATGGCACTGTCGACGACACCTTCCATCACTTTGCTGATGATTGAGAGTA
This sequence comes from Heptranchias perlo, assembly GCF_035084215.1. NCBI lineage: Eukaryota > Metazoa > Chordata > Chondrichthyes > Hexanchiformes > Hexanchidae > Heptranchias > Heptranchias perlo. The sequence continues at coordinate 52,500,947 of NC_090329.1, forward strand.
GGCTGATGGGGCAGTAATTGGCCGGATTGGATTTGTCCTGCTTTTTGTGGACAGGACATACCTGGGTAATTTTCCACATTGCCGGGTAGATGCCAATGTTGTAGCTGTACTGGAACAGTTTGGCTAGAGACGCGGCTAGTTCTGGAGCACAAGCCTTCAGCACCACAGCCGGATGCTTTTGGGGCCCATAGCCTTTGCTGTATCCAGTGCACTCAGCCATTTCTTGATATCACGTGGAGTGAATCGAATTGGTTGAAGACTGGCTTCTGTGATGGTGGGGATATCAGGAGGAGGCCGAGATGGATCATCCACTCGGCACTTCTGGCTGAAGATGTTTGCAAACATTTCAGCCTTGTCTTTTGCACTCACGTGCTGGACTCTGCCATCATTGAGGATGGGAATGTTTAAAGAGCCTCCTCCTCCCGTTAGTTGTTTAATTGTCCACCACCATTCACGACTGGATGTGGCAGGACTGCAGAGCTTTGATCTGATCTGTTGTTTGTGGAATCATTTAGCTCTGTCTATAGCATGTTGCTTCTGCTGTTTAGCATGCATGTAGTCCTGAGTTGTAGCTTCACCAGGTTGGCACCTCATTTTTAGGTACACCTGATGCTGCTCCTGGCATGCTCTTCTACACTCCTCATTGAACCAGGGTTGATCCCCTGGCTTGTTGGTAATGGTAGAGTGAGGAATATGCCTGGCCATGAGTTTACAGATTGTGCTGGAATGCAATTCTGCTCCTGCTGATGGCCCACAGTGCCTCATGGATGCCCAGTTTTGAGCTGCTAGATCTGTTCTGAATCTATCCCATTTAGTACAGTGATAGTGCCACACAACACGTTGGATGGTGTCCTCAGTGCGAAGACGGGACTTCATCTCCACGAGGACTGTGCGGTGGTCACTCCTACCAATACTGTCATGGACAGATGCATCTGCGACAGGTAGATTGGTGAGGACGAGGTCAAGTAGGTTTTTCCCTCGTGTTGGTTCGCTCACCACCTGCTGCAGGCCCAGTCTGGCAGTTATGTCCTTCAGGACTTGGCCAGCTCGGTCAGTAATGGTGCTACCGAGCCATTCTTGGTGGTGGACATTGAAGTTCCCCACCCAGAGTACATGCTGTGCCTTTGCTAGCCTCAGTATTTCCCCCTGGAATATTTTACCACAGGAAGTGATTAAAGCAGAGACCATTGTTTCTTTTAAGGGAAAGTTGAATAAATATTTATAGTAGAAAAAGATGCAAGGCTATGCAGAAAGTACAGGGCAGAGGAATCAGCAAAGAGTCAGCACAGACACAATGGGTCAAACGGCCTCCTTCAGTGCTGGAAACTTCTATGGTGAACTGTTACAAGCTTACTAAAAAGTTATTCAATACATAGTAGTAAAATTTAATTAAGTATGACTTTATTATGTCTATGAACTGTGTCAAATTGAGTTTTTATCTATTAACCTTTGCAATTTTAAATAAATGTAAATTTGCATATCAATGTAATGAAGATAAAAAAGTTGTTTTTAATTAATGGACAGTTTAATTGTATAATTAAGGTTATAACTCTTAAAGAAATTAAATTAATGACCACAACGGTTTTGGCTGGTCTGCAAAATATCACAAAAAAATGAATTTTTGGCTTGTTTTTATCCATTACACATATTTCCAAATTCTGTTGTTCTCTGGCTGTACAATCCTGCTGTTCTTGCAGACATCATTACATCAATACATTTAGCTATAAACCTTCTAAACAGTTTAGACTAATTTTCAGGAACAGTATCGTCATGCAGAAAAAATCTAAACAAATTAGCTTTGTATTTGTTATCTACAGAAGTGATAATCTAATCAGTTATATTAATGTGTTCATTAACTAAAATTACTGAGCAGATATGTCCAAAGAATTTAGACATAAAAGAGCCTGTTGCCAAGAAAGGATTACGCAGAAATTCTAGCTGTAGGACAAAAGCAGAAAATCCTGGAAACATTCAGCAGGTCAGTAAGCATCTTTGGAGAAAACAGATGAGCTAACATTTCAGGTAGGATCCTTTTTCAGATGAACTGCATTTGAAAAAGGAGCTGAAGAAAGGGAAGGGGAGGGAAACAAACACACACACATTGACTCACACACACACTGACCCACACACACACTGACCCACACACACACACAGAAACATACATAGAATTACAAAGAATGTACAGCACAGAAACAGGCGATTCAGCCCAACAGGTCTATGCCGGCATTTATGCTCCACGCGAGCCTCCTCCCTCCCTACTTCATCTAACCTAATCAGTATATCCCTCCATTCCTTTCTCCCTCATGTGTTTATCTAGCTTCCCCTTAAATGCATCTATGCTAGTCGCCTCAACTACTGCTTGTGGTAACGAGTTCCATATTCTAACCACTCTCTGAGTAAAGATATTTCTCCTGAATTCCCTATTGGATTTATTAGTGACTATCTTATATTTATGGTTCCTAGTTCTGGTCTTCCCCGCAAGTGGAAACATCTTCTCTACGTCTACTCTAACAAACCCTTTCATAATCTTAAAGACGTCTATCAGGTCACCCCCTCAATCTTCTCTTTTCTAGAGAAAAGAGCCCCAGCCTCCTCAATCTTTCCTGATAGGTATAACCTCTGAGATCTGGTATCATCCTAGTAAATCTTTTTTGCACCTTCTCTAGTGCCTTTATATCCTTTTTATAATATGGAGACCAGAACTGTTCACACTACTCCAAGAGCGGTCTAACCAAGGTTCTACAGAAGTTTAACATAACTTCTCTGCTTTTCAATTCTATCCCTCTAGTAATGAACCCCAGTGTCATCTGCAAATTTTGAAATTGTACTTCCGATTCCTGAGTCCAAATCTTTTATGTAAATGGTGAACAACAGTGGTTCCAGCACTGATCCTTGTGGAACACCACTTCCCATCTTTTGCCAGTCTGAGCAGCTACCCTTAACCCATTCTCTCTGCTTTCTGTTTTGTAGTCAGCTTGCTATCCATTCTGCTACTTGTCCCCTGACTCCACATACTCTGACCTTAGCCATGCGTCTACTATGCTGTACCTTATCAAAGGCCTTTTGAAAATCCAAACATATCACATCTACAGCATTACCCTTGTCTACCCTTTTTGTTACTTCTTCAAAGAGTTCAATAAAGTTGGTCAAGCATAACCTTCCCTTTTGAAATCCGTGCTGACTATTCTTTATTATATTTTCCGTTTCTAGATGTTTTTCTATTACATCCTTGAGTAAGGATTCCATTATCTTTCCCACCACTGACGTTAAGTTGTTTGGTCTATATTTCCCTGGACTGGTTCTATCTCCCTTTTTAAATATAGGAATCACATTAGCTGTCTGCCAGTCCTCTGGCACTATTCCCTTTTCTAATGAATTTTTATATATGTAATAGTGCCTCTGCTATCTCTTCCCTAACTTCTTTTAAATGCACGGATGCAATCCATCTGGACCAGGTGTTTTATTCTCTCTAGTTTGATTTCTTTATCAATTATCTCCCTCCTTTCTATCTTAAATGTCTTTATATACACATACACTCACTCATCCACACACACACACCCATACATGCTCATACACATACGTATAGATACACACTCAGCCACACCACATATACTCATCCACGCAAACACACTCACCCACATATATGGGGAAGAAGTAGAATGACCTGTGAAGTGCTTAAGTTGAAGAATAGGAGATGGTTAAATGGCTAAGTGATATTAACATGAGCCAATAGGAGGCATGAGAGCAAGTGAAGACATTTAAGAGACACATAATGCTTGAATAGTTGAGGCAGGGTAAGGTACGTAGAAATGGAAGAACTAAAAACTGGCTCCAATGGGCTGGGATGCTAGGAGGAGAAAATGGCAGGTTGACACCAAGTCAGTAGACTGATCACTAGCATGGAACAACAGGCTCCTGGGCTATGGGAGCCTGCTCTGCTTTGTTAGTTTTTCATGCTGCCTTAAACCATTAAATGTTCCCAACATTTCAAATTGTTTTTGTTTATGAACCAATACCACTTTTTGACATCACAAGCAATACCCAGCTTCATGGCCCATTGACAAAGCCAGAATGTCCAGGATACAAAACACAATAATCCTATTGACCCCGGCTGTAGTGTAAACTATTCCAATATAAATAAAATACTGAAAACTGAGAAGAGTTAGTACTGAAACATTCTGGGATCTTTAGATAGACTATATAGCATCTGCTAAATTCAAGCTATTTTAGCCTCAAGAAGAACAACCAATACTTCCACAGACAGGTTTAATCATTTATATCAACGCAGTACTGAAAAGTTTAATCATAGAATCATAGAAATGTTACAGCACAGAAGGAGGCCATTCGGCCCATCGAGCCGGCGCCAGCTCTATGCACAAGCAATCCAGCTAGTCCTACTTCCCCTGCCCTTTCCCCGTGGCCCTGCACATTTTCGCATTTCAAGTACTTATCCAGTTCCCTTTTGAAGACCATGATTGAATCTGCCTCCACCACCCCCTCGGGCAGTGCAGTCCAGATCCCAACCATTCGCTGTGTAAAAAGGTTTTTCCTCATGTCACCTTAGGTTCTTTTGCCAATCACCTTAAATCTATGCCTTCTGGTTCTTGACCATTCTGCCAATGGGAACAGTTTCTCTCTATCTACTCTGTCTAGACCCTTCATGATTTTGAATCTCCTCTCAACCTTCTCTGTTCCAAGGAGAACAACCCCAGCTTCTCCAATCGATCCATGTAATTTAAGTCCCTCATCTCTGGAATCATTCCAGTAAATCTCCTCTGCACCCTCTCCAAGGCCTTCACCTCCTTCCTAAAGTGCAGTTCCCAGAACTGGACACAATACTCCAGTTGTGGCCGAACCAGTGTTTTATAAAGGTTCATCATGAACACCTTGCTTTTGTACTCCATGCCTCTATTTATAAAGCCCAGGACCCCGTATGCTTTTTTAACTGCTTTCTCAACCTGCCCTGCCACCTTCAACAATTTGTGCCCATATGTCCTCAGATCCCTCTTTCTCTACCCCTTTTAGAATTGTGCCCTCTAGTTTATATTGTCTCTCCTAATTTTTCTTACCAAAATGCTTCACCTCGCATTTTTCCGCGTTAAACTTCATCTGCCACGTGTCGGCCATGCTACCAGCGTGTCTATATCCTCTTGAAGTCTATCACTATCCTCCTCACTGCTCACAACCCTTCCAAGTTTTGTGTCATCTGCAGATTTTGAAATTGTGCCCTGTACTCCCAAATCCAAGTCATTAATATATATCAAGAAAAGCAGTGGTCCCAGCACCAACCCCTGGGGAACACCACTGTAGACCTCCCTCCAGTCTGAAAAACAACCATTCACCACTACTCTCTGTTTCCTGTCATTTAGCCAATTCTGTATCCTTTTTTTATTCATTCATGGGATGTGGGCATCGCTGGCAAGGCTGGCATTTATTGCCCATCCCTAATTGGCCTTGAGAAGGTGGTGGTGAGCTGCCTTCTTGAACCGCTGCAGCCCGTGTGTTGACGGTTCTCCCAAAGTGCTGTTAGGAAGGGAGTTCCAGGATTTTGACCCAGCGACGATGAAGGAACGGCGATATATTTCCATGTTGCTATTGCCCCCTTTATTCCATGGGCTGCAGTCTTAATAGCAAGCCTACCATGTGGCACTTTATCAAACTCTTTTTGAAAACCCATATACACCACATCAACTGCATTGCCCCTCATCTACCCTCTCTGTTACCTCATCAAAAAACTCTATCAAGTTGGTTAAACACGATTTGCCTTTAACAAATCCATGCTGGCTTTCCCTAATCAATCCACACTCGTCCAAGTGACTGTTAATTCTGTCCCGGATTATTGTTTCTAAAAGTTTCCCCACCACCGAGGTTGACCTGACTGGCTTATAGTTGCTGGGTTTATCTTTACACCCTTTTTTGAACAAGGGTGTAACATTTGCAATTCTCCTGTCCTCTGGCACCACCCCAGTATCTAAGGATGTCTGGAAGATTATGGCCAGTACCTCCGCAATTTCCCCCCTTACTTCCCTCAACATCCTAGGATGCATCCTATCCGGACCAAGTGACTTATCTATTTTAAAGCAGCTAGCCCTTCTAGTACCTCTTCATTCTCCATTTTTAGCCCATCCAGTATCTTGACTATATCCTCCTTTACTGAGACTTTGGCAGCATCTTCTTCCTTGGTAAAGACCAATGCAAAGTACTCATTTAGTACCTCAGCCATGCCCACTATCTCCTTGAGTAGATCTCCTTTATGGTCCCTAATCGGCCCCACCCCTCCTCTTACTACACGTTTACTATTAACATGTCTGTAGAAGACTTTTGGATTCCCTTTTATGTTGTCCGCTAATCTATTCTCATACTCTCTCTTTGGCCCTCTTATTTCCTTTTTCACTTCCCCGCTGAACTTTCTATATTCTTTTGTTATCAACCTGACACCTGTCATATGCCGCTTTTCCGCTTCATCTTATTCTCTATCTCCTTTGTCATCCAAGGGGCTCTGTCTTTAGTTGCTCTACCTTTCTCCCTCGTTGGAATGTACCTTGTCTGTACCTGAATCATCTCCTCTTTAAAGGCTGCCCACTGTTCAGTTATAGTTTTGCCTGCCAATCTTTGATTCCAATTTACCCAGGCCAGATTTGTTCTCATCCCACTGAAATTGGCCCTATTCCAATTGAGTATTTTTACTCTAGAGTGGTCAGAGTCCTTTTCCATAGCTTTCTAAACCTTATGTTATTATGATCGCTGCTCCCTAAATGGTCCCCCAATGACATTGCTCCACTTGACCTGTCTCATTCCCTAGAACCAAGTCCAGCAATGCCTTCTTCCTCATTGGGCCAGAAATATACTGGTCGAGAAAGTTATCCTGAATACATTTCAAAAATTCCTCCCCTTCTTTGCCCCTTATATTATTGTTATCCCAGTCTATATTAGGATAGTTGAAATCCCCCGTTATCACTACTCTATGGCTTTTGCACCTCTTTGTAATTTCCCTGTAAATTTGCTCCTCTATATCCTTTCCACTAGATGGTGACCTATGGAATACACCCAGTAGTGTAATGGCACCTCTATTGGTCCTTAACTCTGACCAAATAGATTCTGTCCTTGACCCCTCCAGGACATCCTCTCTCTCCAGCACTGCAATACTCTCCTTAATCAATACTGCCATCCCCTCCTTTCTTTCCTTCCCTATCTTTCCTGAACACAGCTCTCATAGAAATAAATATGTACGATCTGATAGCCATTACAGAGACATGGCTGCAAGATGACAAAGGCTGGAACCTGAATATTCAAGGTATTTCGGAAGGACAGGAAGCTATGAAAAGGTGGAGGGGTAGCTCTGTTAATTAAAGATGACATGAGTATAATAGAGAGAAATGACCTTAGTTCTAAAAACCAAGATTTAAAATCAGTTTGGGTAGAGATAAGAAATAGTAAGGACAAGAAATCACTTGTGGGAGTAGTTTATAGGCTCCCTAACAGTAACCACACTGTAGGACAGGGTATATAGGAAGAAATAATGGGGCTTGTGAGAAAGGAATAGCGATAATCATGGGTGATTTTAATCTACATATAGATTGGATGAACCTGATTGGCAAAGGTAGCCTGGAAGATGAGTTCATAGACTGCTTTCGAGACAGTTTCTTAGAGCAGCACGTTCTAGAGCCAACCAGAGAGCAGGCTATTCTAGATCTGGTAATGTGTAATGAGACAGGATTAATTAATGACCTCATTGTAAAGGAGCCTGTAGGTAGCAGTGATCACAATATGATTGAATTTCGCATTCAGTTTGAGGGAGAGAAAAGTAAGTCTCAGACTAGTGTTTTAAACTTAAATGACTGCAATTATGAGGACATGAAGACAGAGCTGGCTAAAGTGAACTGGGAACTTAGGTTAAGGGATAGGTCAGTAGGGATGCAGTGGCAGACATTTAAAGAGATATTTCATAACACTCAGCAAAGATACATTCCAGTGAGAAAGAAAGACTCTAGGGGAAGGACGTACCATTCGTGGCTAAGTAAGGAAGTTAAAAATAATATCAAATTGAAAGAAAAAGCATACAATTCCGTGAAGATTAGTGGCAGGTCAGAAGATTGGACAGAATATAAAAAACAGCAAAGAATGACTAAACGAATAATAAGAAGGGAGAAATTAGAGTACGAGAGAAAGCTAGCTAGAAATATAAAAAGAGAGTATGAGTTTCTACGGGTATTTAAAAAAGAAGAGTAAGTAAGGTGAGTATTGGTCCTCAAGAGAGTGAGTCAGGGGAATTAATAATGGAGAATAAGGAAATGGCGGATGAATTGAACAGATAATTTGTGTCTGTCTTCACTGTAGAGGATACAAATAACATGCCAGAAATAATTGTGAAACAAGAGGTGAAAGGGAGGGAGGAACTTAAAACATTTACAATCACCAGGAAAAAGGTTCTGAAAAAAATATTACAACTAAAAGCTGACAAGTCCCAAGGTTCTGATGGACTTCATCCTAGGGTCTTAAAAGAAGTGGCTGTAGAGATAGTAGATGCATTGGTATTAATTTTGCAAAATTCCCTAGATTCTGGAAGGGTCCCATCAGATTGGAAAATAGCGAATGTAACTCCTCTATTCAAGAAAGGAGGGAGACAGAAAGCAGGAAACTACAGGCCAGTTAGCTTCACATCTGTCATAGGGAAAATGCTAGAATCTATTATTAAGGAGATTATAGCAGAGCACTTAGAAAATCTCAATGCAATCAGGCAGAGTCAACACGGCTTTGTGAAAGGGAAATCGTGTTTGACTAATTTATTAGCGTTCTTTGAGGAAGTAACAAGCAATGTGGATAAAGGGGATCCTGTGGATGTGGTGTACTTGGATTTCCAGAAGGCTTTTGACAAGGTGCCACATCAAAGGCTACTACACAAAATAAGAGCTCATGGTGTAAGGGGTAACATATTAACATGGATTAAAGGATTGGTTAGCTAACAGGAAACAGAGAGTAGGCATAAATGGGTCATTTTCAGGTTGGCAAGATGTATCGAGTGGAGAGCCACAGGGATCAGTGCTTGGGCCTCAACTATTTACAATCTATATCAATGACTTGGATGAAGGGACTGAATGTATGGTTGCTAAATTTGCTGATGACACAAAGGTAGGTAGGACAGTAAGTTGTGAAGAGGACATAAGGGCCCCGATATTACCAGGTAGGCAGGATGGCAGCGGGAGGGGCGACTGGGGGCGTGGGTAACCCGCCCAGTAAAATCCGTCCATTCCCCACACGATCATGGGTAAATTGAAGCCACTTACCGTGGCTTCCGGGTTTCCCGTCGTCAACCTGCACAGCGGGCGGACGGTGCACCCGCATCACAGGCTGTCAGCTGGAGGAACCCTATTTAAAGGGGCAGTCCTCCAATGCTGCTCCTGCAGCAAAGAACCAAAATTATAGAATGGAGCAGACCAGGGGAAAGGCTGCTCCCAGATTTACCGATGCCTCACTCCAGGTCCTACTGGATGGGGTGAGGAGGAGGAGGGATATTTTCTACTCAGCAGACGGGAGGAAATGGCCTGTTTCTGCCACCAAGAAGGCCTGGCTCGAGGTGGCAGAGGAGGTTACCAGCAGCAGCAATGTCTCCTGCACATGGATACAGTGCAGGAAGCGCTTCAATGACCAAACTAGGTCAGCCAAAGTGAGTACACTTACTCATTCTCCTACACTCGGTCTTCCACATCACCGCCCCCACCCCACAACTCCTTCTGCACTGCCAACACTACTCTATCACATCACTCCTCACACCCACTCAAACCTCATTCTCAACTTACCTGCACTTCCTCACCTCCCCATTACTCACACCTCCACTATCACTCAACCCAATCCTCATACAATATCATGGCTCTGTCTCATAATCACCCTCTGATGCATCTCTTTCATGGTCGGCCTCACCCAAACCAATGCATTCAGTGGTTGGCCACGTCACCATCCCTCATTCACGCCTCTCTACTTTCTTCCCTTATCGGAGAAGAGAGCCCAGAATGCACGGGAGAAGGCGAAGACTGGAGGGGGGCCGTAACATCTGGTCGTCCTCACAGACGCCGAGCAGGAGGCTCTGGAACTAAATGGCTGGTGGCAGAACTTTAACATTCAGCACTCACAATAGCAAATGCTGTTAACATGCCTTGCCATCTTCAGCACCTCAACATCTGTCATCATGCTTAATATTGCCCTCTGTTCTCTTACAGGGCCTCCAGCAACCGCCATGATGTCGGAGATTGATTCCTCAGAAGACCTGCCGGCCTTTGAGGGGGCACCGTCACATCTGAGCGAGCCATCGACCAGCACAGACACACACACCTCGGTGGGTCCCCGTCCTCACTTAGTTGGGGTCACACATGGTGAGTCACCACACACATGAGTACGAGAAGACACTGGTGGCAGGGGCAGCTATGGAGAGTCCGCGTCGGTGGGAGCACTCCTCTCCAGGCTCTGCTCAGCTGGACACAGATGCTGAACCCTGGGGGCCATCCATGAAAAGGAGAATGATCGAGGGGCAGCAGCGCATTTGCGAGGTGCTGGAACAGGTGCCACGCGCACTCTCCACAATCGCGCAGAGGATAGAGGAGTCCAACTCCTGCATGAATGGAATGGTGGCACAGGTACAGGAGGGAATCTCTGACATACTGTCACAGGGACGTGAGGGCATCTCTGAGATAGTGTCATGGGTAAGTGCGGGAATGTCTGCGATGGAGGGAAGGCTAGCCTCCATGGAGCTTCAAGCACGGCTCACCAATGATTCCATTGAGGCCCTGACAACGGACTCAGGGTGAGCAACTTTCTGCCGCCTTAAACAGGCAGGCAGATACTCTGGCACTAGCCTTAAAAGGCTTCACAAATGTCCTCCAGCAGGCTGGTAGGAGTGATGTGGGCCTGGCCCAGGAGAGGGATGATGGTGAAAGGGGACATGGAAGCCTCTCAAAGTGCCCCCACATCTCACCCGTTGCCCCCCCTCTCAACCAGTACCCGCAATGCTGCCTCTTCTCCAGGTGGCTAAGACTGCCCCTGCACAGGTGCATGTTGTGCAGACTTTGGAGGGGCCTTCATGGGCACCGAAAACCAGAGGGCACAGGCCCAAAGCATCTAACTAGTCAGGGCATAAAAAAGAGCAACCTGCCACTACCTCTGACGCAGCCATAGGGGAAGCACCACGTAAGAGTACTCGTAAGCATAAGGCGAAGTTTTTGTGAGCACAAAGTGGGTGCACAAGGGTGTTTGACGGTTGGTCATGTTTTTTATTTATATTTGCTTTTTGTTAATCGCACTTTAAATATTATTATTGTCAACACTACTGCCACATCTTGGCCATTCTTGACTGGCTTGTGTCATAAGTCTCTTTCATGAGGTTCACCATGAACACCCACACTTGATGTCACCCATTGGGTCACCCTACAGTGGGTGTATGTGTAGTTGCACGACTATTTTGTGGCACAGCACTGTGTTGTGGAGCTCCACGTGGCGGAGGTGGATGGTGTGCCTGGCGAGATGGGGATGTTGCTCGTCCTAGGATGAAGTGATGAATGCAGCTATGGCGCCCCCCACTATCCTGACGGTGTGAGTTTGAGGGGGTCCGCAAAGTAGGTAAATCTGTTTGCATAGCAGTTTAGGGTATAAATTAAGCACTTTGAGTGGAAAGACAAAGGTGTTGCAGATGGAGAATGATGTGGGAAAATGTGAACTTGTCCACTTTGGCAGGAGGAATAGAAAAGCAGTATGTTATTTAAATGGAGAAAGATTGCAGAACTCTGAGGTACAGAGGGATCTGGGTGTCCTAGTACATGAATCACAAAAAGTTAGTATTCAGGTACAGCAAGTGATTAGGAAGGCAAATGGAATGACGTCATTTATTGCAAGGGGAATGGAATATAAAAGTAGAGATGTTTTGCTACAGTTGTACAGGGCATTGGTGCGGCCACATCTAGAATACGGTGTGCAGTTTTGGTCTCCTTATTTAAGAAAGGACATAATTGCTTTAGAAGCAGTTCAGAGAAGGTTCACTCAACTAATTCCTGGGATGAGGGGGTTATCTAATGAGGAAAGGTTGGACAAGTGGGGCCTGTATACACTGGAGTTTAGAAGAATGAGAGGTGATCTTAGAGTCATAGAGAGTCATAGAGTTATACAGCACGGATAGAGGCCCTTCGGCCCATCGTGTCCGCGCCGGCCATCAAGCCCTGTCTACTCTAATCCCATATTCCAGCATTTGGTCCGTAGCCTTGTATGCTATGGCATTTCAAGTGCTCATCCAAATGCTTCTTGAATGTTGTGAGGGTTCCTGCCTCCACAACCCTTTCAGGCAGTGAGTTCCAGACTCCAACCACCCTCTGGGTGAAAAGGTTCTTTCTCAAATCCCCTCTAAACCTCCCGCCTTTTACCTTGAATCTATGTCCCCTTGTTATAGAACCCTCAACGAAGGGAAAAAGCTCCTTAGTATCCATCCTATCTGTGCCCCTCATAATTTTGTACACCTCAATCATGTCCCCCCTCAGCCTCCTCTGCTCCAAGGAAAACAAACCCAATCTTCCCAGTCTCTCTTCATAGCTGAAGCGCTCCAGCCCTGGTAACATCCTGGTGAATCTCCTCTGCACCCTCTCCAAAGCGATCACATCCTTCCTGTAGTGTGGCGACCAGAACTGCACACAGTACTCCAGCTGTGGCCTAACCAGTGTTTTATACAGCTCCATCATAACCTCCTTGCTCTTATATTCTATGCCTCGGCTAATAAAGGCAAGTATCCCATATGCCTTCTTTACCACCTTATCTACCTGTTCCGCCACCTTCAGGGATCTGTGAACTTGCACACCAAGATCCCTCTGTCTTGCCTAGGGTCCTCCCATTCATTGTGTATTCCCTTGCCTTGTTAGCCCCTCCAAAGTGCATCACCTCGCACTTTTCCGGGTTAAATTCCATTTGCCACTGTTCCGCCCATCTGACCAACCCATCTATATCGTACTGCAGACTGAGGCTATCCTCCTCGCTATTTACCACCCTACCAATTTTTGTATCATCAGCGAACTTACTGATCATACCTTTTACATTCATATCCAAGTCATTAATGTAGACCACAAACAGCAAGGGACCCAGCACCGATCCCTGTGGTACCCCACTGGCCACAGGCTTCCAGTCACAAAAACAACCTTCGACCATCACCCTCTGCCTTCTGCCACTAAGCCAGTTTTGTATCCAAAGTGCCAAGGCACCCTGGATTCCATGGGCTCGTACCTTCTTGACCAGTCTCCTGTGGGGGACTTTATCGAAGGCCTTACTGAAATCCATGTATACCACATCCACTGCGTTACCCTCATCCACACGCCTAGTCACCCCCTCAAAAAATTCAATCAAATTAGTCAGACATGATCTTCCCTTGACAAAGCCATGTTGACTATCCCTGATTAATCCTTGCTTCTCCAAGTGGAGACTAATTTTGTCCTTCAGAATTTTTTCCAATAATTTTCCTACCACTGATGTTAGGCTCACTGGCCTGTAGTTCCCTGGTTTTTCCCTACTCCCCTTCTTGAATAATGGTACTACATTAGCGGTTCTCCAGTCCTCTGGCACATCCCCTGTGGCCAGAGAGGTTCTGAATATATGTGTCAGAGCCCCCGCAATCTCCTCCTTTGCCTCACACAGTAGCCTGGGATACATTTCGTCCGGGCCTGGGGATTTATCCATTTTTAGGCCTGCTAAAACCGCCAATACCTCCTCCCGCTCGATGTTAATATGTTCGAGTATATCACAGTCCCCCTGCCGTATTTCTATGTCTACATCGTCCTTCTCCATAGTGAAAACAGATGCAAAAAATTCATTTAGAACCCCTCCTACATCTGCCGGCTCCACACACAGATTGCCATTTTTGTCCCTAATGGGCCCTATTTTTTCCCTAGTCATCCTCTTACCCTTAATATACTTATAAAACATCTTAGGATTTTCCTTTATTTTGCTCGCCAGTGTTATTTCATGGCCCCTCCTTGATCTCCTAATTTCTTTTTTAAGTATCCCCCTGCACTTTTTGTACTCCTCTAGGGCTTCCTCCGTCTTTAGCCTTTTGTATCTGCCAAAAGCCCTCCTTTTTTTCCTAATCCATTCTCGTATATCCCCTGACATCCAAGGTTCCCTGGAGTTCTTGGAACCACCCTTGACCTTTACGGGAACATGTTGCCATTGTATGGTCTCAATCTCCCTTCTGAAAGACTCCCATTGCTCCGATGCGGATTTTCCTACAAGCAGCTGATCCCAGTCCATTTTGGCCAGATCCTGCCTTATCCTATTAAAATCAGCCTTCCCCCAATTTAGAACCTTTATTTCCGGCCCCTCCCTGTCCTTTTCCATGACCACCTTAAATCTCACCGAATTATGGTCACTGTCACCAAAGTGCTCACCTACTAGCACTTCTTCCACTTGGCCGGCCACATTCCCTAGAATTAGGTTCAGTACCGCCCCCTCTCTTGTAGGACTTTCTACATGCTGGCTCAAAAAGCTCTCCTGGATGCACGTTAAGAATTTTGTACCCTCTAAGCCTTTTACACTCTGAGTATCCCAGTTAATATTGGGGAAGTTGAAATCCCCCACTATTATTACCCTATTATTTGCACAATTTTCTGAGATTTGCCTACATATCTGTTCCTCTATCTCCCCCTGACTGTTTGGGGGCCTATAGTACACTCCCATCAAAGTGCTTGCCCCCTTTTTGTTTTTAAGCTCCACCCATATGGCCTCATTAGAGGAACCTGCTAATATATAATCCCTCCTTATGGCAGTAATTGATTCTTTAATTAATATTGCGACCCCCCCTCCTCTTATACCTCCCCCTCTGTCTCGCCTGAAGATTCTGTACCCCGGAATATTGAGCTGCCAGTCTTGCCCCTCCCTCAACCATGTCTCTGTGACAGCAACAATATCATACTCCCATGTGTTTATCAACACCTTCAGTTCATCCACCTTATTTGCAAGACTCCTTGCATTAAAATAGATGCCATCCAGCCTTGCCCTCACATATTTGCCCTGTCTTCCAAGCTGACTTGTTTTTTTCTCTATATTTGGCTGCACATCACCCCCTATTGTAGCTCCACACTGTATCCCATCCCCCTGCCAAGTTAGTTTAAACCCCCCCCAACAGTGCTAGCAAACCTCCCCGCAAGGATATTTGTCCCGCTCTGGTTCAGGTGCAACCCGTCCGACTTGTACAAGTCCCACCTTCCCCAGAAGCAGGCCCAGTGATCCAGGAAACTGAAACCCTCCCTCCTGCACCAACTCTTTAGCCACGCATTCATCTGTTCTATCCTCCTATTTCTATGCTCACTAGCCCGTGGCACTGGGAGTAATCCAGAGATTACAACCTTTGAGGTCCTGCTCTTTAATCTGCTACCTAGCTCCCTAAATTCTTGATGCAGGACCTCATCTCCCTTCCTACCTATGTCGTTGGTCCCAATGTGGACCACGACCTCTGCCTGCTCACCCTCCCCCTTGAGAATGCCCTTATTGAAACATATAAGATCGTGAGGGGACTGGAAGGGGTAGATGCTGAGAGGATGCTTCCCCTTGTGGGAGAGACTAGAACTGGGGGCCACAGTTTCAAAATAAGGGGTCTCCCATTTAAGCCTGAGATGAGGAGAATTTTTTTTCTCAGAGGGTCGTGAGTCTATGGAACTCCCTTCCCCAGAGAGCGGTGGAGGCAGGGTCATTGAATATTTTTAAGACTGAGTTAGATAGATTTCTGATTAACAAGGGAGTCAAAGGTTATAGCAGTTAGACGGGAAAGTAGGGTTGAGGTCACAATCAGATCAGCCATGTTCTTATCAAATGGCGGAGCAGGTTCATGTTCGTATGTTCATATGTAACACCTTGTATCCAGGAATATTTAGTACCCAATCCTGCCCTTTTTGAGCCAGGTCTCTGTTATCGCCATGACATCATATTCCCATGTGGCTATTTGCGCCTGCAGCTCACCAACCTTATTCACCACACTTCGTGCGTTCACACACATGCACCGCAACCCGTCTTAGACTTTCTTGTACTCTCTCTTGGTCTGACCCCACCTAATACCTTACTCTTTCTTACTGCAAGGCTATCCTTCTCTCCTGATCCTTTGTGCCCCTTAATAATACTAACAATGCTACTGTCCTTAATTTCTTTACAATTATAAGTCAGTGGGATCAGGGGGAAAACTCTCCTGTGGCTGGAGTCATACCTAGCACAAAGGAAGATGGTTGTGGTCGATGGAGGCTAATCATCTCAGCCCCAGGATATTGCTGCACGAATTCCTCAGGGCAGCATCCTAGGACCAACTATCTTCAGCTGCTTCATCAATGACCTTCCCTTCATCGTAAGGTCAGATGTGGGGCTGTTCGCTGATGATTGCACAGTGCTCAGCTCCATTCGCAATTCCTCAGATAATGAAGCAGTCTATGCCCACATGCAGCAATATCTCGACAGCACCCAGGCTTGAGCTGATAAGTGGCAAGTAACATTCATGCCACACAAGTGCCAGATAATTATCATCTCCAACAAGAGAGAGTCTAACCATCTCCCCTTGACATTCAACGGCATTACCATAACTGATTCCCTCACCATCAACATCCTGGGTTCACCATTGACCGGAAACTCAACTGGACCAGGCACATGAATGCTGTGGCTGCTCGAGCAGGTCAGAGGCTGGGTATTCTGCAGCGAGTGACTCACCTCCTGACTCCCCAAAGTCTCTTCTCCACTTATAAGGCTGTCTAAATCTTTCTTCGACTTACAACTAATCAGCCTGTTTCATTGCAATAGCTGTTGCTGCTGCCTATTTGTTTCATTTTGGATTGGGCTACAGACAGTTTCAGCAGCAGTGCGTAGAGGTAATTATAAGAATATAAGAAATAGGAGCAGGAGTAGGCCAATCGGCCCCTCAAGCCTGCTCCGCCATTCAATAAGATCATGGCTGATCTGAATGATTATTCTTTTTTCTATGAATGGTACTGGATTACAAGTAGGTTACAATAATTTATTATTATTTTGAAGTTAGTTTGACTCAACCCAGAGAGAAGACAATTCTTCATTTTTATAAGTTTAGCTTCAGAGTTGATATATATTATATAGCATGGGGCCAGGAGCTCTGGGATTCAACAACTACAATGGAAGGTTCTTATAATATTTTGGAAGTCTATAAATTATATAAGAGTTGAAGAATAGAACCATACCTTTATTTCCAGTATGAGGAGGTGAAGTAATTCTGTAGAACTTGTGAGACTCATCAGCTTATTTTCTTTTTTCTCGTTTCTGCCAATTTTCTCTCCTCTCCTGAAGATGTTGGGGTGATTTTCTGCTGCTGGCTGCCCATTTCTTGCCTGAAAAATGGACAGCAAGCAATCAAAAATTGGAGGTGGGGGAGGGGGCATCATGGCCACCCCAGTGATGCTCAAGGCCCACGTGATGCAATTTTCTGGGGGGCCTGTAAATGGACAAATAATTGGCCCGCCTGAAATAGGCAGGATGATGCTTAAATATGCAAATTGGTTGCAGGACCCTGTTAGCAATTTTCAATTATGTGGTGTGTGCACTGGTGGCCACTCAACAAACAGCCCAGGAAACTTTGAATTTGCTGGCAGAATATTAATAAGCCCGGGCCTCAAAATGGATCGGACCTCACACCGGGACCAATGGGCAGATGAAGCAGTGGCTCCACTGACTTGGTGCCCATTTTGGGTGCTATTTGAAAATTGCCCCCATTGATTCCTTGCTGGGGTACAGTTCTGTGGGTGTCAGGCATCATCTGGTATCTCGCCCAAATAGCTATTCTTTATGAGTGTCAATTGTGCGGGGAGCAGGACATCACAACAGAGACCAATCTTTTCCTCACCTGACGCCCTCATATGTGTGTTTTTCAGCAGGGATCTCTGAATAGTGGTGAGGAGTGGGAACCTTGACTGATTTTCTCTATTGGAGAGGAGTGGGAACCTTGACTGATTTTCTCTAGTGGTGAGGAGTGGGAACCTTGGCTGATTTTCTCTAGTGGTGAGGAGTGGGAACCTTGACTGATTTTCTCTATTGGAGAGGAGTGGGAACCTTGACTGATTTTCTCTAGTGTGAGGAGTGGGAACCTTGACTGATTTTCTCTAGTGGTGAGGAGTGGGAACCTTGGCTGATTTTCTCTAGTGGTGAGGAGTGGGAACCTTGACTGATTTTCTCTAGTGTGAGGAGTGGGAACCTTGGCTGATTTTCTCTAGTGTGAGGAGTGGGAACCTTGGCTGATTTTCTCTAGTGGTGAGGAGTGGGAACCTTGACTGATTTTCTCTAGTGTGAGGAGTGGGAACCTTGGCTGATTTTCTCTAGTGTGAGGAGTGGGAACCTTGGCTGATTTTCTCTAGTGTGAGGAGTGGGAACCTTGGCTGATTTTCTCTAGTGTGAGGAGTGGGAACCTTGGCTGATTTTCTCTAGTGTGAGGAGTGGGAACCTTGGCTGATTTTCTCTAGTGTGAGGAGTGGGAACCTTGGCTGATTTTCTCTAGTGTGAGGAGTGGGAACCTTGACTGATTTTCTCTAGTGTGAGGAGTGGGAACCTTGGCTGATTTTCTCTAGTGTGAGGAGTGGGAACCTTGGCTGATTTTCTCTATTGGTGAGGAGTGGGAACCTTGGCTGATTTTCTCTATTGGTGAGGAGTGGGAACCTTGGCTGATTTTCTCTATTGGTGAGGAGTGGGAACCTTGGCTGATTTTCTCTAGTGGTGAGGAGTGGGAACCTTGGCTGATTTTCTCTAGTGGTGAGGAGTGGGAACCTTGGCTGATTTTCTCTATTGGAGAGGAGTGGGAACCTTGGCTGATTTTCTCTATTGGAGAGGAGTAGGAACCTTGACTGATTTTCTCTAGTGTGAGGAGTGGGAACCTTGGCTGATTTTCTCTAGTGTGAGGAGTGGGAACCTTGGCTGATTTTCTCTATTGGAGAGGAGTGGGAACCTTGACTGATTTTCTCTATTGGAGAGGAGTGGGAACCTTGGCTGATTTTCTCTAGTGGTGAGGAGTGGGAACCTTGACTGATTTTCTCTAGTGGTGAGGAGTGGGAACCTTGGCTGATTTTCCCTAGTGTGAGGAGTGGGAACCTTGGCTGATTTTCTCTAGTGGTGAGGAGTGGGAACCTTGACTGATTTTCTCTAGTGGTGAGGAGTGGGAACCTTGACTGATTTTCTCTAGTGGTGAGGAGTGGGAACCTTGACTGATTTTCTCTAGTGTGAGGAGTGGGAACCTTGACTGATTTTCTCTAGTGTGAGGAGTGGGAACCTTGGCTGATTTTCTCTAGTGTGAGGAGTGGGAACCTTGACTGATTTTCTCTAGTGTGAGGAGTGGGAACCTTGGCTGATTTTCTCTAGTGTGAGGAGTGGGAACCTTGACTGATTTTCTCTAGTGTGAGGAGTGGGAACCTTGGCTGATTTTCTCTATTGGTGAGGAGTGGGAACCTTGGCTGATTTTCTCTATTGGTGAGGAGTGGGAACCTTGGCTGATTTTCTCTATTGGTGAGGAGTGGGAACCTTGGCTGATTTTCTCTAGTGGTGAGGAGTGGGAACCTTGGCTGATTTTCTCTAGTGGTGAGGAGTGGGAACCTTGGCTGATTTTCTCTATTGGTGAGGAGTGGGAACCTTGGCTGATTTTCTCTAGTGGTGAGGAGTGGGAACCTTGGCTGATTTTCTCTATTGGTGAGGAGTGGGAACCTTGGCTGATTTTCTGTAGTGTGAGGAGTGGGAACCTTGACTGATTTTCTCTAGTGTGAGGAGTGGGAACCTTGGCTGATTTTCTCTATTGGAGAGGAGTAGGAACCTTGACTGATTTTCTCTAGTGTGAGGAGTGGGAACCTTGACTGATTTTCTCTAGTGGTGAGGAGTGGGAACCTTGGCTGATTTTCTCTAGTGTGAGGAGTGGGAACCTTGACTGATTTTCTCTATTGTAGAGGAGTAGGAACCTTGACTGATTTTCTCTAGTGTGAGGAGTGGGAACCTTGACTGATTTTCTCTATTGGAGAGGAGTAGGAACCTTGACTGATTTTCTCTAGTGTGAGGAGTGGGAACCTTGACTGATTTTCTCTAGTGTGAGGAGTGGGAACCTTGGCTGATTTTCTCTAGTGTGAGGAGTGGGAACCTTGACTGATTTTCTCTAGTGTGAGGAGTGGGAACCTTGGCTGATTTTCTGTAGTGTGAGGAGTGGGAACCTTGACTGATTTTCTCTAGTGTGAGGAGTGGGAACCTTGGCTGATTTTCTCTAGTGGTGAGGAGTGGGAACCTTGGCTGATTTTCTCTATTGGTGAGGAGTGGGAACCTTGACTGATTTTCTCTATTGGAGAGGAGTGGGAACCTTGGCTGATTTTCTCTAGTGTGAGGAGTGGGAACCTTGGCTGATTTTCTCTATTGGAGAGGAATGGGAACCTTGGCTGATTTTCTCTAGTGTGAGGAGTGGGAACCTTGGCTGATTTTCTCCTCCTTAATCTGGGAATATTGATGCCAATTGCAGTCCTCCATCATCACCCTGTCTGAGATTGGCTAGCTCAGTGTAGACTGGTGATTGGACCTGGAACCTTCCTGATCTTTGTGGCTTACTATCTTAATCAACAACAAGAACAACAACTTGCATTTATATAGCACATTTAACGTAGTAAAACATCCCAAGGTGCTTCACAGGACCGTTATCAAATGAAATTTGATACCGAGCCACATAAGGAGATATTAGGGCAGGTGACCAAAAGCTTGGTCAAAGAAGTAGGTTTTAAGGAGTGTCTTAAAGGAGGAGAAAGAGGTAGAGAGGTTTAGGGAAGGAATTCCAGAGCTTAGCGCCTAGGAGGCTGAAGGCACGGCCGCCAATGGTGAAGCGGGGATACGCCAGAGGCAAGAATTGGAGGAGTGCAGAGATCGTGGAGGTTTGTAGGGCTGGAGGAGGTTACAGAGATAGGGAGGCATCAAGGGAGTGGAAATGTCTTCAGCTTGATAGCCTTTTAGATGCCTCTCTTAATATCAGTGACAATTCCCTCTTGGCTGTGATACCATTAATTAACTTCTGCCCAGTGGTGGTCATTAGGCTTTTTAATTTTCCCTATTTCCAAGTGCTGGCAGATGTCACATAGATTTAGGGAAAGGACGAAGCTTGATAGTACTACTCACTTGATTTATCCAGTTGTGTAATGGTACTGCCAGTAGGGGAGATAAGGCCAGATAAAGTTTTGTTTTTTCTCCACAAGTGCTGAGAGACCAGTATACTGTGAAAAAACTCCATCACTCAGGAGGGGAAAATTCAATTTTGCGGCAGAGCAACTTGTAATAAATTCACCACCAGCCGCTCTGAGAAAAATTGCACTCCAAGTTATTTTATTTCATTGCCATATACAGTAACCTGGCTCACAATTGCGAGTTAAATATTTAGGGCTAGAAATTCGGCCGCCTAGCACCCATTGTTTCGGTGCTACATGGCCTCCCTAAGTGCCAAGATGGCATCTTGGCTGCGCACGCAAGTTTCTAGCGTGATGGGTGCCTGACGCCATCTTGGTATAGGTATTAGCGCATTCTCAAATACTAAATGCTGGAAGCATATAAAGCAAGGAGAAAATGGATACAATCAGTGTGCAGTGCTGATTTAAAGTGATAGACACCATTTTGGAACTTAACGCTCAACTCAATGCACAGTCTTAACCACGACCATCTGAACATGTCTTAGAGTGCCTGGAGGAGCCCCACCAGCGCTATTTAAAGGGACCATGCAGGATTTACAGGTTAGTTGCTGGATTATTGCTTCTGGCTGCCGATACATTTGTAACTGTTTTTGGGGGTCTCCTCTACTTGAATACTAGGACTAAGGGACATAGCCTAACATTTAGAGCCAGGATGTGCAAGAGTGAAATTAGGAAACGCTGCTACAGGCAAAGGGTGGGAGAAGTTTGGAACGCTCTACTGCAAATGGCAGTTGATGCTAGCTCAATTGTGAATTCTAAATCTGAGATTGATAGATTTCTGTTAACCAAGGGTATTAAGGGATACGGGGCTAAAGCAGGTATATGGAGTTAGGTCACAGGTCCACCATGATCTCATTGAATGGCAGTACAGGCTTGAGGGGCTAAATGCCACTGCCACTTGCTGTCTCCTGATATGCGCCACCTTCATGTGTCGTGTGTCTGAGTGATGTGCTGTCATGGTTGAATAGCTGCCAGTGTGTGTGGCCTGTGAGTTGTGGGTGTGCAGCTTGCAACAGTGGTAATGTGTAAGGGTGAGAAGAAGCATCTGATTGGAAGAGTTGAGTACTGATGGAAAGAATTTATGGGGGATGGGAGGTAGTGCGTGGGGCAGTGGATGCGGCCAGTGGTGTAGTTGGTAGGAGACGCCACATGACAGTTGACCACACTCACCTTGACCACTCATGTCAAAACATTGAACTTCTTCTTGCACTGCATCCATGTTCGTGGTGCTATGTGCCTGGCATTGACTTCTTCACCCATTGCCTCCCACTGCCTTTAGGGCATATATCTGGAGGGCCTCTTGCCTCCCCCCACCCCTCCGCCCCACGGATATAGGATGTCCCTCCTTCTGTCCACCTCTTGCACCAAGGCTTCTAGTGCATCAGCAGAGAACCTCGGTGCATGCGCTCTCGCAGGCTGGTGCAAACCTCAGATCGGAGGATGTGGGACTTAGTAGAGTGCAACCTTTATTCAATGTTTTAGCATAACTCATCAGTTTGGAAACATAGGGATGGGACCTGCATCTGTGTTTTACGTGTATGATATCTGATCTCCGTTCAGACTCCGTGCAGATAGCAGACTATTATTTTCAGCAAATAACAGGTACTAGCTACCTTTAAGAGATTTTAAGAGGCAGCCTGCCTTTAAAAGTTTGGGGCTCTCCATGCTGGTGGAAAGTGCAAATTGCATTGAATCCTTGTGTCAACGCTGATTTCCAGCGCAGCTTGAAGGTAAGTCCACAGGCCTGAGTATAGCCAGAGGATAGCATTCCGGAAATCCCAAGAAAACTAATATTGAATCAGGGACAGGGACTCAATAAAATTAACATAAGTAAAACAACGGTAATGAAGAAAATAATAGCACTGAAGAGTGACAAATCCCCAGACCAGATGGTTTCCATCCCAGGGTTTTAAAGGAAGTAGGTGAGCACATTGCAGATGCCCTAACTATAATCTTTCAAAGTTCTCTAGATTCAGGAATCGTCCCTCTAGATTGGAAAATTGCACATATCACTCTGCTTTTTAAGAAAGGAGAGAGAGAGGGAAACCAGGGAATTATAGACCAGTTAGCCTAACATCTGTTGTGGGGAAAATGCTGGAGTCTATAATTAAGGATAAAGTGACTGAACACCTCAAAAATTTTCAGTTATTCAGAGAGAGCCAGCATGGATTTGTGAAAGGTAGGTCGTGCCTGACAAACCTGATTGAATTTTTTGAAGAGGTGACTAAAGTAGTGGACAGGGGAATGTCAATGGATGTTATTTATATGGACTTCCAGAAGGCATTTGATAAGGTCCCACATAAGAGACTGTTAGCTAAGATAGAAGCCCATGGACTAGAGGGAAAAGTACGGATTTGGTTAGGAAGTTGGCTGAGTGAAAGGCGACAGAGAATAAGGATAATGGGTAGGTACTCACATTGGCAGGATGTGACTAGTGGAGTCCCGTAGGGATCTGTCTTCGGGCCTCATATTATTCACAATATTTTTAACGACTTAGATGAAGGCATAGAAAGTCTCATACTTAAGTTTGCCAATGACACAAAGATTGGTGGCATTGTAAGCAGTGTAGATGAAAACATAAAATTACAAAGGGATATTGATAGATTAAGTGAATGGGCAAAACTGCGGCAAATGGAATTCAATGCAGACAAATGTGAGATCATCCATTTTGGACCAAAAAAGGATAGAACAGGGTACTTTCTAAATGGTAAAAAGTTAAAAACAGTGGATGTCCAAAGGGACTTAGGGGTTCAGGTACATAGATCATTGAAGTGTCATGAACAGGTGCAGAAAATAATCAAGAAGGCTAATGGAATGCTGGCCTTTATATCTAGAGGACTAGAGTACAAGGGGGCAGAAGTTATGCTGCAGCTATACAAAACCCTGGTTAGACCGCACCTGGAGTACTGTGAGAAGTTCTGGGCACCGCAACTTCGGAAGGACATATTAGCCTTGGAGGGAGTGCAGCGTAGGTTTACTAGAATGATACCTGGACTTCAAGGGTTAAGTTACGAGGAGACATTACACAAATTGGGGTCGTATTCTCTAGAGTTTAGAAAGTTAAGGGGTGATCTGATCGAAGTTTATAAGATATTAAGGGGAACAGATAGGGTGGATAGAGAGAAACTATTTCCACTGGTTGGGGATTCTAGGAGTAGGGGGCACAGTCTAAAAATTAGAGCCAGACCTTTCAGCAGTGAGATTAGAAAACATTTCTACACACAAAGGGTGGTAGAAGTTTGGAACTCTCTTCCGCAAATGGCAATTGATGCTAGCTCAATTGCTAATTTTAAATGTGAGATAGATAGCTCTTTGGCAACCAAAGGTATTAAGGGATATGGGCCAAAGGCAGGTATATGGAGTTAGATCACAGATCAGCCACGATCTTATCAAATGGCAGAGCAGGCACGAGGGGCTGAATGGCCTACTCCTGTTCCTATGTTCCTATGTGTAGGAAGCACTGGGCGCGGCATAATAGCAGATCGCGCTACCCGCTTCCAGTTTTTGGGGTTACCCAATTTCACCCCCTTTTTATTTAATAGCCCTAATACTGCCTTTCAAAATCTACTTATTTGTATCAGTTGCCGGTACTGGCTGCTGAAAGCATCAGATTTCATTGAAATACTATTACCACGTCACTGTCAAACTCCCTCCACTCGTGAGGGGACGGTATTCTGTTTTACTCACTGTAGAGCTACGTCAATCACTAATCCACAGACAAACTCAATGCTTATTGGTGTGCATTTGATTAACTATTCTTAGACTTCCAATTCAGGCAACTGTGTATACTTGGATTAAATGCAGCAATGAGCAGAGGAAACTGCTTTGTATTCAATGCTGCAGTAAATTACTAATATAAGTTTCAACTCTTAGGGACTACACTATGAAGTGCACTTGCATCGGAACACACAAGCTGAATTTAGCAAAACAAGCACTGACTAGAAGTATGGGCCTAGAAATTCAATGGTGGCATGCCCGTTTTCCAGGCGCAAAACGGGTGCCCAAACATCCAATATGGCAGGCGGGATACACGTGCTCATTACGCGGCAGAAGTACACTGCCCGCCAGATTGGTAAAGGTGTTCAGGGCTCACAACTCAAACGGGTGTTAGGCCCTTTGCATATGCAAATAGAAGGGCTAACGCTTGTTTGAGGCACCATTTGCAAAATTGGGATGCCCTGAACACAGGCGGTGCCATCAGGGGATTAGGGGCCGGGGGTTGGGGGTGAGATGGAAATTGTGGAATGGGGATTGAGGGATGGGGATCAGGATGAGAGTGGGAGTTTGGGGAATAGGTGTCAGGGAGAGAAGCAGACTGGGGAATGGGGGTTGGGGGGATTTGGGCTTGAGTGGGGGGAGAGAAGGAGATTGGAGAATGGGGTGGAGGTGGGGACCAGCACTTTTAGTAGAGCCGGGAGCAAAAGCAGCAACGTAGTGAGTAGGAGCGATGCCATGGGAGGAGCAGCGAGTAAAGGGGTGAGTGAAACCCGGATCTTTACTGTGGGTAAACAGTGAAAAATTGTTTCCACTGATGAGCGAACGGGGAACAAGGGGTTGGAAACTGAGCATTCTCAGTGGAAGAACGAAGGGAGAAGATTGGGATGCTTCACTACAGGTGACTATTGAAGTAGAGACACATTTAAAAGGGATTGGGATAAATATTTGAAAAGGAGGAATATAAGGGAATCTAGGGGAATGGGGTTACAGGAGAGAGCACCAACATCAGTTCAGGGTCTAGGGGCCGAATGGCCTAGTCCTGTGCTGTAATTTTTATCATTTTATGAAAACGCTCCTTTATTGACCTCAAGCCTAGGGAGTGGTTTACAAATGTTGGTACTGAGCTGGGTTTAGGACATTGTGCCCTATGAGAACATGGAGCTCGCTGCCCTTTGTGCGATCTCTCAGTTTGGATCAGGTCAGTCTGTGAGGAAAAATAAACAAGAATATAAGGATGATATTAATATAAGGATTAATATAAGAAACAGTAGAGAGGGACAAATGAACCCCATCTTAGACATTGAGGAGGAGACTGGGAATATCAGATTTCCAATGTAGAAAAAGTTTGAATCCATATCTGCACACATGATATTTCTCTTTCAATACAGCTGTTTGAATATGTATTAGGTGTTGGGAATCTGTGTCTTGCTTAATGATGTCCCAGCACAACTATAGGGCTTTCTGTGATCCCAGGAACCATGAAGGTCAAATCTGAGAGATATTTGTTCTTGTTCTAGTTGCCTTCAATTACATCAGATTATTATGTCACCAAATATTTTTTTAAAAATTGATAATCGACTTATTATAACCATTAACATTTGGGTGTTTCATTCTAAACTAATCTATTGTTGTTTCTGTATTTTTTGCATAATTTTTCATTCAACAACGGACAACAGTTTACGTAAATGGACTGCATCCCATGCAATCTTTTTGCTTTTTGCTTTAACAGAGTGCATGTATCAGGGACTATCTCGCTTGAGATACTGCTACTGAATTAAAAATAGTCTCGTGCTATGCTATCAAGTCAGCAGGAAATTATGGAGATTAAATAAGCTAAAACAATTAAATCAATAGAGTTACAAAATAAAAACAATTGCTTACATTTGTATATGGAGCCCATCACATAGCAAAATGTCTCAGAAGGCTTTTTCAAAGATTTAGATGTGACAGAGGGCACGGTCGAAGAGATAGGTTTAAGGATGTCTTTAAAGAAATGGGGAGATGTACCAAGGCAAAGTGGTTCAGGAGAGAGTTCTATAGGGCAGGGGCACAGTGGCTGAAAGACTGGTCTTCAATGGTGGCATGCAGAATGCATGGGAAGAGCAGAATGCAGAGTCAAGGAATGGAGGCTACAGGCTGAGACATACGACTGGAGAAGATCACTAAGGTCACAGAGGGATTTGAAAATGAGGACAAGGACCTTGAATTCTGGATGATGCGGAGTCAGTGGGGTTGGCAAGGACATGGTTGATGGAGATGTAGGATTTTGTGTGAGAGAGGACTTGGGTTGCAGAATTTTGGATTAATTAAAATTTGTGAAGGGTGATGGAAGGAAGACTGGCAGCTAATACCAGAATACAAAGCAATTACGATTTTAACTTAGCAGAGTTCTAATAGCCCTTTGTTCACAGTTAAAATACCTCCATGTAATTTGAGGGCCTTAACATTCACCCTCTGAAACTCTTGGTCCAGCAACCTCTCTACCTCATGTGTCAGATTGTTTCCAACTTCACCTCACTTCTGAGATCCTGAGCTCAAGTAAACTCATTGGAGACATTTCCCACAGATGTGTTTGTCTAAGTTAACATCTGCTACTTGAAGCTCTCATGTTCTGCAGGAACCACAAATTGCTGATTATTTGCTTATGCACTATTCATTGCTTTAGCCAGTAGTCTGTTCAATATATCCATTATCTGTGAGGATAAAGAACTTTGAATCTCTAATTTCACTTGAAACTAGTTAATTTTGTACTTGTTTTCTGTGCTAACAATCCAAATTAAATAGTTTACTTACATTATACAATCCTGTCTGGATCTTGTCCCTTTTCCATCCTTCGTTATCTAGCTCTGATATTCTCTCCTCGTCACCTCGAGCCAGAATCATTCTTGTTGCTCTTTTGTGAATGTCCTTTTCAAGGTAGGGTACCCAAAACTGCACACAATATTCAAAATGTTGCCTCATCAGTACTAGGCTACCATAACTTCTTTCAACTCAATCAAATACCCTCAAAGTGCATTCCAGTACATTATTAGTCTTGTTGGCACTAGTTTCACATTGATTGAAAACTCAGTTAAATACCACCCTAAATCCTTTCCCTTATACCTTTATTAATCGGCAATTCTTCATATTGTACAGATACTTCATTTCAAATAAGTTTCAGCAGTAACAACACAAAGATTGTGCATTTGGGCCCACAGAACAAAACTACCCTCAATTCAGCACTAATTGGCACTAAAATTTAGCAATCTCACGGAGAGAGATCACAAAAAAGTTTGCAGTTTTAGGTCTGTTGTGGCTTTTTTCACTTGAACTTAACACTGGTAATTATTTTTTCAGAGAGTACTGCTTGAGAAAAAAATGTTCTGTGGTGCTGTAAACTTCCATCTGGTGTTGAAATGGAAAATGTCACACTGAAGCAGTGGAGGATTTTTTTTGCTAATTCTTTCCTTTTCTCTTAAGGCACTGACTCTTGCTGAGGTACAACTCCATAGATGCCAGCACACCTTCCTCCCTTGATCTAAGCAGGCATTTTGTGTCACAGGTGTTAATATTGAGGCAACTACTTTCTCAAGAGGATACTCCTGATGAGTCAGCCAATAATCAAATAATGGCTCTAAATCCTTCTCAGTAGCAAAATTACAAACATTGTAAGTCTGAGATAGTAATCAAGCAGACTTGACCAGATGGGGATCTGTCTGAAGCCTTTAACAGAGACAAAAGCAGGCATCCTCCCTGAATCCCTGTGTTGACTCCAGACAGCTGCTGCGGATTGCCTACATTCGGGCCTTTACATTACAACAGAGGGAGTTCTTAGTTATTGCTTGAACATTTTTTCTTCTGGTATTGAAGTTCTCATGATCCTTTGCATCAATTGTTCTAATTTATTGTTTTTTATGCCTCCAGCACCATTCTGGCAATGATAAGTTTCCCAATGAGATGTTTGGAAGAAGCTGAGGAGAACCTACTGAGGGTTGCCAGGCAGATCAAGCTGAGAGATGGCAAAGGTGACCTGACCTCATTTTGGCAGACAACTAGTGCATGCGGAGGCTTCCATTCACAAAAGAAGCTGGGACAGCAGACCTAATAGCAGCACTAAGATATGTGAACGCCTGACTAACCACAATGTTGGATGTTTAAACATCCCAATCACAGTATGTTATGCTTTTAGTGGAACTGCATGAAAGAAGACGTGACAGCTTGATCAAGAGCCAGCATGCCCTGATTGCTTGCACACACCAAGTTTCCACTAAACATATCTACAAAGCTTGGCACACATAACTGGCAATGATCAGGGTCTGGGTCAATTGAGATCCAGATGCAAAGCTATAGCATTTGCTGCAAGGATAACTGCAGCTATCATACAGCATAGAGCAACCAGTGACAGTTGCCTGTCAGTCGTGGTCTGAAATTTGTCTCCACCTCCTTGCAGGCATGCTGCAATGTTGACCTGTGGGGGTAATGGCGGAGGGCAACCCTCTTCACAACCACTTTTATGCAGCACCACCTCCACGTCAACAACCATCAAAGAGAGGGTTGGGCTGCTCCATCACCTTCTTACAGAATTATGCCGCTAATTTTGCCTGGCACTTCTTAATCCTTTCCCTTTCAGCCTGTGTTAAACTAATGGTAATCAGTTTTCTTACATAATGGATCTTTTACCCCTTTCATATCAACTACAGAAGTTATACACCTTAAAGTATACTCTTTGCAAGTCCCAGGGACCAATGGGCGACGCATCACGACGCACACACCTCCCCACCCATTTTTGTCGCACTGGGGTCTGACAACGGGAGTAAGACCTCAATTTAAATATTTAAATAAGGCCCCTGCCTGTTTTTAGGTGGAGTGCTGGCCATCCATTTTGAGCCTTACTTGAAAATCGAATCAGGCAGCCCTCAGGCCAGTGGGAGAAACTTTTTAAAACATTTTCATTTGCATATGAAAATTGGACCCATCAATTTGAACAGTCCAGGCTAATAAATTCTCGCGAAACAGTTACTCGGACTTTGTTGAATTTAAACAACACCACTAAAAGGAGCTGCCAATCAGACACTCATCTGGACAAGTCCCTTTGCATGCTATGTTTGAATTGTATGGCTTGGCACCCCTTCCAGCAAACTACCAGGTGACAATCAACCATTTGAAACATTGGAGGTAATTTACAAATTTAACGCTTGGGAAGTAACCGATGGAGCAAATCTCCCTGATTGCAATGGAACAAAAATTGAACGGGTTTCACAATGGGAGGTGATCCATTCCACCAGATGGCAAAATTACTTTCATTCCAACATGTTAGGCTGGGACATAATTTGTGAATGAAGCTGGTTTTAAACTCCTTATGTACTCAGATTGAATTAAAGGAGCCAATACCAAGATAAAACATTTTTGTCAGGTGTAAAATGGGCGTTAAACCTACCAATTTTGCAATGGGATGTCTCGTGCCGGAAATGTGCTTGAAAAACAGTGTCCACCATATTGGTTTGGGCACTCCTTAGGCGTCTCTAGTCTCTGGCAGCTGCCTAAAGTGAACACTGGGCTGATTTTAATATGTAGATAGGGGTCCTGTGCCTGAATTAGGACCCTTTTGGGAAATTGGTGCTCATGAGCCTCAGGTACAGTCATTCTTAAGCCTGCCCAGCAAAACATGGCATGAGCACTTGGGAAGTAGGCTGCAGTGGTAGGGTATTTAAAGGAATCTTCACCTCTATTAAGGTAAGTCTCTGGATAGTCATTTTGGGCTGCTGGGATTTTTGGAGCCATTAGGACCCTGATTTGCAAGGAAAAGAGACCTCCTTCAGACAGACACTATATAGCAGGCCGATCGTCTCAGTTAATGGGGCTGTAAGGCTACCAACACCAGTTTTAGGCTCTTACAGTCCAGTTAACACCAGTTTTCCCAAGTGAAAACCAGCCCCTGGTTTCTTAACACTGCTAGGCTAAAGATTGTTTGATGCTAAAATATTTATGGAATGTATAACAGTGTTGCTGCTGGATTCATTAATGCATAATTCCTTGCTCCAGGCTCATTACTACCAGCAGTACCGTAAAACTCTAGTTACCACTAATATGTGATTGTGGTTGAGGAGGTGCATTATTTTTTTCATGGTGCAACAAATTAGCAACGATGCCTGACATCAGAGTATTAATTTGTCTTTGTGGAACAGGAATAAAATTCACTTCTCACCTTTTCTAGATGTTAGTGGAGGGGATCTACTTTCCAGGTTTACAACACGCAGCAAAATTTGTTTTCAATTAATATTATAATGATGTTTACAATGTTATAAATACAATAAAAATCACAGCACCACAGAACATTTTTGCTTAAGCAGTGCTCTCTGAAAAAATAATTAACGGTGTTATGTTTGGGTGAAAAATGTTATAACAGGCCTGAACCTACTAACTGTTTTAAGAACATTAGAAATAGGAGCAGGAGTAGGTTTGTTACTAGAATGCCAATAAATGGGATCCAGATGGGAGAGATTAGCCAAAGCCACAAGCTGCCAAATATTTCTCCAGTTATAAGATAATAGAACTGAAGTTCACTTCAGGTAATTTTGCTAATATCTTCCATTTATTTGCTAAATCTTACTGCTGGGTAAGCAGAAAAGGTTTAACAGGATCCTTTCAAAGGTGCATTTGTTTGCAGACAGAAAATAAGATTTTGTACCAGTTGGTTAATATTTCTTGTTTGAATAATTGCCACTTCAGTTAAATATAAGGCACCATGGGATAGATGGTGCTGCGGCTTATTGGAAAATCATGTTCAGTTGAATAGAGAGTTCAGATCTGAGTTCCCAATCTTAGCCCTCTCATGTAAAATCCAGACATTTCTCTACAAGCGTCCCTTAGTAGTAAGTTTTAGAGCAACATGGATGGAGCTTTGGGAACAGGTCAATCACTCACTTGCTCTCTCAGTTGTGAATGATGCATACTACCAGGAAACCAAATTGCAGAAAGGGGGGAAGAAAAAAGTACTATGACGCTTCTGAGCTATTTGTGCCCTATATTTTAGAAGAATTGCTCTAAGTTGTCTTTCACAGCTGGACTGTAGCATCATAAAAACATAGAAAATAGGAGCAGGAGTAGGCCATTCGGCCCTTCGAGCCTGCTCCACCATTCAATATGATCATGGCTGATCTTCTATCTCAATACCATATTCCCGCTCTCTCCCCATACCCCTTGATGCCTTTTGTGTCTAGAAATCTATTTAGCTCCTTCTTAAATATATTCAGTGACTTGGCCTCCACAGCCTTCTGTGGTAGAGAATTCCACAGGTTCACCACTCTCTGATTGAAGAAATTTCTCCTCATCTCAGTGCTAAACATTCTACCCCGTATCCTGAGATTGTGACCCCTCGTTCGAGACCTCCCAGCCAGGGGAAAAATCCTTCCTGCATTCAATCTGTCTAGCCCTGTCAGAATTTTATATGTTGCAATGAGATCCCCTCTCTTTCTTCTAAACTCTAGTGAATACAAGCTTAGCTGACCCAATCTCTCCTCATACGACAGTCCTGCCATCCCAGGAATCAGTCTGGTGAACCTTCGCTGCATTCCCTTTATGGCAAATATATCCTATCTTAGGTAAGGAGACCAAAACTGCACACAATACTCCAGGTGTGGACTCACAAAGACTCTGTATAATTGCAGTAAGACATCCTTGTTCCTGTACTCAAATCCTCTTGCAATGAAGGCCAACATATCATTTGCCTTGCTAACTGCTTGCTGCACCTGCATGTTTGCTTTCAGTGACTGGTGTACAAGGACATCCAGGTCCCTTTGTACATCAACATTCCCCAATCTATCACCATTTAAATAATATTCTGCCTTTCTGTCTTTCCTTCTGAAGTGGATAACTTCTTCATCTTCATTTATTTATGAAAATAACTTCTTCACCAGCTACAGTTGGATGCCTTTACTTCTGCGTGGAGATAGATTTAATTCAGTCTCTGCCTCAAACTATCCTCAGCTCTCTCCTCCTTTTGGATCTCCTGTTACAGATTGGGTTTCTCATCATCAAGACTGGCCAGCCATCAACTCTTTTCACTCTCTTTAAATCACAAAGTATGCTGATGTAGTGCTTACCAACTGTCCTGAAATTGGTCTCAGATGGGTCAGGCAAGTGAATGGTTGGCAAGGAACCCATGTAACAAGAGGAAAATTAGATTATTAGCAGGGCAGCAGGCAGGATACTGTGGGAGGCTGGATGGTTGGAGAAAGTAATGGTGACAGGGAGACTGGGATCTGGGTAGCTTGGGGATCAACCAAGGTCATGTCAGGAAAGGGGAGAGAGATTGACTAGTTAGTGAGGAGAGAGAATGCGAGTGGCCAGGGAGAGGGGAAAGAGACTGATAGCAATTGGAACTTTCCTCTGCTACAATCCTGCAAGTTGGAGTTAGGAAATAGAGGTGGGAGGACTACCTTGGGAATGATTCACATAGGAAGTAATGAACCAAAGATAATGTAGAAGAAATAGGGATAAAGCTGTAGCTTTAAGCTAAAAAAAAAAGGTGCAACAAAATTTGGTAACGTAGTAAATTGTGAGCAGGATAGTAGTAGACTTCAGGAGGACATAGACAGACTAGTGAAATGGGCAGACACTTGGCAGATGCAATTTGATGCAGATAAGTGTGAAGTGATACACTTTGTGAGGAACAACATGGACAGGCAGTATAATCTAAATGGTACTATTTTAAGGGGGGTGCAAGAACAAAGGGACCTGGGGGTACATATTCACAAATCTTTTAAGGTGGCAGGGCAAGTTGATAAGGCGTTTAAGAAAGCGAATGGGATACTTGGCTTTGTAAATAGGGGCATTGAATACAAAAACAAGGGAGTCATGCTAAACCTTTACAAATCACTGCTTAGGCCTCAGCTGGAGTATTGTGTACAATTCTGGGCACCACACTTTAGGAAGGATGCCAAGGCTTTGGAGAGGGTACAGAGGAGGTTTACCAGGATGATACCAGGGATGAGGGACTTCAGTTATGTGGAGAGATTGGAGAAGCTGGGAATGTTCTTCTTAGAGCAGGGAAGGTTCAGGGGAGACTCAATAAAGTTATTCAAAATTATGAGGAGCTTTGATAGAGGAAGTAGGGAGAAACTGTTTCCTCTGACAAGTGGGTGGATAACCAGAGGTCATAGATTTAAAATAATTGGCAAAAGAACTAGACAGGAAATGAGGAGAATTTTTTTCACACAGAGGGTTGTTAAGATCTGGAACGCACTACCTGAAAGGATGGTGGTATCATATTCCATAGGAACTTTCAAAAGTCAACTGGACATGTATTTGAAGAGGATTCATTTGCAGGGTTATGGGGATAAAGCTGGGGTGTGGGAATAAATTGGACAGCTCCTTCAAACAGTCGGCATAGGCACGTCGGGCCGAATGGTCTCTTTCTATGCTGTAAGATTCTATGATTCTAAATTATAAATTACAGGAAGTGAACCGTTAAGCAAAACGTTTAATAGGTTACCAACATATATCCTGTGGTATTGCTCATAGTTAATTGGAGGACACACTATTTTATAATAAGGGGGGGTAACATACAATATATTATTGGGGCAACTGATTTACGGTAACTGAGTCAAATTTTGTTTTTATCACATGATATTCTTGGATTTTTAGTGATGTTTTGGAAAGCAAATCCTATAACTGTTCATTTTTGCATGAAAACCATAAAAAATGGTCCTGTTAATTATGTTCCTTTACATATTTGATTATTATCTCTTTTACCGTTGCTTAAATTCCAAGATATACAGGAGTTGGAATGTAACATGCAGGAGATTGGAGATAGATATGAGAGGTTTAGCAATAGCAGAGATGGGTTGTAGAGATTCGGATGGCGGAGTGGGTGCGTTGGGGACCGGGGTGGGGGGGGGGGTTTCACGAAATGGCAGAAACCCGGAGCGGGTTCAGAGCCCGGCTCCAACCCACTGACTTCTGGGTTCCCCAGTGACGCATTCGGGTGTATGCGCACCTCCTGAATGCGAGATACCCACTGGCAATTAAAGCCGGCGAGATGCTGACTTACATAGTTAGTCAGATAGTTGAGGTACTTGAGACCTCATTGAGTGGACATTTTGGCTGGGGTGCAATTTTGAAGGATCCTCAGCATGTTTCCCGTGCTGTGGGAAACACTCCCTGTTGTAGCAGATGTGTTTCAGCCAGCAGCCAGTGGGAGATGAAAAGGATTATTTGACAGATGGGGAGAAAACCTCATTTATTGCACCAGGGCACTCTGTCACTTCAGACAAAGTTTTGGCTGCAAGTCCTTTGTGTTTTCACTCAAATTTCTTAATTTACACCCAAAACTCTGCAGTGCAAACACATTTACGTACTTTGCGGACCCCCTCAAACTCACACCGTCAGGATGGGAGGTGCCATGGCTGCATTCATTACTTCATCCGAGGACGAGCAATATCAGTATTGGTGGCCATGAAACTACTGGATTGTCGTAAAAACCCATCTGGTTCACGAATGCCCTTTAGGGAAGGAAACCTGCCGTCCTTACCCGGTCTGGCCTATATGTGACTCCAGACCCACAGCAATGTGGTTGATTCTTAATTGCCCTCTGAAATGGCCAAGCAAGCCACTCAGTTGTAAAATCTCGTTAAAAAAAGTCACAATAAGAATAAAACCGGACGGACCACCCGGCATCGGACCACAACAAAGGCAAACCAAGCCCAGTCGACCCTGCAAAGTCCTCCTCACTAACATCTGGGGACTTGAGCCAAAATTGGGAGAGCTGTCCCACAGACTAGTCAAGCACAGCCTGATATAGCCATACTCATAGAATCATACCTTTCAGCCAATGTCCCAGACTCTTCCATCACCTTCCCTGGATATGTCCTGTCCCACCGGCAGGACAGACCAACCAGAGGTGGCGGTAGAGTGATATACAGTCAGGAGGGAGTGGCTCATGGAGTCCTCAACATTGACTCTGGAACCTATGAAATCTCATGGCATCAGGTCAAACATGGCCAAGGAAACCTTCTGCTGATTACCAACTACCGCCCTCCCTCAGCTGATGAATCAATCCTCCTCCATGTTGAACATCACTTGGAGGAAGCACTGAGGGTAGCAAGGGCACAGAATGTACTCTGGGTGGGAGACTTCAATGTCCATCACCAAGAGTGGCTCGGTAGCACCACTACTGACCGAGCTGGCCGAGTCCTAAAGGAACATAGCTGCTAGACTGGGCCTGCAGCAGGTGGTGAGCGAGCCAACACGAGGGAAAAACTTACTTGACCTCGTCCTCACCAATCTACCTGTCGCAAATGCATCTGTCCATGACAGTATTGTTATCAATAAACGGTTGAGTACACTGGATACAGCAAAAGCTATGCGCCCCGACAACATCCCGGCTGTAGTGCTGAAGACTTGTGCTCCAGAACTAGCTGCGCCTCTAGCCAAGCTGTTCCAGTACAGCTACAACACTGGCATCTACCCGACATTGTGGAAAATTGCCCAGGTATGGCCTGTCCACAAAAAGCAGGACAAATCCAATCCGGCCAATTACCGCCCCATCAGTCTACTCTATCATCAGTAAAGTGATGGAAGGTGTCGTCGACAGTGCTATCAAGTGGCACTTACTCACCAATAACCTACTCACCGATGCTCAGCTTGGGTTCCGCCAGGACCACTCGCTCCAGACCTCATTACAGCCTTGGTCCAAACATGGACAAAAGAGCTGAATTCCAGAGGTGAAGTGAGAGTGACTGCCCTTGACATCAAGGCAGCATTTGACCGATTGTGGCACCAAGGAGCCCTAGTAAAATTGAAGTCAATGGGAATCAGGGGGAAAACTCTCCAGAGGCTAGAGTCGTACCTAGCACAAAGGAAGATGGTAGTGGTTATTGGAGGCCAATCATCTCAGCCCCAGGACAATGCTGCAGGAGTTCCTCAAGGCAGTGTCCTAGGCCCAACCATCTTCAGCTGCTTCATCAATGACCTTCCCTCCATCATAAGGTCAGAAATGGGGATGTTCGCTGATGATTGCCCAGTGTTCAGTTCCATTCGCAACCCCTCAGATAATGAAGCAATCCGAGCCTGCATGCAGCAAGACCTGGACAACATCCAGGCTTGGGCTCACAAGTGGCAAGTAACATTCGCGCCAGGCAATGACCATCTCCAACAAGAGAGAGTCTAACCACCTCCCCTTGACATTCAATGGCATTACCATCGCCGAATCCCCCACCATCAACATCCTGGGGGTCACCATTGACCAGAAACTTAACTGGACCAGCCATATAAATACTGTGGCTACAAGAGCAGGCCAGAGGCTGGGTATTCTGCGGCGAGTGACTCACCTCCTGACTTCCCAAAGCCTTTCCACCAATTCGTTCATGGGATGTGGGCGTCGCTGGCAAGGCCGGCATTTATTGCCCATCCCTAATTGCCCTCGAGAAGGTGATGGAATACTCTCCACTTGCCTGGATGACTGCAGCTCCAACAACACTGAAGAAACTCGACACCATCCAGGACAAAGCAGTCCGCTTGATTGGCACCCCATCCACCACCCTAAACATTCACTCCCTTCACCACCGGCGCACAGTGGCTGCAGTGAGTACCATCCACAGGATGCACTGCAGCAACTCGCCAAGGCTTCTTCGACAGCACCTCCCAAACCCGCGACCTCTACCACCTAGAAGAACAAGAGCAGCAGGTACATGGGAACAACACCACTTGCACGTTCCTCTCCAAGTCACACACCATCCCGACTTGGAAATATATCGCCGTTCCCTCATCGTTGCTGGGTCAAAATCCTGGAACTCCCTTCCTAACAGCACTGTGGGAGAACCTTCACCACACGGACTGCAGCGGTTCAAGAAGGCGGCTCACCACCACCTTCTTAAGGCAAATTAGGGATGGGCAATAAATGCCGGCCTCGCCAGCGACGCCCACATCCCATTAACGAATAAAAAAAAATCACCAGCCTCGCCAGACATGCCGTCCACCTCCGCTATTTGGAGCTCCACAAAACAGTGCTGCACCACAGGGGCCTGCACAAGAGCACGGAGGGGCACAACAGAGAGAGCAATGTCGCAGGAGGCACTACCCTCGCCATGGGGTTTTCAGACCGAGGCTCAGCTTCCTGGACCTCTCTGAGGAGCAGTGCATATGGAGGCTCAGAGTCAGTTGCCAGGTAGTCGCGGACATCTGCAGCCTCCTTCATGCCGAGCTGCTCCCGGCTGGCCTGAGCAGCACCTCCTTACCTGTCGCTGTCAAAGTCACCACTGCCCTCAATTTCTTCGCCTCTGGATCGTTCCAGGGTGCCACCGGGGACATCGCCGGGGTCTCTCAGTTGTCTGCACACAAGTGCATAAGGCAGGTCACCAATGGCTTGTTTCGCAGGGCCTCGCACCACGTCAACTTCCCCATGGACGACCTCAGCCAGACAGAGAGGGTGGTGGGATTCCACCCTGTGGCTGGCTTCCCACGGGTGCAGGGTGTAATCAATTGCACCCATATAGCAATACGAGCACCTCCACACGAGACAGGGCTGTTCATCAACAGGAAGGGCTATCACACCATCAACACTCAGCTCATCTGTGACCACCACAAGCGATTCCTTCATGTGTGCACCAGATACCCTGATAGCTGCCACGATTCCTTCATGCCCCGCTTCAACGCGCCACAAGGGCTGGCTCCTTGGGGATAAGGGATACCCCCTGCACACGTAGCTCATGACACTTCTGAGGAACCACAACACCGAGCAACAGCGTCAGTATAACGACAGCCACATCGCTACCAGGTCTATAATTGATCATGCTATAGGGCTGCTCAAGATGCGCTTCAGTTGCCTTGATCATTTTGGGGAGCACTTCAATACGCACCAGACAGAGTGGGATGCATTAGAGTCGTGTGCTGTGCCCTACACAATATGGCACAACAGAGAGGGATGCCGCTGGAGGAGGCCCCATCCACATCCGTCACCCACATTGAGAAGGAGGAAGACGAGGAGCAGGAGCAACCCATGGGCAGAACAACGGCTCACCTGACTGCTCACGAGGCCAGGGAGTCACTGATATCTGAACGGTTCACCTAACATCAGACAGTGTGAAGAGTCCAGTCCTCACCACCTGGACAGAGCAACGGCCACACCAGCCCCCACCCCCTGCACAAAACACTCCTGCAATTACACACACACACTGCAGAGTGACCCAATGGGTGGCATCAAGTGTGGGAGTTCATGGTGAACCACAAGCCAGTCAAGAGTGGCCAAGACATGACAGTAGTGGTGACAATAATATTTAAAGTCCAATTAACTAAAAGCAAATATAAATAAAAAACATGACCAACCGTCAAACACCCTTGAGCATCCCCTTCGTGCTTACAAAACCTTCGCCTTTTCGCTTCCAACTACTTCCACATGGTGCATCCCCTGTGGCTGCAGCAGAAGTAGTGGCAAGTTGCTCTTGTTCATGCCCTGACCAATTAGATGCTATGGGCCTACGCCCTCTGAGTTTCGGTGCCCGTGAGGGCCCCTCCAAAGACTGCTCCACCTGTACCTGTGCAACGGCAGAATCGGCCACCTGGAGAGGAGGCAGCATTGCGGCTACTGGTTGAGAGGGGGGCAATGAGTGGGACGTGGGGGTGCTTTGAGTGGCGTCCCCACTCCACTTCCAAGTCCCCTTTCGCCATCTTCCATCCCCTGGGCTAGGCCCACACCATTCCTACCACTCTGCTGGATGACAGTGTATCTGCCTGCCTGTTTAAGGCAGCAGAATGTTGTTCACCCTGAGTCCGAAGGGCCGTTGTCAGAGCCTGAATGGACTCATTAGTGAGCCGTGCTTGAAGCTCGATGTAGGCTAGCCTTCCTTCCATCGCAGACATTCCCGCACTTACCCATGACACTATCTCAGAGATGCCCTCCCTTACCTGTGCCACCATTCCATTCATGCAGGAGTTGGACTCCTCCATCCTCTGCGCGATTGTGGAGAGTGCGCGTGGCACCTGTTCCAGCACCTCGCAAATGCGCTGCTGCCCCTCAATCATTCTCCTTTTCGTAGATGGCCTCCAGGGTTCAGCATCTGTGTCCAGCTGAGTAGAGCCTGGAGAAGAGTGCTCCCACCGATGCGGACTCTTCACTGCTGCCCCTGCCACCAGTGTCTGCTTGTGCTCACACGTATGTGATGACTCACCATGTGCGACCCCAATTAAGTGAGGACGGGGACCCACCGAGGTGTGTGTATCTGCGCTGGTGGATGGCTCGCTCAGATGTGATGGTGCCCCCTCAGAGGCCGGCATGTTCTCTGAGGAATTGCCATCCTCCATCACAGCGGTCGCTGAAGGCCCTGAAAAAGAACAGACGGCAATATTAAGCATGATGACAGATGTTGAGGTGCTGAAGATGGCAAGGCATGTTAACATCAATTGATATTGTGTGTGCTGAATGTTAAAGTTCTGTCACCAGCCGTTTGTCGGGTGCCAGTCTCGGCGTCCCCAACGGACAGGCACTCAAGGGTACGGCTCAGATCCAGCACCTCCTGCTCTGCGTCTGTGAGGACGACTCTCTGTTCTGGACCCCCTCTGGTCCTCGCCCTCTTCTGTGCATTCTGGGCTCTGTTCTCCCATAAGGGGAGAAAGTACAGACGCGTGAGTGAGGGATGGTGACGTGGCCAACCGCAGAATGGGTTGGTTTGGGTGTGGCTGACCGTGAAAGAGATGCATCAGAGGGTGAGTGTGAGACAGAGCCATGACATTGTATGAGGATCTGGTTGAGTGGTAGTGGTGGGACGAGTACTGGGGAGGTGAGGAAGTGATGAGTAAGTGCAGTTAAGTTGAGGGTGAACTTTGAGTGGGTGTGAGGAGTGATGTGATAGAGTAGTGTTGGCAGTGCAGAATGAGTTGTGGGGTGGGGGCAGTGATGTGGAAGCCGCAGTGTAGGAGAATGAGTAAGTGTACTCATTTTGGCTAACCTAGTTAGGTCATTGAAGTGCTTCCTGCACTGGATCCAGGTGCGGGAGATGTTGCTGCTGCTGGTGACCTCCTCTGCCACCTGGAGCCAGGCCTTCTTGATGCAGAGGCAGGCCACTTCCTCCTGTCCGCTGGGTAAAATACATCCCTCCTCCTCCTCCTCACCCCATCCAGTAGCACCTGGAGTGAGGCATCACTGAATCTAGGAGCAGCCTTTCCCCTGAGCTGCTCCATTGTGTAACTTTGGGTGTTTGCTCCAGGAGCAGCCATTGGAGGACTGCCCCTTTAAATAGGGCTCCTCCAGCTGACAGCCTGTGATGCAGGTGCATAGTCCGCCCAGTGTACAGGTTTCCAATGGGAAACCCGGAAGCCACGTTAAGTGGCTCCAATTTACCCGCGATCGCGTGGGGAACGGACGGATTTTACTGGGCGGGTTACCCATGCCTCCCCGGTAATATCGGGGCCTTGGAGTAGTTTTGGGGGTGTTGGGCTTTAGTAGCGTTGAGGAGAAGTTCTGGGCTACAGCAACATTACAGAGCCTGTTATGTGATAGAATGGGGGCAGTGTTAGAATGTGTGATTTGATTTGTTGGGTGATTCATGTTTTTTGGCAGTAGTGGCTTGGGGTATTAAGGTATGATTGCATGGTGGGGCTCCAGGGTCTGGGAATGTTGGGGGAAGCACCGCTGATCTGTCAGCACTAGTGGAAGGTCACTGGAGGTGGCTATACTGGGCAGTGTGTTGGATTGTGGAGCATTAAAAGGGGGCCTAGGATGTGTCAAATTTTGGGATGCAGTGTCTGGTGTCACTGGGGAAGAGCATAGCAGTACGATTGCACTGAGGAAGGTCTCAAAATCTGGCAAAGGGGGATCCCAAAACTTCAGTGGGAGCATTGGGGAGGGGTACTGGGGTCTGTCACTTATGGAAACAGAGGGTCCAGAGGTGTGGGGGCACAGGGAAGTGGGGCTGATGGGATCTGGAGCACTGGGACGGGAGAGAGGTAGGTAGTATCCGAACTGTAGGGGCGACGTCCCAGCGTCTGCTCAGAACTGGGGAGGGATTCCTGCGTCTGGTAATAATGAGGGGTGCATGGATCTGGGAGCTGGGTATAGGAATCTGGGAGCACTGGGATGGGTATCCCAGTATCCAGGAGCATGGGGAAAGAGATTCCAGTCTTGGAACACAGAGGGCAGTCAGGAAAGTTTTTCCCGGTATCACTGACCACTTGGAAAGGATTCCTGAGGTCAGTAGCACTGGGAAATGGGATATCAGGAGCATAAGAACATAAGAAATAGGAACAGGAATAGGCCATACTGCCCCTTGAGTCTGCCCTGCCATTCAATCAGATAATGGCTGATCTTCGACCTCAACTCCAGTTCCTGCCTGATCCCCATTTTCCATGATTCCCCTAGAGTCCAAAAATGTATCCATCTCAGCCTTGAATATATTCAATGACTCAGCATCCACAGCCCTCTGGGGTAGAGAATTCCAAAGATTCACAACCCTCTGTGTGAAGAGATTCCTCCTCATCTCAGTCTTGAATGGCCGACCCCATATCCTGCGACTATGCCAACTAGTTCTAGACTCTCTAGCCAGGGGAAACAATCTCTCAGCATCTACCCTGTCAAGCCCCCTCATAATCTTATATGTTTCAATGAGATCACCTCTCATTCTTCTAAACTTTAGAGAGGATAGGTCCATTCTTCTCAACCACTCCTCATAAGACAACCCTCTCATCCCAGGAATTAATCTAGTGAACCTTCGTTGCACTGCCTCTAAGGCAAATATATCCTTCCTTAGATAAGGAGACCAAAACAGTATGCAGTACTCCAGGTGAAGTCTCACTAAAGCCCTGTACAACTGTAGTAATACTTCCTTACTCCAGTACTCCAACCCCCTTGCAATAAAGGCCAACATGCCATTTGCTTTCCTAGTTACAGCCTGCCAATCTGAGAATGACCCATTTATCCCAACTCTCTGTTTTTTGTCCTTTAACCAATCCTCTATCCATGCTAATAAATTACCCCCAACCCAATGAACCCTTATCTTGTGTAGCAAGCTTTTATGTGCCTTTTGAAAATCCAAATATACTACATCCACTGGTTCCCCTCTATCTACCCTGCTAGTTACATCCTCAAAAAACTCTAATAAATTTGTCAAACACGATTTCCCTTTCATAAAACCATGTTGACTCTGCCTATGATTTTCTAAGTACCCTGTTATCACTTCCTTAATAATGGATTCCAGCATTTTCCCGATGACCAATGTCAGGCTAAGTGGCCTGTAGTTCCCTGTTTTCTCTCTCCCTCCCTTCTTGAATAGTGGGGTAACATTTGCTACCTTCCAGTCCACTGGAACCATTCCAGAATCTAGAGAATTTTGGAAGATCACAACCAATGCATCCACTATCTCTGCAGCCACCTCTTTTAGAACCCTTGGATGTAGGCCATAAGGTCCAGGGGATTTGTCAGCTTTTGGTCCCATTAGTTTGTCCAGTACTTTTTCTCTAGTGATATTAATTGTTTTAAGTTCCTCTTTCTCATTTACCCCTTGGTTCTCCACATGCTTTTTGTGTCTTCTACTGTGAAGACAGTTACAAAATATTTGTTTAACACATCTACCATTTCCTGATTCTCCATTATAATTTCTCCTGTCTCA
Organism: Heptranchias perlo; assembly: GCF_035084215.1. NCBI lineage: Eukaryota > Metazoa > Chordata > Chondrichthyes > Hexanchiformes > Hexanchidae > Heptranchias > Heptranchias perlo. Next base: position 52,544,445 of record NC_090329.1, read on the forward strand.
GCCTCTAAGGGACCAATGTTTACTTTTGCTACTCTCTTCCTTTTTACATACTTGTACAAGCTCTTACAATCCGTTTTTATATTTCTTGCTAGTTTACTTTCATATTGCATTTTCTCCCTATATCTCAACTTTTTGGTCGTCCTTTGTTGGTTTCTAAAACTATCCCAATACCCAGACTTATTACTCTTCTTGGCAACATTATAGGCCCCTTCTTTCAATCGAATACTCTCCTTAACTTCTTTAGTTAGCCATGGGTGGATCACTTTCCCCGTGGAGTTTTTATTTCTCAATAGAATGTTTACTTGTTGAGAACATTGAAATATTTCTTTACATGAATATAGAGTCCCAGCGTCCAGCAGCATTCAAGGAGTGGACCTTGGTTTGGAAATATAGAAAAAGGCTAAAGTCTGGCAGCATTCAGATGGATCCTATGGTCTGTACAACTGGAGAGGAGAGTCCAGGAGGATTAGGGAGCAGGATCTGGCACCACGGCAGGGATTGGCAGATTTCCTTCATCGTCTCTGGGTCAAAATCCTGGAACTCCCTTTCTAACAGCACTGTGGGAGAACCGTCACCACATGGACTGCAGCGGTTCAAGAAGGCGGCTCACCACCACCTTCTCAAGGGCAATTAGGGATGGGCAATAAATGCCGGCCTCGCCAGCGGCGCCCACATCCCATGAACGAATAAATAAAAAAAAATTTAAGGAAAGGAGGGCCTAGGAGAATCTGGGCCAACCAGTCCCTGGCCCAATCCAAACCACCAAGCACCCCACACTATGTTCTTGGGCTGTGAGCCTGGTTCCATGCCTCAAGCCAGTTTTAAGCACGAAATGAATTTTAACATTGTTGTTGCTGATTGTATGTTATTCTGTAACTAACACACCTGTCATTAAATAGAATCCTTACAACTAAATTACACCGATGATGTAATTAACTCGTCAAACACAAAGGTGAAAACATGGGTAACGTGATTAGGCTGGTCTGCTCAACTGAAAAGTCTTCAGAATTTAATTTGTTTATTTTTTAAGAAAAACAGATCTTTAGAAATAAGCGTTCTTGGATAATAAACGCATAAAAATATAGGGCGCTAAATTGGGCCCATTGTTATGGCGCTACACAGCCTCTCAAACATCCAAGATGGCGCCTTGGCTGCGCACGCACGTTTCCAGCCTGACATGCACCGGACGCCATCTTGGTACAGGAGTTAGCGTATGCGCAAATACCGAACGTGGAAGCATGTAAAGTAGGGAGAAAATGGATACAATCGGTGTGCAACACTGATTTAAAGTGATAGACACCATTTTGGCACTTAACGCTCAACTCAACACACAGTCTTAACCACGACCATCTGAACGTGTCTTAGAGTGCCTGGAAGGCCCCCACCAACGCTATTTAAAGGGACCACGCATGATTTACAGGTTAGTGGCTGGATTATTGCTTCTGGCTGCTGATAACATTTGTGACTGTTTTTAGGGGTGTCCTATACTTGAATACTAGGACTAGGGGACATAGCCTGACATTTAGAGCCAGGACATTCAGGAGTGAAGTTAGGAAATGCTTCTACACGCAAAGGGTGGGAGAAATTTGGAACACTCTTCTGCAAACAGCAGTTGATTCTAGCTCAATTGTGAATTCTAAATCTGAGATTGATAGATTTCTGTGAACCAAGGGCATTAAGGGATATGGGGCTAAGGCGGGTATATGGAGTTAGGTCACAGGTCAACCATGATCTCATTGAACGGTGGAACAGGCTCGAGGGACTAAATGCCACTGCAACATGCTGCCTCCTGTTAGGCGCCACCTTCTTCTGCAAGAAATCAGGACGTGTGTCTGGGTGATGTGCCTGTCATGGTTGAATAGCTGCCAGTGTGCATGGCCTGTGAGTTGTGGGTGGGCGGATTGCAACAATGGTAATGTGTAAGGGTGAGAGGAAGCATCTAATTGGAAGAATTGAGTACTGATGGAAAGAGTTTGTTGGTATGTGGGTGATGGGGGGTGTCGTGCATGGTGCAGTTGGTAGGAGAGGCCACTTGACAGTTGATCTCACTCACGTTGACCACTCGTGTCAAAGCATTGAACTTCTTCCTGCACTGCATCCATGTTCGTGGTATTATGTGCCTGGCATTGACTTCGTCCCCCGCTGCCTCCCACTGCCTTTTGGCCATATGTCTGGAGAGCCACTTGCGCAACCCCCCCACCCCCCCCTCCCACGGATATAGGATGTCCCTCCTTCTGTCCACCTCTTGCACCAAGACCTCTAGTGCATCAGCTGAAAACCTTGGTGCACGCACTCACAGGTCTAGTACAAACTCAGATTGGCAGATTGGTGAGGTCTGGCATGCAGATTGGAGGATGTGGGATTAGTAGCGCGCAACCTTTATTCAATGTTTTAACATAACCCATCAGTTTGTAAACATACCGACGGGACTTGCATCTGTGTTTTACATGTGCAATGTCTGATCTCCGTTCAGACCCCAGGCAGACAGCAAACTGTTATTTTTAGCAAATAACAGGCACCGGCTACCTTTAAGAGAGTTTAAGAGACATCCTCCCTTTAAGAAATTGGGGCTCCCCCTGCTTGTGGAAAGTGCGCATGTACTTGAATCGACATGTAAGGCCTAGATTTCAAAGCAGATTGACGGCGAGTACTGAGGCCGGACGAAGTTCTCGTCCTGCCTGCGCAGGGGCCATTGGGCACGGGTTAATAACGGATCGCGCTACACTCACCCAACAATAGGCCTTATCCAATTATTTTTCCCCCTTATATTTTACAATTACTTGATCAAATCTGTGGTTTGTTCCACTAGCAGCTAACATAATGGCTCCTTTTCTTTCTGTCTTTCCCATCAGGCTCTCTCTGAGTCTATCTATAGCTGTCTCCAATTCATGCTCTCTCTCAAAGCAAAATTAAGCATTTCATCATAGCTTAAATAAGAAATATTACTGAATATAGTGCTTAAAAATTCCCCAGATAGTTTTCAAGTCATTTCGATCAGAAAGAAACAAGGAAAATCCAGAGAAAGAAACCTACTGATGCATACTGGGAAATTCTGCAAACTGCACATGCTCAGATATGGTCTGTAAATCTCTTCAACTATTCCAGAGGAAAAACAATTCTAGTCAAAGCCTGAGCTTTTGAGGCAGGCCGAAGCCTTGAAGTTAAAAAAAAGACAATGAAGATATTAAAAGGCACAGAAGACAATTGTATGGATAAATGTAAGCATTATTGACGTTCTTACTTTGTTTAAAGCTATTTTTAAAATTTTCTTTTTCCGATTATGTAATGGTGGTGGGGAACCTTGCCCACATCAACACATACTGGCATTGCACCCACATTTTCCAATATGTGTTGGTGCTAAGTGAGGCTCCCCACTGTTAGCATGGATTTAGAAAATTACTTCTCTAATTTTGGAGATGACGAACTTCATTTATATACAAGAAAATGGCAGATGAAATTAGTTGGATTTTTTGTGGGATTTGATTGGTTTGCTTCCTCCATGCTTTTATTTATAGATTCTCTTAATTGGTTGTTTAGGGTTGGTTGTTTTTACTAGTCCTTAACAGTTTATCATTGGTAGTTTTCTAGTCACTTTTCTGTCTTTGGTTAATTGAGCCAATTAACAAAATAAAACGAAAAATGTAACGAAAAACAAGTGACAGACAAGTGTAACAGGAAGTAAATGTAAGATTTATAGGCAGTGTGCACCATATAGAAGGCTTTGATATACAGATAGGTAAGTGGATGGATGGATGGACACGCGGATGATAGATAGTTAGATAGAAGCAAATAATTCCTTAACCAATGATGACTCCTTTGGCATTTTTAATAAACTATCCATTTTATTATGTACCTTCCTATTTCTTGTATGGAGATGAATTTCCGCAGGGATTCTCCAAATTGTCCACTGCAACATCAGAGTAAGAACCATGAAAGCACCGGAAAAACGGCATAAACATTGTGTACAGCATTTTTCTGGGGTTTCCACTGAAGATACTATGGGCAAGGGGGAGAACTCCCATGGAAATTCACCTCCTATATGTTTACGTTGGGATAGAGCAGTGGCACACTGATGATTGCTGCAGAACAGAAGGGCCAAAAACATTTTTGTTGAAACAATGGCCTTATCATCGCAATACAAAGAAATACTGTGTAAATTTAAATGACGGCTTGTATATGTTTTGGAATTAGTATTTGAAGCATTTTTCTATTTTTCAGATGACATTCTAGATTCCGCCTTTATGTTAACTATTTGCTGAAATATTAACAAAAAGTTACAACTGGGGCATGGTCAGATATGCAGCTATCTGAACGCTCCTTTTTAATACACGATTAAAAGTATAAAGGATATTATAATAACAATATACTGAGGCCTCTGAAAGGGTATTTGACAAAACGAGGATTCTGTGTACAGCCCTGCCTGCAGCTCTTTGTGCACATTTAGAGAGCAGAAGCTGATTATATTACTTCCTGTACTATGGGAGTACTAAGTATATATTTACAACATAAGTTGTGTAGTTTATATGTACCTTAATCTTGGAACAGAAAGAAAGTTTCTGAGGAAATTATGCTTTAACAAAAGAGTTTACAGGGCCTCATAGAATCTTTAATAAAAAAACATCAAAATTGCTTGTAATCTCAGTTAAGGTTAATTAGATACGGCTGCTATGACAGTTAGATATGGTACCAGTAGAATAAAGAATAGAAAAATGCTCTGCAAATATCTAATCGACCAAATAAATGCCTACATTTTATCATTTATTAAATGGTTAAACAATCATCGCAGTTTCCAAAGTTCTAATTAAATAATATTCCAGTTTTCAGCTTTACCTTGATTTTTGCAAAATAAGTATTGCATATTGTTTAACAGTTCAGTGCACAATTCATGTAACCCTGCCTTTTTGTGTATGTACTTCCTAATGACAGAATGCTAGTCCATACCGCCACCGGGGAGCCTTGTCTGCCTACAGTGCTATTTGGGATTTGGATGCATTCCTCATGATTTTCTGACCATTTCACCTGGAGGCAGTGCATGATCGAAATTCAGGTGTGCGCTGCCCACAACTTTCTGATACGCACTGCCAGCGATCGAGGATCTCCACCTGTTGGAAAATCACCTGTTATCTCAATATAAATTTTCCATGTACCCTTTTCATAGAATCATAGAAATTTCAGTGCAGATGGAGGTCATTCAGTCCATTATCTCGCTGCTGGTTCTCACTCCTCATTGGAGTTACCTACCATTTCCTCCTCTTTTCTGTATTCTCTACTGTGTATTTTTTGGTCATAATTTGTTTTCATTTTAGAACATGAATACAAAAATAAATGGTGCCTACATAAATGCAGGTTCTTTCTTTTCGCAACCTCATGACGTCCCAAAGAGTCCCAAAGAGCTTCACAGCCAGTGAGGCATTTTTGAAGTATAGTCACTGAGAGAAACACTGCAGTCAATTTGCACACAGCAAGGTCCCTTAAACAGCAATAAGATAATTGACCAGATAATTTATTTTTGGTGGTGTTAGTTGAGCGATAAGGGTTGGCCAGATCTCCGGAAGAACTCTTCTACTCTTCTTCGATTGTGCCATCTGATATTTAAGTCACATGAGGAGGCTGGCCGAGCCTCAGTTTAGCTTCTCATTCAAAAGTTGACACCTCCAACGGTGCAAAACTCCCTCAGTACTACACTGAAATGCCAGCCCGGATTGTGTGCTCAAGTCCCTGGGGTAGGGCTAAACCCATGACCTTCTGATTCAGAGGTAAGACTGCTAACACTGAGCCAAGGCTGACACTTCAGGCACAACAGCAACACCAGAACATAAATGAAGAGTAACTGGTCTACACTAAGTCTATGAATAAATGATGAGGTAATTTACAGAAGGAGGAGGGACAATGCCGCGAATAGAAGGTCAAAGTTTGAAAGGCATGTGCCTGCAGAGAAACCAAAGAATGGGCAAACTTCACCAAGAGGTAAAAAGGGAAACAACAGACTAACAAGTATAAACAAACCAAATCAGCATCAGAATCCAGAGCAACAGGGAGAGAAGATAAACAAAACTCTACCCATCTCCAACAGAAGTTTATTTCGCCACAGAGATCTTCTGGAGAAACATACGTGTCAAACTAGAAAGCTAGTAAAGCTGACCAAGAGCTTCAAAAAAGCTGATACAGGCAACTCAAGAATGACCTAGTTTTTAAGTCTATGATATGTGAAAACCAACCTTGACTTTGTTGCTTAAACTATAAGTATACTCAATGTTCCTTCATGAAGTCAATGGAGTGTAAAATCGGGCTGTGTGTAAAATAAGCTTCTGACACGGACGTGCCCTCTTCCCACCAGACGGGTTAGATTAACATTGCCCTCATTGTTATTGAAAGCAGCGGAAAACATCCCCCCCATTGTGAGTTTTGGTATCCACTGTTTTTTTTTATATCTCTTTGATCAATTATCATGCTAGTCTCCAATTATATCTTAGATGATAGTATCTCAGGAGTTCTTCTGGCAGATTCTGCGGGTGTGGACTCAGTTTCCTCTTTCACCCTACTGGAAGTAAATGGAAACTGTCACATTTTTAAAGAGCTTGAAGTATGATGAATTCCATGTGGCTATGTGTCCTTGGCATTAAGTTGTAGTGATGGAAACTTTGATAGTGATCACACAGTATAGCTGGGGATTAAATGTTGGTGATAGTTTGTTTGCTGGTAACTGGTGAAACAAAACTAGCCAAACATTGTCAATTTCGAATGGCATAGCTTGGGAAAATTGGTTAGCATATGTTTCATTGTCAGTTTTGCCTTATGCACTACTGCAAGATTATATGTAAAGAATCTTACAACACCAGGTTATAGTCCAACTGTTTTATTTGAAAATCACAAGCTTTCGGAGGCTTTCTCCTTCGTCAGGTGAGCTTGCTCACCTGACTAAGGAGAAAGCCTCCGAAAGCTTGTGATTTTCAAATAAAACAGTTGGACTATAACCTGGTGTTGTAAGATTCCTTACATTTGTCAACCCCAGTCCATCACCGGCATCTCCACATCATGGCAAGATTATATGGTTGCAGATATACTCCAATAACAACATTTCTTTAGCCTATAGATTCCAAAACTGTTACTGTGCTTTCACAGAAAAGCTATACTGAATTGAAATGCATTCCACAGTGTAGTTATCTATCCTGTCTGCTTGTTAGGATATGAAAATCCTTGCAAGATCTTACCTGCTAAAATATGTGGTGTATTTTATTGTTTTCTGCTGCAAAAATGAGGCCACGTTATTGGCAAGCACACGTGCATCACCACTGTAAAATTGTGCATGCAAAGACAGTTGCTCGTCAGAACTCCTGACTGCAGGTGAAGGAATGTCCATGGCATGTTGCTTACCCAGTTGAAATGGATGCATTCAGGAACCTGTGGTTGATCTGTTCAAGCAGGCAATTTAAAAATAAGTAATGTTTGTTTTTATTTTGTGTTTCCAGGACATTTTTTTTACTGCATCTTGCTCCATGCAGTAGTTGTTTTTGCGAGCAACGCTGACATTTCTTGGGTTGTTGGCTGCTAATGATACCCTTCAGTATTCTTGGTTGCTGTTGGCAATTCAAGGACACTGTACAAACTGGTGAGTATGGGTATTCCTTGCTGATTTCTAAGTTTTGAATTTGTGAGTGACCACTAAATAGAAGTGCAACAAGACCTTAGGCATTTTATCCACCTCTGGACCTGCATTTATAGACCTCTCCACGGGAACCTGGATATTTCAGAGCAAACCTGTCTTTGCCACCTTTATTTTATAAGGCAGTGTGTTACACAGTTGCATGACCTGCTGCAGGATGGCCTGTGGACAATATCTGGAACAGGGTGACTCTTCTCACAGATGTGAATGCTACCACAGCAGGAAGCTATCATGCTATCAGATCCTCTTAAGCCATCCCAAGGACATTTAAACATCATGCAGTCTGGACAAGGGGCAACACCTTCATTACTTTTCCTGTAGAGGATGCAGAGCTTTCTTGAATGGTATTCCTTCCAACTTGGCTATGTTCCACCTTCAGCCATGCGTTCAAATAACATTTAAGGAGGGTTACAATAAGGAAATTTACCTTGTTGCAACCTGACCTGTATTTGTTACTGGGGCAATCAACCTGCCTTCCCCTTACCATACAATAATGGTCATATTTCTGGGCTAAACATAGGCAGAATGTTGTTGGAAAGTGATTTGAGTATCTGAATCTGGTGGTTACTGGGGCTGGTGTAGCCTTACAGCCCTTTCTACTGCCTGTGGAATTTTCAGTGCTATAACCTGGGACTCTGTTCCATGTATACAGAAATTCAAATACAGAATTTACCCTCATTTGTTGAACAAGGGTTGTTGATGTAGATCCTGGCATAAATTATCTTAAAACAATTAATATGATGTCAGAAGTTGAGGTTGTCTACCTTAATGCCTAGCTGAATTCTTGATCTTTAAGTGATGTTGAACTTCTCGATTGTTGTTAGTCTGTTAACCTCTGTCATCCTGGCAGTGATTTATTTAACCTCTCCCGTCAACTTGTCAAAGTCTGTTATAAAAGTAAGCCACTTATAAAAAGAGACAGTTCTTGTATTTCCTGAATACGGAATGCAGCATTTTAGGACTTTCTTTTTGGACCTCTCAAAAAGCTCATGCCATTTTTGGAAAGCGGACTCTGGGGGATTCTCATTCTATTTATTTATACTCTACAGCTCTGAGAGTTAGGTGTTTCTAAGTATTTATTAATCACACATAATTTAGTGGTTGATTTAAAATTCACATTTGTTGGTTTTATATTAACCCCAATTTTATACTCCATGTCCACTGCTACTTTGGCACTGGAATGGCTCTTTAACTTTTGACACCCACTTGCACCGGATTTCCAAACCGTAATGGCAGCGCTGCCTAGTGGGTTTGAGGCCTTCCCACAATACACATGCCAACACTGCCTACAATTCATGTTAATAAATAGTCATAGGAGTGGCTAAAACCCATGACCCCCACCTCCAATTCACTAAGTGTAATTTAGAATGAAATAAAAGAGGTATACCTGTTGCTAGCATCAGCTGATACTGTCAGAAGTGCTTTACTTTGGTGCCTAGAGCGAGGGGAAGCTTTGAAGAGCAATTGCTTGGCTTGCAAGAGAGATTTTGAAGTTTTTTTTTTGTTGTGCTTAGAGAGAACTGACTTTGCCTCTGACAGTCTGAGAGCCTTTGCGACCACCACAATATTTCCCGCTCCCCCCAACCATAGTAAGAGCCTCTAAATTAAAGTCATGAGATTCTCAAAGGGCATTCCCCTGTTCTCTATTTTAATGGAGTAGGAGGAGCAGTACAGGATAGAGGAAAGGGGAATGAGAGAACATTTGAGGAGGATATGCTCTATAAGATATCACTCCTCCCAAAGAGTGAGCTTCTCTAAAAAAGGCTGATGGAGACCAGTGCCAACTTTTGTATGAAGGGCTACAACCAAAATCATTCACCCAGCTGGCACTGCCTGTAGCAGTAAAGGTTACCTCCACATTCAATTTTTATGCTATCAGCTGATTTCAAGCAGCGATAGGGGATCTGTGTAATATCACCAGAGTACCATCTGGGCATGCATTTCTTAAATAATTGACACACTTCAGGAGAGCTAGAGAATTCATTCAGTTTTTTTGGCATGATAGCAAGGCAGCAGTGTGATAGAGCCAACCAGTTTCATCACAATGCTGGGGTTACCCAAAGTACATGATGCAATAGATGGCATCCATGTAGCATTGTGAGCTCCTATTGTTAGCTCCTCGGTGCTTTTAATAGAAAAGGGTACCACTCAATCGGATATCCAGATTGTATATGACCAGACACAAAGAATCCTCCACCCCAACACCAAATTTGCTGGAAAATAGTTCTGTCGAAAGGTCATCGATCTGATACGTTAACCCTATGGGCTAGAAATTCGGCTGTGTAGCGCCCGTTGTGTTGGCGCTACGCAGCCTCCCGAAGTTCTAAAATGGCATCCGGAATGCATGCGCACGCTACTAGCGTGATGTGCACCGGACGCCATCTTGGTAAAGGAGTTTGCGCAGGCGCAGATGAACACTAGCAGCACGTAAAGTAAGCAGAATGTGCGTTAGATCAGTGTGCTGATTTAAAGGGATAGATACAATTTTGACATTCAATGCTCCAGCCAATGCACTGTCTTAACCACGACCAGCTGAACATATCTTAGACAGCCTGGAGAATCCCCAACAGCGCTATTTAAAGGGACGATGCAGGATTTACATGTTAGTTGATGGATTATTGCTTTTGGCTGCTGATGCATTTGTACCTATTTTTGGAGGTCTCCTATACTTGAATACTAGGATGACGGGACATAGCCTAACATTTAGAGCCAGGACTTGCAGGAGTGAAGTTAGGAAACCATGCAAAGGGTGGTAGAAGTTTGGAACAGTCTTTTGCAAACAGCAGTTGATGTTAGCTCAATTGTTAATTTTTAAACTGAGATTGATAGATTTCTGTGAACCAATGGTATTAAGGGATATGGGGCTAAGGCGGGTATATGGAGTCAGGTCCCAGATCAACCATGATTTCATTGAATGGCGGAACAGGCTCGAGGGGCTAAATGCCACTGCCACTTGCTGCCTCCTGTTTTGCGCCACCTTCTCCTGCAATAAAGCAAGAAGTGTGTCGGTGAGTGTCCTGCAGGATGTCTGGGTGATGTGCCTGTCATGGTTGAATAGCTGCCAGTGTGTGTGAGCATATATCCCACATCGTTATTACTTGCTAAGCTCTATACAGCTTTAACATCCAAAAAAGCCTGGACATGGAGATTCCTGATGAAGTGGTCCCAGCTGCTTTGAAGGCATAGGAGCATGAAGGGGATCATCAGGAGGATGTTCACTTGGATGAATCCTCAATGATAACTGCTAGGGGCACCCATAATGAACTTGTCAATGAAGTGTCCTTATGTTTTTGATAGTGGCTCGGGACCAGTCGTAGGCCTCCTCCACCATGGAAGCACGGACTGCAGCCCAGGTGGCAGTAGAGGACAGATTAGATAGAACCCTGCATACCGGCTTTTAGTCTCCCAAGACTTTCAGTATCTGATAGCAGCCATTAGACCAGCCATTTTGCTGATCAATGGACAAGCAGATCCAGGGCCAGTACAACGGTGACAGCTGGAGGTGACCTGCATGAGGCAGCCGTTTCTCGGGACAGTCTTCTCCTTTCACGTAATTGACTATCCCGCTGCGTCTATCCTGCTGATGGGATAGGACATATCCAGGAAAGGAAGGTGGTTATTGTTGTATTGTGTCAGCCCCAGGACATCGCTGCAGGAGTTTTCCAGATCAAGTATCCGAGGCCCAACTATCTTCCGCTGCTTTATTAATGACCTTCCATCCATCATAAGGTCAGAAGTGGGGCAGATAATGAAGCAGTCCATGCCCACATGCAGCAGGATTTGGACAATATCCAGGCTTAGGTGCTAATAGGGTGCAAGTAACATTCGTGACACACCAGTGCCAGGCAATGTGCATTTTAAGCTATTCAAGAAAGGAAGGAGAGAGAAAACAGGGAACTACAGGCCAATTAGCCTCACATCAGTCATCGGGAAAATGCTGGAATCCAATATTAAGGAAGTGGTAACAGGGCACTTAGAAAATCATAATATGATTAGGCAGAGTCAACATGGTTTTAGGAAAAGGAAATCGTGTTTGATAAATCTATTTGAGATTTTTGAGGATGTAACTAACAGGGTAGATAAAGGAGAACCAGTGGATGCAGTATATTTGGATTTTGAAAAGGCATTCGATGAGGTGACACACAAAAGGTTGTTACACAAGATAAGGGCTCATGGGGTTGGGGGTAATATATTAAATAGATAGAGGATTAGTTAATGGTTAGGAAACAGAGAGTAGAGATTAACGGGTCATTTTCAGGGTGGCAGGCTGTAACAAGGTGGGTGCCGCAAGGATCGGTGCTGGGGCCTCAGCTATTTACAATCTATATCAATGACTTAGATGAGGGGACCGAGTGTAATGTATCCAAGTTTGCTGATGATACAAAGCTAGGTGGGAAAGTAGGCTGTGAGGAGGACACAATGGGCTCGATTTTCGGGTGAAGGAGCGGGTGCGTTGGGGGCAGGGGGGCTTCGAAAATCGCTGAAATCCTGAGTGGGTTCGGAGCCCGGCTCCAACCCGCTGACTTCCGGGTTCCCCAGTGACGCGTCCGGATGCATGCGCGCCTCCCAAATGCAGAAGTCCCACCGGCAATTAACGCTGGCGGGATGATACTTTGTATAGTTTGTCAGCTAGTTGAAGTACTTAATTGTCTTGACTTTTTAGCAGGGGTCCAATTTTGGAGCATCCTCAGCGTGTTACCCGTGCTGTGGGAAACACTCCCTATTGCAACAGACGTGTTTCAGCCAGCAGCCAGTGGGAGATGCAAAAGATTATTTGACAGATGGGGAGAAAACCTTATTTATTGCAGCAGGACACTCTGTCACTTCAGACAAAGATTTGGCTGCAAGACCTTTGTGTTTTCACTCAAAATTCTTACGTTCCACCCAAAACTCTGCTTTTCAAACATATTTACCTACTTTTCGGACCCCCTCAAACTCACACAGTCAGGATTGTGGGGGGGGGGGGGGGGGCGCCATGGCTGCATTCACCACTACATCTGAGGACGAGCAACATCACCAGCCTCGCCAGACACGCCGTCCACTTCCGCCACTTGGAGCTCCACAACACAGTGCTGCACCACAGGCACATGCACAAGAGCACAGAGGGCAACAACAGAGAGAGCGACATTGCAGGAGGCACTACCCTCGCCAAAGGGTCTACAGACTGAGGCTCCGCTTCCTGGACCTCTCTGAGGAGCAGTGCAAACGGAGGCTCAGAGTCAGTCGCCAGGTAGTTGCAGACATCTGCAGCCTCCTTCATGCCGAGCTGCTCCCGGCTGGCCCGAGCATCATCTCCTTACCTATCACTGTCAAAGTCACCATTGCCCTCAACTTCTTCGCCTCCGGATCATTCCAGGGTGCCACCGGGGACATCGCCGGGGTCTTTCAGTCATCTGCACACAAGTGCATAAGGCAGGTCACCGACGGCTTGTTTCGCAAGGCCTCGCACTACGTCAACTTCCCCATGGACGACCTCAGCCAGTCGGAGAGGGCAGTGGGATTCCACACTGCGGCTGGCTTCCCACGGGTGCAGGGTGCAATACAAGCACCTCCACACGAGTCAGGACAGTTCATCAACAGGAAGGGGTGTTACTCCATTAACTCTCAGCTCGTTTGTGACCACCGCAAAAGATTCCTTCACGTGTGCACCAGATTCCCTGGCAGCTGCCACAATTCCTTTATCCTTCGGGAATCCAGCATCCTGCCTCTTTTCCACGCACTGAACACCCTTAAGGGCTGACTCCTCCGGGACAAGGGATACCCTTTGCACACGTGGCTCATAACACCTCTGAGGAACTCCATCACCGAGCAACAGCATCGATATAACGACAGCCACATCGCTACCAGGTCTATAATTGAACATGCTATAGGGTTGCTCAAGATGAGATTCAGGTGCCTTGATCGTTCTGGGGGAACGCGTCAATACGCACCAGACAGAGTGGGGTGCATTATAGTCGTGTGTTGTGTCCTGCACAACATGACACAACAGAGAGAGGTGCCGCTTGAGGAGGCCCCATCCACATCTGCCACCCACATTGAGGAGGAGGGGGAGGAGGAGGAGGAGCAGGAGCAACCCATGGGCAGAGCAGCGGCTCACCTGGCTGCTCATGAGGCCAGGGAGTCACTGATACATGAACGGTTCTCCTAACATCAAACAGTTTAAAGAGTCCAGCCCTCACACCACTTGGATAGAGCAGCACCCACATCAGCAACCCCACCCCACCCCTCCCTGCACAAAACAATCCTGCAACTACACATACACCCACTGTAGAGTGACCCAATGGGTGGCATCAAGCGTGGGCGTTCATGGTGAACATCATGAAAGGGCCTTATTACACAAGCCAGTCAAGAATGACCAAGACGTGGCAGTAGTGGTGACAATAATAATATTTAATGTGAGTTTAACGAAAAGCAAATATAAAAAAAAGATGACCAACCGTCAAACACCCTTGTGCATCCCCATCGTGCTCACAAAACCTTTGTCTTTCGTTTCCGACTACTTCTACGTGATGCTTCCCCTGTGGCTGCAGCAAAGGTAGTGGCAGGTTGCTCTTGTTCATGCCCTGACCGAATAAATGCTTTGGGCTGATGCCCTCTGGGTTTTGGTGCCCGTGAGGGCCCCTCCAAAGACTGCTCCACCTGCACCTGTGCAGCGGCAGGCTCGGCTAACTGGCTAACTCGGCTAACTAAGAGGAGGCAGCATTGCGGGTACTGGTTGAGAGGAGGGTGAGACGTGGAGGCGCTTTGAGTGGTGTCCCCACTTTCATGTCCCCTTTCCCCATCATCCCTCCCCTGGGCCAGGCCCACATCACTCCCACCACTCTGCTGGACGACAGGTTGGAGGACATGTGTGAAGCCTTGTAAGGCCAGTGCTAGTGTATCTGCCTGCCTGTTTAAGGCGGCAGAATGTTGTTCACTGTGAGTCCGAACGGCCGTTGTCAGGGCCCGAATGGACTCATTTGTGAGCCATGCTTGAACCTCCATGGAGCTAGCCTTCTCTCCATCTCAGATATTCCCACACTTACCCGTGACAGTATCTCAGAGATGCCCTCACGTCCTTGTGACACTATTTCAGAGATTCCCTCCTGTACCTGTGCCACCATTCCACTCATGCAGGAATTGGACTCCTCCATCCTCTGCGCGATTGTGTAGAGTGCGCGTGGCACCTGTTCCAGCACCTCACAAATGTGCTGCTGCCCCTCGATCATTCTCCAATTAAAGGATGGCCCTCAGGGTTCAACATCTGTGTTCAGCTGACCAGAGCCTGGAGAGGAGTGCTCCCACCGATGCGGACTCTCCACAGCTGCCCCTGCCACCAGTGTCTGCTCGTGCTCACGTGTGTGGTAACTCACCAGGTGCCAACCCAACTAACCAGACGGACTGCAGCGGTTCAAAAAGGTGGCTCACCACCACCTTCCAAAGGGCAATTAGGGATGGGTAATAAATGCTGGCCTCACCAGCAATGCCCACACCCCATGAACAAATAAAAAAAAACTGCGCACAAAGACCCACCGAGGTGTGAGTATCTCCGCTGGTGGATTATTCACTCAGATGTGACAGTGCACCCTCAGAGGCCAGCAGGTCCTCTGAGGAATTGCCCTCTGCCGTCACAGCGGTCGCTGAAGGCCCTGTAAGAGAATGGAATAAAATATTAAGCATGATCACAGATGTGTCATGTTGCGATGAGCATACTGAGGTGCTGAAGATGGCAAGGCATGTTAACATCAATTGATATTGTGAGTGCTGAATGTTAAAGTTCTGTCACCAGACATTTGTCGGATGCCAGTTTCAGTGTCCCCCGCGGACAGGCACTCAAGGGTGCGGCTTAGCTCCAGCGCCTCCTGCTTTGCGTCTGTGAGGACAGTGGTTTGTTGCGGCCCCCCTCAGGTCCTTGCCCTCTCCCGTGCATTCTGGTCTCTCTCCTCCTATAAGGGAAGAAAGTACAGACATGTGAGTGAGTAATGGTGACATGGTCAACCGATGAATGCATTGGTTTGAGTACGGCTGACCGTGAAATAGAAGCATCAGAGGGTGAGTATGAGACAGAGCCATGACATTGGATGAGGATTGGGTTGAGTGGTAGTGGTGGAGTGACTAATGGGGAGGTGAGGAAGTGCTGAGGAAAGTGCAGGTAAATTGAGGATGAGCCTTAAGTGGGTGTGAGGAGCGATGTGATAGAGTAGTGTTGGCAGTGCAGAATGAGTTGGGGGGTGGGGGCGATGATGTGGAAGGCAGAATGTAGGAGAATGAGTACGTGTACTCACTTTGGATGACCTAGTTAGGTCATTGAAGCGCTTCCTGCACTGGATCCAGGTGCGGGAGGTGTTGCTGCTGCTGACCTCCACTGCCACCTTGAGCCAGGCCTTCTTGGTGGCAGAGGCAGGCCACTTCCTCCCGTCCGCCGGGTAGAACACATCCCTCCTCCTCCTCATCCCATCCAGTAAGACCTGGAGTGAGGCATCACTAAATCTAGGAGCAGCCATTCCCCTGTGCTGCTCCATTGTGGTGTGTGGGTGTTTGCTCCAGGAGCAGCCATTGGAGGACTGCCCCTTTAAATAGAGCTCCTCCAGCTGACAGCCTGTGATGCGGGTGCGCAGTCCACCCGCTGCGCAGCTTTCGGACGGCAAACCCGGAAGCCACGTTAAAGTGGCTCCAATTGACCCGCGATAGTGTGGGAAATGGACATTTTTTATTGGGCGGGTTACCCACACGCCCATTCACCCCCCCCGCCCTCTGCCAATCCGCCTCCCCGCTAATACCGGGGCCAAGGAATCTGCAAAGAGATAAAGACAGGTTAAGTGAGTGGGCAAGAAGGTTGCAGATGGAGAATAATGTGGGGAAATGTGATGTTATTCAATAGAAAAACAGAATATTTTTTAAATGGTGAGAAACTATTAAATGTTGGTGTTCAGAGAGATTCGGGTGTCCTAATACAAGAAACACAGAAAGTTAGCATGCAGGTACAGCAAGCAATTAGGAAGGCAAATAGTCTCCTTACCTAAGGAAGAATATACTTGCCTTAGAGGCAGTGCAATGAAGGTTCACTGGATTAATTCCTTGAATGAGACGGTTGTCCTATGAGGAGAGATTGTGTAGAATGGGCCCATACTCTCTGAAGAATGAGAGGTGATCTCTTTGAAACAGATAAGATTCTGAAGGGGCTTGACAGGGTAGATGGTTGTTTCCCCTGGCTGGAGAGTTCAGAACTAGGGGGCATAATCGCAGGATAAGGGTTCGGCCATTTAAGACTGAGATGAGGAGGAATTTCTTGACTTGGAGGTTTGTGAATCTTTGGAATTCTCTACCCCAGAGGGCTGTGGATGCTGAGTCGTTGAGTATATTCAAGGCTGCGATAGATAGATTTTTGGACTCTCGGGAAATCAAGGGATATGGGGATTGGCGGGAAAGTGGAGTTGAGGTAGAAGATCAGACATGATCTGATTGAATGGCGGAGCAGGCTCGAGGGGCCATATGGCCTACTCTTGCTCCTATTTCTTATGTTCCTATGTTCTTATAATATCTCCAATGGGAGAGCATAACCACCTCCCCTTGACATTCAATGTCATCACCATTGCTGAATTCCTCCATCATCAACATCCTGGAGGTTGCCACTGACCAATATTCTGGCGAGTGGCTCATCTCCTGACTCCCTAAACATACGAACATACGAATTAAGAGCAGGAGTAGGCCATTTGGCCCCTCGAGCCTGCTCTGCCATTTGATAAGATCATGGTTGATCTGATTGTGACCTCAACCCTACCTTCCCATTTACCTACTATAACCTTTGACCCCTTGTTAATCAGGAATCTATCTAACTCAGCCTTAAAAATATTCAATGACCCTGCCTCCACCACTCTCTGGGGAAGGGAGTTCCACATACTCACGGCCCTCTGAGAGAAAAAAATTCTCCTCATCTCTGTCTTAAATGAGAGACCCCTTATTTTTAAATTGTGGCCCCTAGTTCTAGTCTCTCCTACAAGGGGAAACATCCCCTCAGCATCTACCCCTTCTGGTCCCCTCAGGATCTTATATGTTTCAATAAAATCGGCACCCCATCCACCACCCTAAACATTCACTCCCTTCACCACCGGTGCACAGTGGCTGCAATGTGTTCCATCCACAGGATGCACTGCAGCAACTCGCCAAGGCTTCTTCGACAGCACCTCCCAAACCCGCAACCTCTACCACCTAGAAGGACAAGGGCAGCAAGCACATGGGAACAACACCACCTGCACGTTCCCCTCCAAGTCACACACCATCCCAACTTGGAAATATATCGCCGTTCCTTCATTGTCGCTGGGTTAAAATCCTGAAACTCCCTTCCTAACAGCCCTGTGCGAGAACCTTCACCACACGGACTGCAGCGGTTCAAGAAGGCGGCTCACCACCACCTTCTCTAGAGCAATTAGGGATGGGCAATAAATGCTGGCCTTGCCAGCGACACCCACATCCCATGAACAAATAAAAAATAGATCACCTCTCATTCTTCTAAATTCCAGTGTAAACAGGCCCAACTTGTCCAATCTTTCTTCATGAGATAACCCCCTCATCCCAGGAATCAGTCGAATGAACCTTCTCTGAACCGCCTCCAAAGCAATTATGTCCTTTCTTAAATAAGGAGACCAAAACTGCACACAATATTCTGGATGTGGTCTCACCAAACCCTGTACAACTGTAGCTAAAGCCTCTTCACCACCTACAAGGCACAAGTCAGGAGTGTGATGGATTACTCTCTACTTGCCTGGATGGGTGTAGCTGCAATAACACTCAAGAATTTGACACCATCCAATACGAATCAATCCGCTTGATTGGCATTTCATCCACCAGCTTTAACATCCACTCCCGCCACCACCACTATCAATGAGATGCACTGCAGCAATCAACAAGGCTTCTTCGGCAGCACCTCCCAAACCCGCGACCTCCACCACCTAGAAGGACAAGGCCAGTCGGGAACAACACCACTTCCAAGTTCCCCTCCATGTCACACAATCCCGACTTGGATATATTTCACCGTTCTTTCATTGTCACTGGGTCAAAATCCTGGATCTCCCTCCCTAACAGCACTGTAGTAGTACCTTCACCACAAAGACAATAACGACCCATTGCCAAGGGCAATTCAGGCTGAGCAATAAATGCCAGCTTTGCTAATGATGCCCATATCCCGAGAATGAATTTTTAAAAAAATCTTAATCGGACCAACCATATCAACAACTTGGCTACAAAAACATGGCAGAGGCTGGGTACTCTGTCATGAGTGACTCACCTCCTTAGCAAACCTGGATAAGCTTTCATCTATTTTAGTGCTAAGATAGAATAAAAGCAAGTGCATTTAGCCCACTAACTGCTACAGGGCTGCATGGTTTATTACATTCCTTATCCACAAGGTGGATAAACTAGTCAAACTTACTACAACAGCACTTCCCAGCCAAGTGACCTCTATGACCAAGAAAGACACCTCCAAGTTCTCCTCCAAATGACATACCATTGTGACTTGGACATTTGTCACTGTTTCTTTATCATTGCTGGGTGAAAATCCTGGAATTCCCTACTGAACGCCATTGTGGGAGGTTCCATCAGCTCAGGGATTGCAGTGACTCAAGGAGAAAGCCTATCATCATGTTCTCAGGGAAACTAGGGATGTTACCCATATCCTAAGAACAAATGAAAAATTAACTCAAACCAGCATAAACACATTTTTTGAGTTGTTTGATGTAAGAGCACTTACATTCTATCATCAGGAATAGTGTGTTATTTCTTACATTTAGGCTAAATGCTCTGCTATTCATTGCTAGTATGCAAAAAAGCCAAGTGTAATTCTAATCTGTTTTATTGTTCTACTAAAATCAGTTCTTTTAGGGATAATAGATGCTTAATATGCATTGAATCTTTAATGCAGATGCTTTAGAAGTGTTGTGTGACCATATGCAAAGATGTTTTGTCTCTTTTCCTTTGTTGAAGGATTTTGATTCTAGGGTTGAGTAAGATGCACATTGCAAAATGGATGCTCTCTTTTGGAAGTGCCCTGACTTTAGGGTCAAAATATATACACATTTCAAAAGCATATCGGGGAAAAAAAAGTCATTCTTTGATAAAAGACACCATAAAGACAAAAGTTAAACCATCTGTTCCCTTACAAGTTTGCTGATTTAAAAATAAAATGGCCTTTTAGTAAACCTTAAACAGGGAAACACCACCTGCTGTTCCATTAAATGTGACCTGACCTTTTCTCCTGTCTAGTTATAATAAACACTGCACTTTCTTTAAGCAAAGCCTGTTTGAAAGATAGTGGACTGTAAGTGTGCCTTCTTAGATCCCAGATGAAGTTGCAGACTTGTGGAGTGTTTGATCTTTTATGAGTGTCAGATAAATTGGCTCTGGCACCTGGCAACCGAAAATCACTAACTGTTTGGGCACAACCTTTCTGTCAAACATTTTGACCAAGCTCATTGTTTGGATTAAAAATATTGATATCTGCTGCAGTGTGTTTATCTAAGAATACTCCCATTGATGTTTCTCATTAGTAGCCTACAGATGAAACAAGCTGCAGTAGATATCCTGCAGCCTTTCAATTTTGCTGCTTTTACTGTTGATTTTTCACTGTATTAAAAACTCATTCACCTCTATGATTTTTAAGCTTCTTATTTTTTTCCCCATTTAATCTTCCTGAAAACCAGTAAAAAAACAATGTCTGGATATTTTTTCTGTGTTTTTTTCTTCACATTTGCTGGAGGGAAAACGAGTTCCTCACCGATACATAACCATTGTCCCACCAAGGATGGCCACCCAAGAATGGAATTTCACAAATATTGTGTTACAAGCAATGTGGCGAAAATACTGTTCAGTACAAAGCTAGGTCAGTGGTACAGTACTTGTAAGCTATAACAGCATTTGTTCAAAGGGAGTATTTTCTCAGTCACCTATTCATTCACTATACTTTTTCTGATGGTTTATAAAAACAGTTCACATTGAGATTGCTGCTTTAATGGCAGATTTCCAAATCAGCCTATGGATTTACAATTATAACTATTATAAATAAACCAATAGTCAGAGGCATAGAAATTAATCAAAACGATGGTGGTTATTTTCATATTCCTCAGCATAGGATAAATTGTTTTAAACCTTATTTAGTGAACCATGAGTAACAATCTGTGCCATTTTTAATTTATACAGATTGAATTTACCATTTAGGCTGGGTTTGGCTCCAGAGGATTTGAGTTTTGAATCTTACGATGGTCCTCTCTCTTACTGGCAAGTGGGTCATTTAGTCATGAAGTGTAACCTTAAATTGCATAAGTTGGTTATTTTAATTGTTGGCTACATAAAGAAATTAACTCAATAGGAATGGCTAAATATTACTTTCCCTTTTTATTGTGGTTGTCACCCATCTCATTTTCTTTAAGTGGGAAATTGCTGGTGTATGTTCAATTTTTGAGGTACTTGCATAGAAAACTCTAAAATGGAAACTGGGCACAATAAAAGATTGTTTTTTTTAAATAAGCCTGCTCTTTTTTCCAAATTACACATTTGTCTAATAACATGGATACATTGGTTATTAAGGTTTTCAGTGAATTTTTATCATCAGCAAAGCAACTCAAGTCATGGTTGCACCTTAACCCATTCTGTTCTTCCCCTTGTCCAGTTTTGGACTTGACATAAGGTGATAACCCAAATCTTGCTACTAGAGACTAGTCAAAGAGTCTATCGTTGAGAATTTCCTCTGGGTTTCTCCCAATTGGCTGCCTTAACTTCAGCGGGAGATTGGTGGAAACAATGTTTGTGTAGCATAAACTGGCTATCGGAGGAACTTCGAATGAACTTACGGCTGTTAATGGGGAAATTCCTGGCATATGTTACGTTGTCTACCCCAAACCTAGCAAGCCACTGACAGTAGCACTATCATTGGAAAGACTATGTCAATGTCCTGTAAAAATAAGCAGCTGACCCTTTTAGATAAATGGTGCAAACTATTTCAAGAAAGAAAGAACTTGCATTTATGTAGCACTTTTCCTGAGCTCAGGACATCTCAAAGCACTTCACAGCCAATTAATTATTTTTGAACTGTATTCACTGTTATAATGTAGGAAAACAGAGCAGTCAATTTGTACACAGTACGGTCCCATAAACACCAAGGAGATAAATGATCAGATAATCTGTTTTGGTGGTGTTGGTTGAAGGATAAATGCTGTCTAGGACAACTCCCCTACTCTTCTTCAATAATGGGCTCTTTTATGGCCACCTCAGTTTAATATCTCATCCAAATGGCAGCACCTCCAACGGTGCAGCACTCTCTTAGTACAGCACTGAAGTGTCAGCCATAGATTATGTGCTCAAATCTCAAGTCGAGCTTGAACCCAAAACCTTCTGACTCAATGGCAAGAGTGCTACCACCGAGCCATGTCTGAGATTTGAAATCAGTATGATGGAATGGCCACCGAATCACTAAGATGGTATGGTACAGGTGAAAATATAGAAGGAAATTTAGAGAACCAAGCATGGGTACTTCAATGTGTTGCAGAATCCTTGAGCATGATTTTTACCTAGATTCAGGAAGAGAGTGGGAGAGTACATTTTCACGTGGAATCTGCGATTGCAACTCAATTGAAGACATTCATTTTTGCTTCCGGGTTTCACGTCTCCAAGCTACGCAGCAGGAGTAATGCACATCCGCATGACGTGATCTGAAGTTCACTATTTAAAGGGTCAATGCAAAAATGGATTTTGGAGGAGAAAGGGGGAAATAAAGTTATGGATTAAAAGAGAGCAAAGGAAGGGCCCAGGTTCACAGATACTTCACTTGAAATACTGCTGGGTGTAGTGAGAACCAGGAGGGAGGTCATCTACCCAAGCAATGGACGGAAGAAACCTGGTTCTGTCACCAAGAAGGTGTGGCTGGAGGTGGCTGAAGAGATGAGTAGCAGGAGCATGATGCCCAGGCCATGGCTGCAGTGCAGGAAGTGCTTTAATGACCTGACTAGGTCAGGAAAAGTGAGTACAGTTGCTGATTCACCTACATCCTGTGGTGTACAACACCCACCTCTCACTCTGTCTTGCCAATCCTACTCCATCACATCACTCCTCACACCCACTTAAGTTTCAGCTGCAACCATCCTTCACTCTCTGCTCCAAGCTTGGCACTGAAATGAGTCTATGCAGGCCATGACCACGGCCATGCAGGCGATGTCTGCCGCCCAACAGGATGACAGATACCTTATCCGTGGCCTTACAACACGTCACAGTAGTGCACCAAGCTGCTGTCCAGCAGAGTGGTGGGAGTGATGTGGTGCTGGCCTGGGAGAGGGATGATGGCGAAAGTGGACATGGAAGTAGGAACTCCACTCAAAGTGTTTCCACATCTCACCCATTGCCCCCACCTCAACCAGTACCCGTAATGCTGTCTCCTCTCCTGATCGCCGAGTCTGCCCCTGCACAGGTGCAGGTGGAACATTCTTTGGCAGGGCCCTCACGGGCTCCAAAACCCAGAGGTTGTAGGCCAAAAGCATCTCAGCAGTCAGGGCAGGGATCTGAGCAACCTGCCACTACCTCTGCTGAAGCCACAGGGGATGCACCATGTAAAAGACATAGGAAGCATAAGTTCAAGTAATTGTATTTCACCAAGGATGTGCACAAGGGTGTTTGAAGAAAGGTTATGTTGTTAAGTTTCCTTTTCTTTATATTGGCACATTAAATGTATTGATTAGCACCACTTTCACGTCTTGGCCATTATTGCATCAAGGGTTAAGTCGCCCTTTTATTTGCTTCATGATGAATGCCAATACATAATGGTACCCATTGGGCGGATGTGCAGTGGATGTTCGCATAGTTGAAGGACTATTTTGTGCAAAGGGTGGGGGGTGGGGGGCAGGGGTTGGTGGTGGTGGTGGTTGTGCCAGCCGGCCTGAGTATCTCGATGTCTCTCTTTTGCCACTGATATGAAGAGAACCTGTGAGAGATGAGGACATCCCGGGCAGCAATGTGCACGGCTGGTCTGGCGATGGGTGCCCCATCTTAATATTCCTCCTCCTCGTCCCCTTCATCCTCTCCCACTTCTTCAATGTTGTCGCCATCAGAGGATGATTGACGAACACCTTCGTCCTCCTCCTCCTCTAAACTTCTCTGCTGTGCTATGTTGCGCAGGATGCAACACACCATAATTATTCTGGAGACCCTCGCTGGCGAGTACTGAAGGGTGACTCCAGACCTATCCAGGCACCTGAAGTGCATCTTCAACATGCCTATGGCTTGCACAATGACACATCTGGTGGTCATGTGGCACTGGTTGTATTGCTCTTGTGCCTCATTGGTGGGGTTCCTCACAGGTGTGATGAGCCAAGTTTGCATATTCCTTATACACTTACGTGCAGACGAATGACACACCCTGTAGCTGTCACCGGTGATGCCCTGGAAGGATCCAGAGGCAAAGAAATTGAGGGCAGTGGTGACTTTAAGTGCAACGGGCAATGCGTGACCAATAGGTCCAGGAGGGAGCAGCTCTTCCTCAAGAAAGCTGCAGATGTCTGCGACCACCTGCTGACTCAATCTGAGCCTGCGTAGACATTGGTCCTCAGAGAGGTCCAGGAAGCTCAGCCTCTGCCTGTATAGCCTCTCACGTAGGTAGTGCCTCCTGCGGCCTCCTCCCCTCTGTTGATCCCCTCTCTGCTGTTCTCCAGATCTTTGTTTCATGCTTCTCTCTTGTGCACCTCCAGATCCCAACACAGAATGATGTGGCTGCCGTGGATGCTCATTTTCCTCCTCCTCAGATGTCCTTTGGAATACATCCATTGTGTCTCCCATCCTGATCTTGTCAGTTTGAGAGGCTCCAAAGTTTTGCTAATGATGTCTGAATACAAGAATTCTCAGCCAAACATTTGCCTGAAAGAACTGAGAGACCAGCTGCAATACCTGAGCTTTTACTGAGATGTGTAAATCACAGGTTTAAAAACCCAAATTAGCTTCCGCTGAATCTTGCCTCCATTTCACTGGCGAGATACAGAAGCCCCGGGAAAGGAGATGTTAAATTAGAATCAATTTTAGAATCAATTATAAAAAAACCTACCTCAAGTATCTCAACTAGGTAAATTGCCCCGCTAACGATCCGCCCGCCAGTGGTAATTTGGGACGCGACATACGTGAATCGGCTGCAAAATGCGCCCACATTAAACCCAGAAGTGGGCGTGTTGGATCCAGGTTGCGGTCACGATTGCAAAAACTGGAATTTTCACCTCCCACCCGACTCCAACCCACCCGTTCTTAGGGATTAAAATTCCCCCCCCTCCACTTTATTTCTCCACTGGACTTTTTGTTTCTTGTTGTTTTGCTCTTGCCATCTCCCTTTTTGCATTTTGCTATGGAGTTGTCATTTGCCTCTCCCCATTTTCTTCACACAGTGCATAATTGGTTTCCCAATGGGTAATCCCATCTATCTTTGCTTCTAGTAGGAGAAAGAGGAGGATGCCAGGTTGGTGGGATTGCACTGCAGGTGCTTGGTATCCACCTGCCAGTAGCCCCTCATCAGAGTATATAGGTAGAGGTGCTCCTATCTGCATTGGACTGAAGAATAGTGTGGCTCACAGTGCCAGCTGAAGATAAATTTTAAAAGAAAGTTTAAAGTTTTTAAAATTCCTGCTCTATGATCAATTGTTTTAGTCAAAGTAGCCATTTAAATTTTAATCCCCCTTGTGGCCTATAGTAATGCTGGCTGCCAAGAATACACCAGCATTGTCAGAGTACAAATGACAGGAAATATATTGTACGACCTGATCCTGTCGGTTTGTAATTTGTGTCCTATGTTCACCCATATTTAAGCAGACATATCGTACACCTGACATCACTTCCGGCGGAAAATCTCAGAAGTGGTGTCAGGTGGTGGGGAGCTGGTGGAATGGCTTCCATTCAATTTAACTCCCACTATCCAGGTTATGCCAGTTTACACAGGAAATTCGGGCCCATTAGATCTATACATTGATGCACTGTGTTATGGAATATCTCTTGATAGCATAAAAACAGGAATTTCTTTTTAGAAATAGTTGGATAAAAGGAACACCATAACCACCACAGGGGTGTTAGGGGGTTGTTTCTGCAATTTTTTCATGGGATCACGACCGGTTAATTATAACAATTTACAGATCCTCATAGATCACTTAATTATTTGTCCATTTTGCTAAATGTTTAGTTTATTAGAAGTTACCAATGCGTGGAAAGGTAAGTTTTGCATTGGGAAAACTGACCTGAAGTCACACAATCATGGTAAACATAGGTTCAATTCAAAATAAATGATTGGACTGAAATTTTGATATGATTTATTAAAAGTTTCACTGGTGCTCGTTGGGAACCTCCTGCTTTGATGTTGATTTGTGCATAAATGTGAAATTACGGTTGAAGATTGATTTGCTTGTTGTTTAACTAAATGTGTCTACCTCTGGTGAAGTACAATATTTGTTGGCAGCTAATTAAATTATGTGTTTTGGGGAAGGACATAGTTTAAAGAGCATACTTATATTTCTAATTAATTGGCAAAACATATATCAAAGACCTTGTGCTGTATCAAAGGGCATTTATATCAGAAAGGTTTTGGTATGGCACAGTGCATTCTGATGAGGCGTTGCTATGTTTACTATAGCTATACGGAATGTTGCAGCATGTTATATCTTGAAATTTAAAAGAACAGAATTGATTGAAACATGAGATACTACTGAAAGCTTCAGTTAGCTTCAGGGCTCTTATTCCAGCAATAATGCTCAATTGTACAACAATTTTTCAGTAATGTGATGTGGTTTGGAAGTGAACTCAGCAAACGAATGGCCCATCATATTTTGGTAAATGGTGTGACAGCACTTCAATGACATAGGGAGTAATTTTAACCCCCTAGGGCAGGCGGGGGAGGAGGCGGGTGGGAGGGTAAAAATTAAAAAATGGGAAATCCAGCCCCAACCCGCCTCCAACCAGCCTATTTTCGGTTTAAACGGAGGCAGGTCGGGTGGCGGGCGACCAAACCACTCTCAAGGGGTGGGTCAGTCACTAAAATATTTTAAGGAGGCTGCGTGCCTCCATTTTAACTCAAGTTTTATTTTCAACACCTGCAGGCCTCGGGAATCCCGGCAGATGATAGGAGGTGAGACCGGATCTATCGGGTAAGTGCCTTTATTACACTGCTTGTGGGCCAGGAGGAGCAGGAGTGTTTCCCCCAGGCCCACCAAGCTAACCTTTTAAACCCCCCGCGATGGGAGCCCCGCGATTGGCCGACCCCCACCCGATCGGCTGACCCCCGCCCCCCACCGGATTGGCCGATCCCCACCACCCACACTATCGGCTCACCCCGACCCCCACCCCCAAGATCGGCCTACTCCCACCCCCCACGCGATCGGCAGACCTCCAGTCCCTAAGATTGGGCGATCTCTACCTCCCCCAATGTTCGACTACCCCCACACTCCCCCGTGATGTTCTACTCCTCCACCCCCCACCACTCTCGCAATGTTCAATTCCCCCTCCCCCCTCCATCCTCCACGATGGCGGACCTACCTGACATCCGCTCCCCGACTTCTTTCTAGCCCAGCAGACAATCAGTCTGGATGGCTATCAGACAGAAAACCTATTGAAACAATTTAAAACAGGTCCTGCCATTAATTTCGGAAGTACCTGTGGGAAACCCTTATTTCTGGGTTTCCCGTCTGCAAATCCTTGCCCCCACTCTTTTCCCAGCTCCAAGTTATTATCGGGCCCGTAGTCTTACACTGCTTCAGTTCTACACTAGCTGCAGGATAACTGCATCTGGTGCAAAGCAAATTTCATAAGTTACCAACTGGAAACAGTATGATTGGAATGGCAAGGGACCTTTTAAAGCTTTATTTTAGATAATTGTAATAGTAATAAAGAGCTGATTCCCATATCCTTATTATGATTAAACATTTCATCACCAATTAGATGCTTGCCACAGCACAATACAAAGCAGCGTATAATTCAGCATTGCCAGCTCTGCACCAAGTATAACAGCATCATAAAAGTGCTGAAAAAAATTAATATACCAATTATTAGACATATCATTCCTCTAGTTTTAATGCGATGGTACTTTAAGAACTTTGTAATATCACTTTGGATTTTCAAAGTATATTTATCGAATCCAAGAAACTCTCCTGTTCAGTTAGATCAATAAAAGACATAATTTATTAATAAACAGAATCTGTTAATTAATGCCATATTTTCCAAGATTCTACATTGCTGTGAAATGTTACTGAGTTCACACAAAAATAAATAGTTGCACAAATTTCCATACAGGTTCATGCTGGGGAGTCATCTGATACTGGGAGAGCAGCAGCTGGGAATTGAGTAAACATTGCAGGATTTTCTCTACAGCCCTTTCCAGGTTAGAATGCTTTTCAAAAATGGTGGGAAAGGCTGTCCCTTAAAATGACCAAAATCAACTGTGGTAGGAATAAGAGATTGTCTTTATCAGTATTACTGTATTCCCAGAAATACTAGAGAACCAAGGGTCTGGCGAGAATGTGGAACTGAAAGAAATTAGTATCAGTAAAAAAAATAGTACTAGAGAAATTAATGGGACTGAAAATCGATAAATCCCAAGGATCTGATGATCTACATCCCAGGGTTTTGAAAGAGGTGGCTATAGAGATAGTAGATGCATTGGTTGTAATCTTCCAAAATTCTATAGATTCTGGAATGGTTCCTGCAGATTGGAGGGTAGCAAATGACACCCTACTATTTAAGAAAGGAGGGAAAGGAGAGAAAACAGGGAACTACAGACCTGTTAGCCTGACATCAGTAGTAGGGAAAATGCTAGAATCTATTATAAAGAATGTGATAACAGGACACTTAGCAAATAATATTAGGATTTGGCAGAGTCAACATGGATTTACGAAAGGGAAATCATGTTTGACAAACCTATTGGAGTTCTTTGAGGATGTAACTAATAGAATAGATAAGGGGGAACCAGTGGATGTGGTGTATTTGGATTTTCAGAAGGCTTTCAATAAGGTCCCACACAGGAGGTTGGTGAACAAAGTTAGAGCACATGGAATTGGGGGTAATATACTGGCATGGATTAAGAATTGGTTAACAGACAGAAAACAGGGAGTAGGAATAAACGGGTCTTTTTCCGGTTGGCAGACTGTGACTAGTGGGGTACCGCAGGGATCGGTGATTGGGCCCCAGCTATTCACAATCTATATCAATGATTTGGATGAGGGGACCAAATGTAATATTTCCAATTTTACTGATGACACAAATCTAGGTGGAAATGTGAGTTGTGAGGAGGATGCAAAGAGGTTTCAAGAGGATATAGACAAGCTAAGTGAGTGGGCAAGAACATGGCAGATGGAATATAATGTGGAAAAATATGAAGTTATCTACTTTGGTAGGAAAAACAGAAATGCAGAGTATTTTTTAAATGGTGAGAGATTGGGAAATGTTGATGTTCAAAGGGACCTGGGTATCCTTTTACATGAGTCACTGAAAGCTAACATGCAGGTGCAGCAAGCAATTAGGAAGGCAAATGGTATGTTTTTTACAAGAGGATTTGAGTACAGGAGTAAAGATGTCTTACTGTAATTATATAGGGCCTTGGTGAGACCGCACCTGGAGTATTGTGTACAATTTTGGTCTCCTTACCTAAGAAAGGATATACTTGCCATAGAGGGAGTGCATTGAAGGTTCACCAGACTGATCCCTGAGATGGCGGGATTGTTGTATGAGAGAGTGAGTAGAATAGGCAGTATTCTCTAGAGTTTAGAAGAATGAGAGGTGATCTCATTGAAACATACAAAATTCTTACAGGGCTCGACAGGGTAGATGCAAGGAGGATGTTTCCCCTGGCTGGGGAATCTAGAACCAGGGATCCCAGTCTCAGAATAAGGGGCAGGCCATTTAAGACTGAGATGAGGAGAAATTTCTTCACTCAGAGGGTGGTGAATCTTTAGAATTCTCTATCCCAGAGGGCTGTGGAGGCTTAGTTATTGAGTATATTCAATACAGAGATCAATAGATTTCTGATATTGAAGGCATCAAGGGATATGGGGATGGTACTGGAAAGTGGAGTTCAGTAGAAGATCAGCCATGCTCTTGTTGAATGGCGGAGCAGGCTCGAGGGGCCGGATGGCCTACTCCTGCTCCTATTTCTTACGTTCTTAAGCAATTCACAGAGACCAATCCAATTGCACTTGAACAAATCTCGAGAAAGGAATTCTAAAACACTTGTTAAAAAACTATTTTCAAACATTGGGTAGCAAAGATAGCAGGTGATAGGCGGGTCCCTGTCTTATGAGAGAAATTAACAGCAAAATAACATTGCTTTGTTGCTGATTCAGAACTGAGCAGAGAGTTGAAAAGCATGATTTAAGCAAAAATGGAAATATATCAGGCAATTAGCAAATAAATTTGTTTACAATTTTGGGATTTACATTAGTTACAAAAATATAAGCCTAGAAATTACTTTGATGTATTATATATTTGTATGAAATTACTTTGTTCTGAAATGATTTTGTTATTTTAAATGGAACATCACTGTCTTGTTTTCTGGGCTCTTTCCATTCTTCTTACTTCAGATTTTTCAACTTCCATACCTTAGATTACTCTCAGAGGTGAGTCCCAATTACTTATTAACCATAGAATATCTTCACCAACCCTGATACCTGAGTACATTGTATGGACCCTACCAGTAATGTCTGGAGTAAGTGACTTACTTCATTAATTATGCGACTCCATATTTTCCTGGGACTTTTTGCGCCACTCCGCCATTACCCTCACCTAAAATAGTTAGAAGGTAATTATCAAAGCCCTGCCCCCATTAAAATCAAAGGTAATCACGATTTTCCTGTAATTTTCATGCTGCTACCACTTAGACTTAAAAGTAATGGTCTAAGTGGCCTGGCAGTGGTGTGATCCAGTGTTCCAAGATCGCACTTAAACTCCCAGTTGTTAAAAATGTATTACTGTTGCAAAGAATATTCTGCGGCAAGTGGCTCACCTCCTGACTCCCCAAAGCCAGTCAGACACATAAATGAACCTATATGACAACATTGGTTATGTTTAAATTTTGTGGTTTGGCTCCTCTTTCAAGCTTGTAACCTTGGAAATAACAGACAAAACTGTACAATAATTGTATTGATTTGGCCTGGGACAGGGTTTTTAACTGCAGCTGTTTTTTTTAAACTCCTTAGCCTAGGCATCCCTTAAGCTGTCAAATTGTTATGTCAGTAAGCTAACATAATGCCAGCGGCATGCAGCAGTAACTTTTTCCTGAGCTGTTCTGCCAGCTCTGCGCTTGCCTTGCCATTTCTGAGATTTCCCACCAGAAATATCAGGGGGGAGATGAGGAGAGTTTTTTTTACGATCTGGTATGCACTGCCTGAAAGAGCGGTGGAAGCAGATTCAACTTTCAATAGGGAATTGGATAATATGCTTCAAAAGGAAACATTTGCAGGGCTATGGGGAAAGAGCAGGGAAGGAGGTCTAATTGGATAGCTCATTCAAAGAGCCAGCACAGATGGGATGGGTCGAATGGCCTCCTTCTGTAATGTATGATTCTATGATTGTAAGAAATGGAGAGAGTAGAATATGTTATTCCAAATATCAATGGGCATATGCAAATTCTATGCAATAACAAGAATATGCCATCTAACATATTTCCCATCATTCACGCCATGACAACGCTGGGCTCGAGGGATGCCTGTTCATACTTGACATCCAATGTTACTATGGGTGGCGTAGGGGCCCTTTAAAATTTAATTGGCCAAAAAGCCTATGTAGTTGATTGCAGAGTGACCATTTGCATAGGATTAGTCGTCACTTTTAAAAATTTGGAATTTTAAAAAATGTACAACATTAGCATAGCAACTGTTTGCCACGCAACAACACAGCAGGTCTCTGAGGACTGACGCAGCCAAGATCCCCGCCCCCTCCCTTACCATCCAGTTCCTGGTGGAAGTCAGCGATCCCACCTCAAAGATTCAAATGACCCTCAGGCTGGAAATTTGACCTTATTGTGGGCACATTTCCTGCCAGACTGCACTTCTGTTGGTATAATAGTGCAATGGAAGATCTCGGCCCTTATGTATGGTGACTGGATTTAAATGATGTGGAGATGCCGGTGATGGACTGGGGTGTACAAATGTAAGGAATCTTACAACACCAGGTTATAGTCCACCAAGGCAAAATTTTTAAAAAATACTTAATTTCTGTTACAAGCAATCTGTTAAAATAGCAGACAAAGCAATTGTTATTATGAAAACTATAATTGTTACATTCATTCCTCAGCTAAATGGACTCTCAGCTGGGACCAAATATCCATCCAAAACTAATCGTGTTGAGCACAGTGCCGGGGGGAAAATACCTCTGATGTACAGTGATTACAGGTTTATAATCCAAAATGTCTCCATTGAGATGCTTCAGCAAAGAGTTAAATTCAAGCAGCAGCTCAGGTCAACAATACACAATGCAGATCTATGGATCACTATTGATAACAAGAGTCACCTCTTTACCATTTGGGATTTTTTTAATGATTTTTTTGGTGAGATTTATGTAACAGGAGCTGCTAGACAAGTTACATTTTATGTTTGGCATTTGTGATCAACATTAACTCACAGGTTCACCAGATGCAGTCAAAGGAACTGATTTATTTAAAGAAGCAGACAATTTTCTGCTGACAAGTGAATGATACGTAGGAGTAAAAAATCCTCACTTTCCATATCTTTCTCTCAATTCTGATCAACAAATGTTATTCTTGATCTCTTGTATTCAGTATAATAACCATGAGAAGATCTGTATAGGCCACTTGTCACACATTATACATTAATGAACAATACCCATCCATCAAGCAAAGACATCACATTGCTTTTCCTCCCATTAGAAACAGACAGGGGGGAAATGAACTTGACAACCATTCAGAAAACATTTCCTCACAAAGTTCATTGAACTGTCTGAGCATAGAGCAATGGGTATCCAGGTGTTCTCTAAATCCTTCCTAAACACTTATCTATTACAATGTTTGAAGTGAATTGTAGAGGCTGATGGTAGGATACAGCAGATGTTGATAATTTTCAAATATCTGTGCAAGGTGTCTGCCTTGGCTCAGTAACAGCACTCTTACCTCAGAGTCAGAAGGTCATGGGTTCAAGCCCCTCTCCAGATACTTGAGTATATAATCTAGGCAGGCACTTCAGTGCAGTACTGAGAAAGTGCTACATTGTCTTTTGAATGAGAAGTTAAACCAAATCTGCCTTCTCAGGTGGATGTAAAAGATACCACGGCACTATTCGAAGAAGAGCACGGGATTTTTTTTCTCGTTACCTTGGTTGAGGGATAAATGTTGACCAACACGTAAACTAAATTTATTTATTTCACTGATGTTTGTGGGACATGCTGTGCTCAAATTGACTGCCGTGTTTCCCTGCATTGCAACAGTGACTCCGCTTCAAAAGTACTTAATTGGCTGTAAAGCATTTTGGGACATCCTGCGGTCGTAAAAGTTTCTTTCTTTCTTTCTTTCTTTCTTTCCCTCCCCCCTCCCCCACCAACACTTCCCCTTATTTCTGGCTCTGGTACTTGATTAAAAGCTGTTCATCTCTAACATCTTCCATTTCTGATGAAAGGTCATCGACCTGAAAAGTTAACTTTCTTTCTCTCTCCACAGATGCTGCCTGACCTGCTGAGTGTTTCCAGCATTTCTGTTTTTACTTCAGATTTCCAGATCTGCAGTATTTTGCTTTTGTTCTTTCTTTCTTGTTGAGCAGCTGATCTGTCCAGACAGCAGAATCTCAGTTTCAACATGTGAACTGCACCTTCTACTGGAATCAGGATGGAAGCATGAGCCTCACTGCATTTCCTTTTGAAATCTGTTTGGGGGTTCCTCACTTACATTAATAGCCGGGACTCCAAGGATTTAACCCTGGGCCGCTAGCAATTCATACAATCTACTGGCTTCTTGAAACAGTGCTGGCATAGTGGACTATTAGAAAATCAAGATATAGTGGTTGCTGCCAGGGTATCACATATTCATTTGTATCATCCTGTTCCTGTTGTCTGAAATCACCTTTATGCTGACAGAATGATAGCCATTCCTATTAATATATGCAATGGGGTTGTTATCAGAGGCTTGATGACTACATGTGTGCCACGAATAAGGCTCTACACTATAGCGAACCCTGCTATTGGTGAAAACACTGCACCATCTCATCCATTTTCCATGGAGAAATAGACAAAAGTATTTAACCTGGCAAACAAGGTTTCTGTCACCTGCTTGATGTATCGGTTGATGTATGACTAACATGGCAAATAGTACCAGTGGTGGTTTGAAAGGATCTGCGTAAAAGTTTAATGCTGTGGTGACATTCACAACAGTGGACAGGGAATTGTGCTAGAATTGGTCTACGTCAGATTCCAGTAATCAGATCACATCCTTCCCCTGTAAAGCGAAGGCAGGTCTCCTCAGACATGGCCAATTGATGTGCCTAGTCTGAAAACTCGGTTCCTAAGCTGATTCCAAGCTGTAATCCAACTGCCTTTCTTCCCTGTGCCTCAACACTTCTTTCTCCTCCAAATCTATATCAGCTATTCAAGGCATAGTTCAATGTCCATTCAGAAACAGCATTCTGAAAATATTTGATATTGAACCAAATTGTAAATCACTATCAATCTGTCAGTCACATCTTTAAGAATTCAACTTTTTTCGTGGTACATTTTGATTAATAAAAAGTAATAATTATACTGTAAAAAAGTAATAAAAATGCAAACAAAGCATTGGGGTTAATTTCTAAAGGAATAGAATTGAAAAGCAGAAAAGTTATGTTAAACTTGTATAGAACCTTGGTTAGACCACACTTGGAGTATTGTGCACAGTTCTAGTCTCCATGTTACAAAAAGGATATAGAGGCACTGGAGAAGATGCATAAACAATTTGCAAGGACAATACCAGAACTGAGAGGTTATACCTATCAGGAAAGACTGAACAGGCTGGCGCTCTTTTCTCTAGAAAAGGTAAGGTCTTTAAAATTATGAAGGGGTTTGATAGGATAGACATAGAGAAGTTATTTCCACTTGTGGAGGAGTCCAAAACCAGGGGACATGAATATAAGATAGTCACCAATAAATCCAATAAGAAATTCAGAAGAAACTTCTTTACCCAGAGAGTGGTTAGAATGTGGAACTTGCTACCACATGGAGTAGTTGAGGCGAATAGCTTAGATGCATTTAATGGGAAGTTAGATAAGTACTTGAGAGAGAAAGGAATAGAAGGATCTGCTAATAGTCTTAGATGAAGTAGGGAGGAAGGAGGCTCCTGTGAAGCAGAAACACCGGCATAGACCAGTAGGGCTGTTTCTGCACTGTAAATTCTATGTACTTTGAATGGATAAGGCTCAGTCATGTGGAAGAGCAGAGGAATTTTGGGGGTATAGGTTCACAAGAGTTAAAAGCAACACCTCAAG
This sequence comes from Heptranchias perlo, assembly GCF_035084215.1. NCBI lineage: Eukaryota > Metazoa > Chordata > Chondrichthyes > Hexanchiformes > Hexanchidae > Heptranchias > Heptranchias perlo. Next base: position 52,579,536 of record NC_090329.1, read on the forward strand.
TAGACAAGGACATAAAAAAAAGCCACAGCAAGAGGTATAAAATATGAAACTTCAGATGGAATGATGAATCTATATAAAAGCTTAGTAAGACCACAGTTGGAGTATTGTGTGTAGTTTTGAGCTCCACACTATAGGAAGGATGTTGAGACAATAGTGAGGATACAGCGAGGATTCACTAGGATGCTGCCTGCATGAGGAAAAATAAATATGAAGAAAGACTTGGAAAAACTGTGTTTTTTTGTTAGAAGAGGAGATTATGGGTGATTTGATATTAGATACAGCCAGCGTAGCACTCGTATTTTAATATTATGATGAGGTTCCTGCATAGGTCCGTCGTGTGTCCTGGACACCTACGGAGGAGTCTGATTCAATATGGCAGGCAGGACAGGACGGGTCAGCGTGTGCCGTCTGCCATATTGAACCTTTAGCCGCCCGCTTTACGCAGAAAAACAGATGTGGCATGATTGAATTTATAGACCAGTATGTTCATTTCTCAAACATTGCACATTTGTTACTGTGGTACATTTACCCAGTTCACAAAACATGCACTTACTGACATTGCAATTTATATGACCCCATATCCTCTTCATCACCAAGACCGCCTACTTCCACCACCGCAATATCATCCGTCTCCGCCTCAGACCATCTGCTGATGAAAGCCTCATCCATGTTTTTGTTAGCTCCAGACTTGATTATTCCAATGCTCTCCTGACCAGCCTCCCATCTTGCACCCTCCATAAATTTGAGCTCATCCAATACTCTGCTGTCTGCATTCAAACTCGCACCAAGTCCTGCTCACCCATCATCCCTGCGCTCGCTGATCTACGTTGGCTCCTGGTCCGGCAATGCCTCGAATTTAAAATTCTCATCTTTGTGTTCAAATCCCTTCAAGGCCTCGCCCCTCCTTATTTCTGTAACCTCCTCCACCCTACAACCCTCCGAGAACTCTGCGTTCCTCCAATTCTGGCCTTTTGTGCATCCCCAGTTTCCTTTGCCTCACCATTAGTGGCTGTGCCGTCTGCTGACTAGGCCCAAAGCTCTGGGCTTCTCCGCCTCTCTACCTCTCTCTCCTCCTTAAAGATGCTTCTTAAAACCTACCTTTTTTTAAATTCATTCATGGGATGAGGGCGTCGCTGGCAATTCCAGCATTTATTGCCCATCTCTAATTGCCCTTGAGAAGGTGGTGGTGAGCCGCCTTCTTGAACCGCTGCAGTCCGTGTGATGAAGGTTCTCCCACAGTGCTGTTAGGTAGGGAGTTCCAGGATTTTGACCCAGCGATGATGAGGGATCGGCGATATATTTCCAAGTCGGGATGGTGTGTGACTTGGAGGGGACTGTGCAGGTGGTGTTGTTCCCATGTGCCTGCTGCCCTTGTCCTTCTAGGTAGTAGAGGTCGCGGGTTTGGGAGGTGCTGTCGAAGAAGCCTTGGAGAGTTGCTGCAGTGCATCCTGTGGATGGTACACATTGCAGCCACAGTGTTCCGGTGGTGAAGGGAATGAATGTTTATGGTGGTGGATGGGGTGCCAATCAAGCCAGCTGATTTGTCCTGGATGGTGTCGAGCTTCTTGAGTGTTGTTGGAGCTGCACTCATCCAGGCAAGTGGAGAGTATTCCATCACACTCCTGACTTGAGCCTTGTAGATGGTGGAAAGGCTTTGGGGAGTCAGGAGGTGAGTAATTCGCTGTAGAATACCCAGCCTCTGACCTGCTCTTGTAGCCACAATATTTATGTGGCTGGTCCAGTTAAGTTTCTGGTCAATGGTGACCCCCAGGATGTTGATGGTGGAGGATTTGGCGATGGTAATGCCGTTGAATGTCAATGGGAGGTGGTTAGACTCTCTCTTGTTGGAGATGGTCATTGCCTGGCACTTGTCTGGCATGAATGTTACTTGCCAGTAATTAGCCCAAGCCTGGATGTTGTCCAGGTCTTGCTGCATGCGGGCACGGACTGCTTCATTATCTGACTGGTTGAGAATGGAACTGAACACTGTGCAATCGTCAGTGAACATCCTAATTTCTGACCTTATGATGGAGGGAAGGTCAGCTGAAGATGGTTGGGCCAAGGACACTGCCCTGAGGAACTCCTGCAGCAATGTCTTGGGGCTGAGATGATTGTCCTCCAACAACCACTACCACCTTCTTTTGTGCTAGGTACGACTCCAGCTACTGGAGAGTTTTTCCCCTGATTCCCTTTGACTTTAATTTTACTGGGGCTCCTTGGTGCCACACTCGGTCAAATGCTGCCTTGATGTCTCACCTCACCTCTGGAATTCAGCTCTTTTGTCCATGTTTGGACCAAGGCTGTAATGAGGTCTGGAGCCGAGTGGTCCTGGCGGGACCCAAACTGAGCATCGGTGAGCAGGTTATTGGTGAGTAAGTGCCGCTTGACAGCACTGTCGACGACACCTTCCATCACCTTGCTGACGATTGAGAGTAGACTGATTGGGTGGTAATTGGCCGGATTGGATTTGTCCTGTGTTTTGTGGACAGGACATGCCTGGGCAATTTTCCACATTGTCGGGTAGATGCCAGTGTTGTAGCTGTACTGGAACAGTTTGGCTGGAGGTGCGGCTAGTTCTGGAGCACAAGTCTTCAGCACTACAGCCGGGATGTTGTTGGGGCCCATAGCATTTGCTGTATCCAGTGCTCTCAGCCGTTTCTTGATATCACGTGGAGTGAATCGTATTGACTGAAGACTGGCTTCTGTGATGGTGGGGATATCGGGAGGAGGCCGAGATGGATCATCCACTCGGCACTTCTGGCTGAAGATGGTTGTAAACGCTTCAGCCTTATCTTTTGCACTCACGTGCTGGACTCTGCCATCATTGAGGATGGGGATATTCACAGAGCCTCCTCCTCCCTTTAGTTGTTTAATTGTCCACCACCATTCACGACTGGATATGGCAGGACTGCAGAGCTTTGATCTGATCCGTTGGTTGTGAAATCGCTTAGTCCTGTCTATAGCATGTTGCTTCCACTGGTAGCATGCATGTAATCCTGTGTTGTAGCTTCACCAGGTTGGCACCTCATTTTCAGGTACGCCTGGTGCTGCTCCTGGCATGCTCTTCTACACTCCTCATTGAACCAGGGTTGATCCCCTGGCCTGTTGGTAATGTTGGAGTGAGGAATATGCCGGGCCATGAGGTTACAGATTGTGCTGGAATACAATTCTGCTGCTGCTGATGGCCCACAGTGCCTCATGGATGCCCAGTTTTGAGCTGCTAGATCTGTTCTGAATCTATCCCATTTAGCACGGTGGTAGTGCCACACAACACGTTGGATGGTGTCCTCAGTGTGAAGATGGGACTTCGTCTCCTCAAGGACTGTGCGGTGGTCACTCCTACCAATACTGTCATGGACAGATGCATCTGCGACAGGTAGATTGGTGAGGACGAGGTCAAGTAGGGTTTTCCCTCGTGTTGGTTCACTCACCACCTGCCGCAGGCCCAGTCTGGCAACTATGTCCTTCAGGACTCGGCCAGCTCAGTCAGTAGTAGTGCTACCGAGCCACTCTTGTTGATGGACATTGAAGTCCCCCACCCAGAGTACATTCTGTGCCCTTGGTGCCCTCAGTGGTTCCTCCATGTGGTGCTCAACGTGGAGGAGGACTGATTCATCAGCTGAGGGAGGATGGTAGATGGTAATCAGCAGGAGGTTTTCTTGCCCATGTTTGACCTGATGCCATGAGATTTCATGGGGTCCGGAGTTGATGTTGAGGACTCCCAGGGCCACTCTCTCCTGACTATATATCACTGTACTGCCACCTCTGGTGGTTCTGTCCAGCCGGTGGGACAGGACATACCCAGGGATGGTGATGGAAGAGTTTGGGACGTTGGCTGAAAGGTATGATTCTGTGACTATGGTTTTGTCTGGCTGTTGCTTGACTAGTCTGTGGGACAGCTCTCCCAATTTTGGCACAAGCCCCCAGATGTTAGTGAGGAGGACTTTGCAGGGTCAACTGGGCTTGGTTTGCCTTTGTCGTGTCCAGTGCCTAGTGGTCCGATGCTGGGTGGTCCATTCAGTTTTATTCTTATTCTGACTTTTCGTAGTGAGGTTGTACAACTGAGAGGCTCGCTAGGCCATTTCAGAGGGCGATTAAGAATCAACCACATTGCTGTGGGTCTGGAGTCACATATAGGCCAGACCAGGTAAGGATGGCAGGTTTCCTTCCCTAAAGGGCATTAGTGAACCAGATGGGTTTTTACGATAATCCAGTAGTTTTTATGGCCACCGTTACTGATACTAGTTTTTTTTTTAATTCCAGATTTTATTTTAATTAATTGAATTTAAATTCCCCACTGCCGTGGTGGGATTTGCGCTCATGACTCTGGATTACTAGTCTCGTAACATAACCACGATGCTACCTTACCTCTTTGATCAAACCTTTGGTCACCTGTCCTAATATCTCCTTATGTGGCTCTGTGTCAAATTTTATCTGATAACACTCCTGTGAAGCGACTTGGGACATTTTATTACATTAAAGGCGCTGTATAAACACAAGTTGTTGATTGTTCTACACAAAACTCATGTGTACGCATTTTAAGATTTTAGTCGGTATTAATCAGCACACTTGTGAATACTCATATTCAACAACTTCTGACAGAATGATCAAAAACATCAAGATTATCCATGAAATAGATACTCTGAGATGAACAAATCTTTCTGTCCACAACCGTGATATCAAGAATTAATCTCAATGCATAGAATAATGCCACATCAAGTCCAGCCCAAGAAAAGTTGCTACCACTTTGGACATGGTAGAAGGGCACTTCCCATTCTAAGTGTATATGGGGTTCTTTTGGTTGCTGACAGGAATGACCAAAATGGTCAGGTACAAGAATGTGGAGATGCCGGTGATGGACTGGGGTTGACAATTATAAACAATTTTACAACACCAAGTTATAGTCCAACAATTTTATTTGAAATTCACAAGCTTTCGGAGGGTTGTAAAATTGGGTACAAGAATTGGGTACAAGAATAGGAAGCATACTTTTACCAGGGTTAGCACCAATACCATTTAATAAAGCTATCTTTGACACAAATTCTATTTTTAAAATGCTGAAAGCAGCACTTCAAAGGCACGTTACAGTTACAGCACAATAGAACACTTAGAAAGGTAAGTGCCCTTCTTCCATGCTCAAGATTGTTGTAGCAATTTTTCTTGGCAGGACATGCTGTAGCATTATTCCATGCACTGAGACTAATTCTTGATATTACACTTCCCAATGGAATTTAGAACCTACAGTCAGGGATTAGCAAAATTTTCTGATGGTTCAAGGACTGAGAAAGGAGAATGCACTAATGTCTGCATAGATCCTGATAAGGTAGTTTTGTACTTTTATAATGTTCTGTACTGCATTATTTTTAGCTAAACAGTTGACAGAAATCTGGGCACAGGTCAATGCTGGTGGTATTTTCATCCAAAAAAGGTTCAGCTCATTATTTTCTACATACCAAGCCAATGTCTAAGGCTGAGTTTGATGTCTGCATGGATGATCTAACTCATGAATTCTTCAGACGACTGAAACTGTGTACATTTGATGCCTTAGGTTGTGTTGTGTGTGGGATTTGTATTGTAATTGATGTCCTCTTGCAGAAAATTGGAAGAAAGTTTCAACCATAGATGTCAGCTGAATAAACAATTTCCAGCATCATTTTCAGCTGACGACTACTTTAGTCAACTCCTTTGTTTCATACTTAGTATTCTAAATTAAAACCTCTGTCAGCTCTGGCATTTGAAGTGAAATGCACACATTTTTTTTCCATGTTGCAATAAGACATTTTATTCTTTTAGCAATAATAGGCAAAGGAGGTATATGCAAACCATGCTGGTTGTGAACGGTTATACTATCTGCTTTTCTTACGTTTTTGATGTTAATCTTGCTAAAGATTGGCAATGCCTGGAAATTTATAATTTCTTTTTGGTGCCCAGTCATAGGAGTCATACTCCCTGGTTAATTCAGCAGGATTTTAATTTACTCTTAGCAGTTAACTGTTTCTCCTGGGCCTTTTTAAAAATCAAAATTGCAGGAAAACATAGGGCTCAATTTTGAAATGGTGGCGGGTTGGTAGCAGGGGTGGGGGGGTGGGGGTGAAGGTGCGTGTGGCAAACCCGAATAAACAAAACTTACCGTATCCGACGCGATCGCATTGTAATTGATGGTGGTTAACGTGCTCTCCAGGTTTCGCGCCCGGCAGCCAGCTTGATTGACAGACTGGCTGCCGTCAGGAGCTGCAATGTGAGGAGTGGGGGGAGAGAAAGAGCGAGAGTACGAGACATCATCCGGCACTGGAACAGAAGACCGTTGGGGGGGGTGGGGGAGAGTGGAAGATCGGGGGAAGAGGGGAAGATCGGGGGGGAGAGAGAGGAAGATCTGGGGGACATGGAGGGTGAAGAAGGGGAGATCGGGTGGACATCGAGGAGGGTGAAGACGGGGAGAAGATTGGAGAGGGAGATCGGGTGGATATCAGAGCAGGGTGGAAAGGTAGGTTGATTTTGTGTCTTAACTTCGTGCAATGGTTTTTTATTTAATTTATTTTGTTTCTTTTTGCCTGATCTGGCCCTTGGGAAAGCCGCCCAGGTAAGTTAAAAATTATTCTAACTACCTAATATGTCGCAAGTAAAGTGCCTTAATTACCTCAATGAGGTACATTTGGCTCATTAACTATCATCCCGCTGGCACTTTCGGACTCGGGACGCCCTCGCGCACACAGGTGCGTCCATGGGAAACTCGGAAGTCGGCGGGTTGGAGCCGGGCTCCGAACCCGAACGGGATTTTCCTGATTTTCAGAGCCCCCCTGCCCCCAACGCACCCGCAATTTCCTGGGAAAATCGAGCCCATAATTTCACTTCGTGCATTTTCATGCAGGTCAGATGTGTTACAAGTTATGCAAAACTGAACAGCCAATCAGTTACTGAGCTCCAACCTGCAGATGTTGGTTGCTGTGTCGAATGCATGCCTCTGGTGCCTTTTGCTTTGATTGGCTCGTGTAAAAGTGTGGGAAATCTGATATACCCAGAAGGCTCTGCATTAGCTCATATCCGTAATGCTAGCTATTCTGGTTTCACTTATAGAAGGTAGAAGCCTATGTTGAAGTAATTATTTGCAGAAGCACTCTTTGTTGTGCTTTTCCTATGGCTTTTTATCAACTGAAAATACATATGCATCCAATCACATCACAGGTCAGTATTCTTTTCAAACTGAGAATGAAATCATACAACACGTCTCAACAGGAGATATGTGTTATGGGTGAAACATGTTACCCCATCATACTTAGGAAATGAAGCATAAAAGGAAAAACCTACAAATGCTGGAAATGTGAAAGAAAAGCAGAAAATGATGGAAATACACATTAGGTCTGCAAGCATCTATAAAGACAAAACGTAATACAGTGAGTTCCAATGAAGGCACTCTACTCATGATGGACCTTGCTGTGTGAAAATTGGCTGCTGCGTTTCCCTACATTACAACAGTGACTACACTTCAAAAGTACTTCATTGGCTGTAAAGTACTTTGGGACATCCTGAGGTCGTGAAAGGCGCTACATTAATGCAAGTTCCTTAGTACTTTAGTATCCTTTATCTTTTCAGGTGCTGATGGATCTACTGCACACTACCAGCACTTTCTGCTTTTATTTCCAATGCAATTAAATAGTGTCTGTCATAGTGGGTTATTTTAAAGATTTGGGTACATATTCATGATATTTGTAAACTTGTAAATGTTTTGCATTGTAAGTTATGGAAAAACGATAAAGCAGGCAAGTATTGCTGAATTGGCAGTCCCAGTCGCCAGGTCCTGATTTAAGTTCAGAAAGAGTCCTTTTGACACATCACAGCCTTTAATTACATCATGTATCCTTTTAGTTTACCAATTTCAATGCCTGTATTGTATGGAAAAATTAAATCCAATCATACCATACTAATAGGAGATTGAATGTCAGCAGGTGTATGGATTTCAATAGTCATGTTTGAAAATGCTGAATTTGAGCCATGCATAATGAAAAGTTCACATTTGAATCACATTTTGTGCTATTATGCTGCAGCTCTTCCTTCTGGAGTGCATATATGCTGTATCAGCGTAATGTAAGCTATATGGGTGCAGCGTTAGAATGACCTGGAGTTTTCTCAGCTCTCTTGCCACTCTATTTTTTTGCCTCACCTTCATCATTGTCCCTTATGTTAATTTTTCTGTTTCAGGTCATTTTACACATGTTCCTATTCCTTCCAGTCCTTGTAATGCCAGCTCTTAAATATCTATCAATAACACCTTTCTTGTTAAATGTCAAACTGTAGGATTTTAGGGAGAAACTCTTCAATTATTTCTTAACAAGTCCTTAACAAGCTAAAGCACAGATATTGAAAGGTCAGGGCATTCACATTTACTACATTTATTATACGCAGAATTATTGTTCCTTAGTACACAGAACAAATGAAACCCCTTCTCCAGGTGGTGCAATACAATTACCAAATTCAAGTTTCTGGAGAACATCAAATTCACTAAATAGGAACTAACATAAAGGGCCCGATATTAGGAGGGAGGCGAGTTGGCAACGGGGGGTCGACTGGGCGCGTCGGTAACGCGCCCAGTGAAATCAGGGTGCTCCGCACGCAATCGCAGCCTGATTGAAGGCACTTACCTGTGCTTCCGGGTTTCGCGCTGGAAAGCTGCGCAGCAGGCGGACTGCGCATGCGCAGCATAGACTGTCAGCTAGAGGAGCCCTACTTAAAGGGGCAGTCCTCCACTGACTGATGCTGCAGAAAATAGGCAAAATTACAGCATGGAGCAGCCCAGGGGGAAGGCTGCTCCCAGGTTTAATGATGCCTCACTCCAGGTCTTATTGCATGGGGTGAGGAGGAGGGGGAGGACAGAGATCTTCTCCCCAGCGGGCGGGAGGAAGTGGCCTGCCTCTGCCACCAACAAGGCCTGGCTTGAGGTGGCAGAGGAGGTCACCTGCACCACCAACATATTGCGCACTTGCATACGGTGCAGTAGGCGCTGCAATGACCTAAGTAGGTCAGCCGAAGTGAGTACATTTACTCATTCCCCTACACTCCGTCTGCCACATCACCGCCCCAACCCCGCATCTCCTTCTGCACTGCCAACACTACTCTGTCACATCACCCCTCACACCCACGCAAAGCTCATCCTCATCTTACCTGCACTTACTCACCTCGCCAGTACTCATCCCACCACTACCACTCAACCCAATCCTCATACAATCTCATGGCTCTGTCTCATACTCACCCTCTCATGCATCTCTTTCACGGTCAGCCTCACTCAACTTGCCACTACCTGTGCTGCAGCACAGGGCATGCATCACATATGTGCAGTAGGCAGCGTAAGGCAAATGTGTCGTGAGCATGATGGGGATGCACAAGGGTGTTTGAGAGTTTGTCATGGTTTTTACTTATATTTGATTTCTGATCAACTCATATTACATATTATATTGTCACCACTACTACCACGTCTTTGCGAATCTTGTCTGGTTTGTGCAATAATGCCCTTTCCTGAGGATCGCAATGAAGACCCACAACTGATGCCATCCATTGTGTCACTGCAGGGTGGGTGCAGGTGTATTTGCAGGGCTCTTTTGTGCAGACGACTGAGAGACGTCAGTGATGTCCCCGGTGGCACCTTGGAAGGATGCGAAGGAGAAGTTGTTGAGAGCAGTGGTGACTTTGACAGCGACAGGTAAGAAGATGGTACTCGGGCCAGCCGAGAGCAGCTCGGCATGAAGGAGGCTGCGGATGTCCACGACTACATGTCGAGTGACTCTGAGCCTCCGTGTGCACTGCTGCTCAGAGAGGTCCAGGAAGCTAAGCCTCAGTCTGTGGACCCTGTGGCGAGGGTAGTGCCCTCTGCGAAGCATCTCTCTCTGCGGTTGGCCTCCCTCCTGCTGTGCAGGTGGATGTGTCACAGCACTGTGTTGTGGAGCTCCAGGTGTCAGAAGTGGACGGTGTGGCCAGCGAGGCTAGTGATGCTGTTCGTCCTCCGAGGAGGTCATGACTGCAGCTATGGCAGCCCCCATCTGAAAGATGTACGTTTGAGGGGGTCCGCAAGGTAGGTAAATGTGTCTGCACACCGGGGTAAGTGTGCAAGTTTGTGAAGTTTATTGTTAGGTGGAGGGTGATGGAGGCCAAACTTTGTCCAAAGTGACAGAGTGACCTCCTGCAATGAGTGAGGGTCTCCCCCCACCCACCTGTCAAATGAACCTTTGCAGCTGCCACAGGCTGATGGCTGCAACATGTCCATTTCAACTGGGAGTGTTTCCCTCAGTACGGGGAAAATCCCACCCCTCCTAAAATATCAGGTCAATCAGGTCTGCAAACGACCTGAAGTACCTACTTAATTACTTTAAGTGGCATCCCGCTGGCTTTAATTGCCGGCGGGAGTCCCGCATGCGGGGGCTGCGCACGCATGTCAGCACGTCACTGGGGAACTCTGAAGTGGGCACGTTGGAGCCGGGCTCCAGACCCGCCCCGGGAATCCCCGATTTTCGGAGGCCCCCCACCACGAACCCGCCGGCTTGGGGGTCCGAAAATTGAGTCCAAAACTTCCAGAATATGTGTCTTTTTGTAGGTTCAGTGGAGAAAGGCATTCCAATCATCCTTAGATACAGGGGTGGTGCCAGAGGACTGGAGAATTGCAAATGTTACACCCTTATTCAAAAAGGGTGTAAGGATAAACCCAGCAACTATAGGCCAGTCAGTTTAACCTCAGTAGTGGGGAAACTTTTAGAGACGATAATACAGGACAAAATTAACAATCACTTGAACATGTGTGGATTAACAAAGGAAAGCCAGCATGGATTTGTTAAAGGAAAATCATGTTTAACCAACTTGATTGAGTTTTTTGATGAGGTATAGTGAGGGCCGATGAGGGCAATGCAGTTGATGTGGTGTATATGGACTTCCAAAAGGCGTTTGATAAAGTGCCACATAATAGGCTTCTCATCAAAGTTGAAGCCCATGGAATAAAGGGGGCAGTGGCAGCATGGATATGAAATTGGCTATGTGATAGGAAACAGAGAGTAGTGGTGAATGGTTATTTTTCAAACTGGAGGAAGGTATACAGTGGTGTTCCCCAGGGATCGGTACTAGGACCACTGCTTTTTTTGATATATATTAATGACTTGGACTTGGGTGTACAGGGCACAATTTCAAAATTTGCAGATGACACAAAACTTGGAATAGTGATAGACTTCAAGAGGACTTAGACGGGCTGGTGGAATGGGCGGACACATGGTAGCTGAAATTCAATGCAGAAATTGTGAAGTGATACATTTTGGTGGGAAGAACGAGGAGAGGCAATATAAGCTAAAGATACAATTCTAAAAGGGATGCAGGAACAGAGAAATCTGGGGGTATATGTGCACAAATTGTTGAAGGTGGCAGGGCAGGTTAAGAAAGCGGTTAAGAAAGCATACAGGATTCTGGGCTTTATAAATAGAGGCATAGAGTACAAAAGCAAGGAGGTTATGATGAACTTTTGTAAAACATTGGTTTGGCCACAACTGGAGTATTGCATACAGTTCTGGGCACCACACTTTAGGAAGGATGTGAAGGCCTTTGAAAGAGTGCAGAAGAGATTTACTAGAATGATTCCAGGGATGAGGGACTTCAGTTATGTGCATAGACTGGAAGGCTGTGGTTGTTCTCCTTAGAGCAGAGAAGGTTGAGAGGAGATTTAATAGAGGTGTTCAAAATCATGGAGGGTCTGGACAAAGTAGAGAGAGGGAAACTGTTCCCCTTGGCAAAGGGGTCAAGAACCAGAGGACATAGATGTAAGGTGATTGGCAAAAGAACCAAAGGTGACATGAGAAAAAACTTTTTTACACAGTGAGTGGTCATGATCTGGAATGCACTGCCTGAGGGGGTGGTGGAGGCAGATTCAATCGTGGCCTTCAAAAGGGAATTGGATAAGTACTTGAAGGGAAAACATTTGCAGGGCTACGGGGACAGGGCGGGGGAGTGGGACCAACTGGATTGCTCTTGGAGAGCTGGCACGGACTCGTCGGGCTGAATGGCCTCCCTCCGTGCTATAACCATTCTATGATTAGCTCCTATTTATATTGGATTTGATGAGTTACAGGACAGTGGTCAATTTTTGTGTGTGAGCCTTGACAGTGAATCGTAACTACTAAACTATTTGAAGCTATCGCAGGAAGCCAATGATGTCCAGACCTGATGATTACACTTACACAGTTTTCAGCATGGGTCATGGGATAACAATCAGAGATGAAAATCATGGCTAATTTTTTTCCTTCCTTAGACCAAAAACACTGAGGCAAATTGTGATGCCCCAGTGCCACTCCAACTGAGATCAGCTAACTCAGCAAAGTGCAGACTTGTAAGGTTCGGTACCGCAATGAGGGGTGCATTGACCTCCCCCCCCCAACCCCCACCTCGAGCCACCAGGAAGTGAAGGATATTGTTTAGCACTAAATACTAACATAACATTATATTGTTGTATTTTCATTGAAGCGAAAACATAAAAATTGTTCACAAATACTATGAAAGAATGCTCTTTTGACAAAAATAGTGTAGTGCTTGAAGATTTAAAGCAAACTAAGAGACACGATCAAAAGGTGCACTGAATATTTTCTCAGTCCTACTTCAGAGCAAACTTTCACCCAGTTCCCTTTCCATTTCGCACACTGTAATAGTTTAAGTACTACAGCAAGTCTATTTTTCAAGCTTTCACAGACCTTGCCTTGTTAAAACACTCCATGTATAAATCAGGTACCTGCAGGGCCATCACTTTAAACCAGAAGTACAACCAGCAAAAGTTTTCTTTGTAGGCAGACCTACTGTGAGATAATTTTGTTCCAAAAATAATTTAAATACAAACTCAGAATTACTTCAGTAGATGTGCTTTTTATAGCAGGTGTGGAATGAAGGATGGGATTTCAGCCAACCCAGCTGAGAATACAAAGTACATGCTGTGCAAGGGAATAATAATAAAATGCATAAGTAAGTTTATAGATTCATAATCACTTGCATCTGGACTATATGTTGCTGTTCAATATCCCTGTTTGCCAACATATTTACCTTGAGTAGCCAGTGTGTTTTGAATTTTCACTCCATTGTTTTAAGGAACCTCTTATTTACTAAACTTAAGCATCAAGATCAATGAAACATATTCTTAGGTATATTCTGATCCTTGGGCTAGGTACGAAAGTTAGACATTTCAGCAGGCCCCTGAAATTGATATGATTTATTAAAATTAGAATCAGTCCTAATGTTTAGTGTAAGTGTTTGGCTTAACTACAAAACCTAATGGGGTGGTGAAAATGACCATACATGAGCAGGAATGCCATTGCAAATACTAAAGTGATGCCACACACATTGGATTTCTGTATAAATGTGCCAAAACTGAATGTTTTGCTGCATTATGCTTTTTTTTTCCTCCTTCAAATTCACGCCAAGAAAATGAACTTAGGTGAATCTGGAGTGACAACGATTAACAGGAAGTTTGCTAAGAGCAAGTTCATCTTAACTGAACTTCTTAACTTTAGTGAACAGACCAACAGTAAAGAAATAGATTGTTTGTATGTGAAAGAAAATGACCTAGGATTCAATTGGAATACTATTGACAACTAGGAAGAATATTTCATAAACAAGGTTCAGGTAATCAAGTAGTGAAGATAGACGTTAACATAACATAAGGAACAAGCAAAAACGTTTCACATGAAAGACAGTATCATAAAGGAAGAACAATTAGCTTTGGTGGTTAAGATTAAGAAAACTGGTTATCAAAGTAATAAGAAAGTGTGGAAAGTATGAGCAGGTAAGACACTAAGTTAAAAAATTGAAAACTAAGGCCACCAAAGGACAAGGTGAACAACTTTGTGGTATATGATCAGGACCTTGTTCTGATTTGTATTCACGAGAGAAATATACAAGTACACCAGAGCTAGCAATAAAATGGCCCCAAAACACCAATAAAGTATCTCACCAAAATTAGAAATATATAGGGAAGTGATTATTGACGACTACAGGTTTTGGATGTCATTAAAACAGTTGATCATCATAGCATGTATCTAAAAATATTAAAGGTAGAGGTAATAGCTGCTCTGGCTTAAATTTTTGATAATTCATTGGAAATAGGAAGGACGTCAGAGGGTTGGAAAATGGCAACTGTTATATTGCTGTTTGGAAAAACGACTAAAAAGAACCAGAGAAAGATCAGTCAACGAGATTAAAATCAATTGTAGAATAAAAATGTGGAACAAAAATTTTGGAGACCATTATAGGTGATCCATTATAGATGTATTTAAATAGATCAAATTTAATAAACAAAAGTCCAACATGATTTTAGTGATGGGAGGAAATAGCTTTCAGATTGTTAAGTTTTCTCAAGGCTGTTTCAGCAATAGAAGATAATGACAATGTAAATAATATCATTTAGTTGGGCTTCAACAAATGTCCCACACAAATTTCCAGTACAAAAAAAAACATTGATTCATACAATTCAAGGTAAAATTCCAAACTGGATAAAGTTCGGTTAGATGATTAAACCCATCTGGTTCACTAATGCCCTTTAGGGAAGGAAACCTGCCGTCCTTACCCAGTCTGGCCTATATGTGACTCCAGACCCACAACAATGTGGTTGATTCTTAATTGCCCTCTGAAATGGCCTAGCAAGCCACTCAGTTGTACAATCTCGCTTAAAAAAGTCATTAAAAAAGTCTTAAGAATAAAACCGGACAGACCACCCGGCATCGGACCACTAGGCACTGGGCACGACAAAGGCAAACCAAGTCCAGTTGACCCTGCAAGGTCCTCCTCACTAACATCTGGGGACTTGTGCCAAAATTGGGAGAGCTGTCCCACAGACTAGTCAAGCAACAGTCTGACATAGCCATATTCACAGAATCATACCTTTCAGCCAACGACCCAGACTCTTCCATCACCATCCCTGGGTATGTCCTGTCCCACCGGCAGGACAGAACCACCAGAGGTGGCGGTACAGTGATATACAGTCAGGAGGGAGTGGCCCTGGGAGTCCTCAAATTGACTCTGGACCCCATGAAATCTCATGGCATCAGGTCAAACATGGGCAAGGAAACCTCCCGCTGATTACCACCTACTGTCCTCCCTCAGCTGATGAATCAGTCCTCCTCCATGTTGAGCACCACTTGGAAGAAGCACTGAGGGTAGCAAGGGCACAGAATGTACTCTGGGTGGGCGACTTCAATGTCCACCACCAAGAGTGATTCGGTAGCACCACAACTGACCGACCTGGCCGAGTCCTGAAGGACATAGTTGCCAGACTGGGCCTGCGACAGGTGGTGAGCGAACCGACACAAGGGAAAACCCTACTAGGCCTCGTCCTCACCAATCTACCTGTTGCAGATGCATCTGTCTATGACAGTATTGGTAGGAGTGACCACCACACAGTCCTCGTGGAGACGAAGTTCCATCTTCACAGTGAGGACACCATCCGACGTGTTGTGTGGCACTTTAACTGTGCTAAATGGGATAGATTCAGAACAGATCTAGCAGCTCAAAACTGGGCATCCATGAGGTGCTGTGCGCTATCAGCAGCAGCAGAATTGTATTCCAGCACAATCTGTAACCTCATGGCCCGGCATATTCCTCACTCTACCATTACCAATAAGGCAGGGGATCAACCCTGGTTTAATGAGGAGTGCAGAAGAACATGCCAGGAGCAGCACCAGGTGTAGCTAAAAATGAGGTGCCAATCTGGTGAAGCTACAACTCAGGACTACATGCATGCTAAATAGCGGAAGCAACATGCTATAGACAGAGTTAAGCGATTCCACAACCAATGGATCAGATCAAAGCTCTGCAGTACTGACACATCCAGTCGTGAATGGTGGTGGACAATTAAACAACTAACGGGAGGAGGAGGCTCTATAAACATCCCCATCCTCAATGATGGCAGAGTCCAGCACGTGAGTGCAAAAGACAAGGCTGAAGCATTTGCAACCATCTTCAGCCAGAAGTGCCAAGTGGATGATCCATCTCGGCCTCCTCCTGATATCGCCACCATCACAGAAGCCAGTTTTCAGCCAATTCAATTCACTGCATGTGATATCAAGAAACGGCTGAGTGCACTGGATACAGCAAAGGCTATGGGCCCCAACAACATCCTGGCTGTAGTGCTGAAGAGTTGTGCTCCAGAATTAGCCGCGCCTCTAGCCAAACTGTTCGAGTACAGCTACAACACTGACATTTACCCGACAATGTGGAAAATTGCCCAGGTATGGCCTGTCCACAAAAAGCAGGACAAATCCAATCCGGCCAATTACCGGCCCATCAGTCTACTCTCAATCATCAGCAAAGTGATGGAAGGTGTCGTTGATAGTGCTATCAAGCGGCACTTACTCACCAATAACCTGCTCACCGATGCTCAGTTTGGGTTCCGCCAGGACCACTCGGCTCCAGACCTCATTACAGCCTTGGTCCAAACATGGACAAAATAACTGAATTCCAGAGGTGAGGCGAGAGCGACTGCCATTGACATCAAGGCAGCATTTGACCGAGTGTGGCACCAAGGAGTCCTAGTAAAATTGAAGTCAATGGGAATCGGGGGAAAACTCTCCAGTGGCTGGAGTCATACCTAGCACAAAGGAAGATGGTAGTGGTTGTTGGAGGCCAATCATCTCAGCCCCAAGACATTGCTGCAGGAGTTCCTCAGGGCAGTGTCCTCGGCCCAACCATCTTCAGCTGCTTCATCAATGACCTTCCCTCCATCATAAGGTCAGAAATAGGGATGTTCGCTGATGACTGCACAGTGTTCAGTCCCATTCGCAACCCCTCAGATAATGAAGCAGTCCGTGCCTGCATGCAGCAAGACGTGGACAACATCCAGGCTTGGGCTGATAAGTGGCAAGTAATATTCACGCCAGACAAGTGCAAGGTAATGACCATCTCCAACAAGAGAGAGTGTAACCACCTCCCTTTGACATTCAACGGCATTATCATCACCGAATCCCCCACCATCAACATCCTGGGGGTCACCATTGACCAGAAACTTAACTGGACCAGCCATATAAATACTGTGGCCACAAGAGCAGGTCAGAGGCTGGGTATTCTGCGGCGAGTGACTCACCCCAAAGCCTTTCCACTATCTACAAGGCACAAGTCAGGAGTGTGATGGAATACACTCCACTTGCCAGGATGAGTGCAGCTCCAACAACACTCAAGAAGCTCGACACCATCCAGGACAAAGCAGCCCACTTGATTGGCACCCCATCCGCCACCCTAAACATTCACTCCCTTCACCACCGGCGCACTGTGGCTCCAGTGTGTACCATCCACAGGATGCACTGCAGCAACTCACCAAGCCTTCTTTGACAGCACCTCCCAAACCCGCAACCTCTACCACTTAGAAGGACAAGGGCAGCAGGCACATGGGAACACCACCACCTGCACATTTCCCTCCAAGTCACACACCATCCTGACTTGGAAATGTATCGCCGTTCCTTCATCGTCGCTGGGTCAAAATCCTGGAACTCCCTTCCGAACAGCACTGTGGGAGAACCTTCACCACACGGACTGCAGCGGTTCAAGAAGGCGGCTCACCACCACCTTCTCAAGGGCAATTAGGGATGGGTAATAAATGCTGGCCTCGCCAGCGACGCCTACATCCCATGAACGAATTAAAAAAAAGATAACTGGGTGGTAGTTTAACGTAAAGCATTTCTCAAGAAAGGGGTAAGCATTAATTGAGTTTGCCAAGTATCAATCCTTAGATTGCTCTTTTTTATGATCTTCCTCAATAACCTGAGTGAAGGCATTAATAGTAGGTTTCAAATAATTCAAAAATCATCTGGGGTGGCTAATGGTATGTGGGACAAAAGATTGTCTGTAGCGATTTAGAGAACCATACCACTCGGGTAAATGATTGACAAATCACTGTTAAATGATATGGATAAATGTAAGGTGATTCACTTTGGTATTAAAAGCATTATAAGTGATAACAAAATGAATGTTGCAATCTTGAAGTAGTGACATAAAAGATTCCATGGCTCTATTTGAAGTAGAATAGAGATTTCGCCCAGTGACCTGGCCAACATTCATCCCACAACTAATGCTGCCAGAAAAGATTAATTGGTCATTTATTTTGTTTATGTTGTAGGAATTTGCTGTGTGCAAGTTATCTTATTTGCCTATATAACAGTGACTACACTTCAAAAGTTATTTTATTGGCTGTGAAGCACTTTGAGATGTTGTGAGGATGTGAAAGGTGCTATATAAATGAGATTCTTTGGGGGAAAAATTGGATAAGGGCCGTTTTTGGGCGCAGGTAGAACGATGCACTGTTACCCCGCACCCAATGACCCCTGCGCAGGCAGAACGCAAGTTTCGGCCGGCTGGAGGACTCACCTACAATCAGCATTCCATTCCAGGCCTTGCATGTGGAATCAATGCAATTCACACTTTTCACCACCAGAGGGAGCCCAAATTCTTAAAGGGTGGATGTTTCTTCGAAATCTCTTAAAGGTAGCTGGTACCTGTTATTTGCTGAAAATAACAGTCTACTCTCTGCACAGAGTCTGAATGGAGATCAGACATTGCACACGTAAAACACAGATGCAGGTCCCATCCCTATGTTTACACACTGATGAGTTATGTTAAAACATTGAATAAAGGTTGCGCACTACTAAATCCCACATCCTCCAATCTGCGCGCCAGACCTCACCAATCTGCCTATCTGAGTTGGTACTAGGCCTGCAAGAGTGTGTGCACCAAGGTTCTCTGCTGATGCACTAGAGACCTTGGTGCAAGAGGTGGACAGAAGGAGGGACATCCTATATCCACGGGGCGGGGGGTGGGGGGGAAAGAGGCCCTCCAGACATATATCCAAAAGGCAGTGGGAGGCAGCGGGGGACGAAGTCAATGCCAGGTGCACAGCATCATGAATATGGATACAGTGCAGGAAGAAGTTCAATGCTTTGACACGAGTGGTCAGCGTCAGTGAGGTCAACTGTCAAGTGGCCTCTCCTACCAACTGCACCATGCATGACACCCCCCATCACCCACATACCAATAAACTCACTCTTTCCATCAGTACTCAACTCTTCCAACTAGATGCTTCGTCTCACCCTTACACATTACCATTGTTTCAAGCCGCCCACCCACAGCTCACAGGCCACGCACACTGGTGGCCATTCAACTAGGTCAGGCACATCACCCAGGCACACGTCCCGCTTTCTTGCAGGAGAAGGTGGGGCTTATCAGGAAGCAGCAAGTGGCCATGGCATTTAGCCCCTCGAGCCTGTTCCACCATTCAACGAGATCATGGTGGACCTGTGACCTAACTCCATTTACCTGCCTTAGCCCCATATCCCTTAATACCCTTGGTTCACAGAAATCTATCAATCTCAGATTTAACATTCACAAGTGAGCTAGCATCAACTGCTATCTGCCCTTTGCGTGTAGAATCATTTCCTAACTTCATTCCTGCTCTAAGTGTTAGGATATGTTCCCGCGTCCTGGTATTCAAGTCTAGGAGACCTCCAAAAACAGTTACAAATGTCTCAGCAGCCAGAATCAATAATCCAGCCACGAACCTGGAAATCCTGCGTGGTCTCTTTAAATAGCGCTGGTGGGGGGAGGGTCCTTCAGACACTCTAAGACTAGTTCAGATGGCCAGGGTTAAGACTGTGCGTTGAGTTGAACGTTAAGTCCCAAAATGGTGTCCATCACTTTCAATCAGCGTTCCACACTGATTGAAGCCATTTTCTCCCTACTTTACATGATTCCAGCATTCGTTACCTGCGCCCGGCCTAACTCATACACCAAAATGACGTCCGACGCACGTCATGCTGAAAATGTGCATGCGCATCCAAGATGCCATCTTGGATGTCAGAAAGGCCGTGTAGCGCCAACAACAGGCACTACACTGCCCAATTTAGTACCCTTTCTTTCTTAAAACAGGAAAGGAATTTGTACATGAGAATTTGCTATTTATTAAAACCATTCCCAGTGTGTGCTCTGGCATTTTGAAAAGTTTATTATGTTATAGGGTAAATAAATGATTATAATACAGAGCCAGCTGAGCTTAAATCTAGAGAAGCAATATTAATAATATAAGGTATTGTATAGAACATATATGTTTTGTCAAAGTTTTATCCCCATATTACAAAATTGAAACGGATGGGAGCAGAGAATGATGCTGTGTTCTAAGGTTAGGCTCAGGGGACAGATTATTTTCATTATCAGAAGACAACTGAGGGGTAAATTTGGTTCAAGGATTTGTAGTAATAAATGGAATAAATAAAACGGATACCATTGTATTCAAGAAACTAAATCAGAAATTAAATCAAGAATACACTCAAATTTCAACTGAGATTCTTTTCTTTTGAAAGTTTATTAATTAATAGAATAGATTATAGGGGTAGGAAACACTCATGGGACTAGTTTATAGGCCCCCAACAATAGTTATAGTGTTGGAAATCAGGAAATTAGAGGAGCATGTAACAAGAGTAATCAATAATCGTGGGAGACTTTAATCTCCTTATAGACTGGGCAAACCAAATTGGCAAAAGTAGTTTGGAGGGCGAGTTCATGAAATGCATTCGAGATAGTTTTCTAGAACAAAATGTCAAGGAACCAACTAGGGAACAGGCTATTCTAGATCCAGTATTGTGTAATGAGACAGGGTTAATTAGTAATCTTGTAGTTAAGGATCCTCTGGGAAGGAGTGATCATAATATGATAGAATTTCATATTGAGTTTGAGAGTGATGTAGTTAAGTCCGAAACTAGGGTCTTACATTTCAACAAAGCCAATTATGTAGGTATGAGGGGCAAGTTGACTGAGGTAGATTGGGAAATTAGATTAAAAGATATGACGGTAAGTAAGCAATGGTGAACTTTTAAAGAAATAATTCATAATCCTCAATGACTATACATGCCCTTGAGGAATGGAAACTCCACGGGAAAGTGATTCAACTGTGGCTAACTAGACAAGTTAAGGGTAGTATTAGAATAAAAGAAGAGGCTTACAATGTTGCCAAAAGAGTAGTAAACCTGAGGATTGGGAGCATTTTAGAAACCAGCAAATGATGACCAAGAAATTGATAACGAAGGAGAAAATTGAATATGAGTGTAAACTAGCAAGAAATATAAAAATAGATTGTAAGAGTTTCTACAAGAATGTAAAAAGGAAGAGATTAGCGAAAGTAAACGTGGGTCTCCTAGAGGCAGAGACAGGAGAAATTATAATGGGGAATAAGGAAATAGCAGAAACGTTAAACAGATATTTTGTATCTGTCTTCACAGTAGAAGACATAAAATACTTACCAGAAATAATGGGAAACCAAAGGTCTAATAAGAGTGAGGAACTTAAAGTAATTAATATTAGTAAAGAAAAAGTACAGGAGAAATTAATGGGACTAAAAGCCAACAAGTCCCCTTGACCTATATCCTAGGGTTTTAAAAGAGGTGGCTGCAGAGATGGTGGATGCATTAGTTTTGATCTTCCAAAATTCCCTAGATTCTAGAATGGTCCCTATGGATTGGAAGGTTGCAAATGTAACCCCGCTATTCAAGAAAGGAGGAAGAGAGAAAACAGGGAACTACAGGCCAGTTAGCACTGACAACAGTAGTAGGGAAAATGCTAGAATCGATTATTAAGATTGTAGTAACAGGGCACTTTGAAAATCATAATACTCCAGGTGTGGTCTTACCAGAGCCCTTTATAAGGCAGAGTCAACAAGGTTTTATGAAAGGGAAATCGTGTTTGACAAATCTATTAGAGTTTTTTCAGGGTGTAACTAGCAAGGTAAATAAAGGGGAACAAATGGATGTGGTAATATTTGGATTTTCAAAAGGCGTCACACAAGAGGTTGTTACATAAGATTAGGGCTCAAGTGATTGGGTGTGATACATTAGTGTGGATTGAGGATTGGTTAATGGACAGAAAACAGAGAGTAGGAATAAATGGGTAATTTTCGGGTTGGTAGGTTGTAACTAATGGGGTGCCGCAAGGATCAGTGCTTGGGCCTCAGCTGTTTACAGTATATATCAATGACTCAGATGAGGGCACTGAGTGTAATGTATCCAAGTTTGCTGACGATACAAAGCTAGGTGGGAAAGTAAGCTGTAAGGAGGGCGCAAAGAGGCTGCAAAGGGATATAGACAGGTTAAGTGAGTGGGCAAGAAGGTGGCAGATGGACTATAATGTGAGGAAATGTGAAATTATCCACTTTGGTGGGAAGAATGGAAAGGCAGAATATTTTTTAAAAGGAGAGAGACTAAGAAATGTTGGTAGTCAGAGGGATTTGGGTGTCCTTGTACACGAATCACACAAAGCTAATATGCAGTTACAGCAAGCAATTAGGAAGGCAAATAGTATGTTAGCCTTTATTGCAAGGGGGATGTAGTATAAAAGTAAGGAGTTCTTGCTGCAATTATATAGGGCTCTGGTGACACCACACCTGGAGTACTGTGTACAGTTTTGGTCTCCTTACCTAAAGAAGGATATACTTGCCTAAGAGGGGGTGCAGCGAAGATTCACTGGATTGATTCCTGGGATGAAAGGGTTTTCCTATGAGGAGAGATTGAGTAGAATGGGCCTATATTCTCTGGAGTTTAGAAGAATGAGAGGTGATCTCATTGAAACGTATAAAATTCTTAGAGGGCTTGACAGGTTAGATGCTGAGAGGCCGTTTTCCCTGGCTGGAAAGTCTAGAACTAGAGGGCATAGTCTCAAGATAAGGGGTTGGCCATTTAGAACTGAGATGAGGAGGAATTTCTTCACTCAGAGGGCTGTGAATCTTTGGAATTCTCTACCCCAGAGGGCTGTGTTTGCTCAGTTGTTGAGTATATTCAAGACTGAGATCGATAGATTTTTGGACACTAAGAGAATCAAGGGATATGGGGATAAGGTGGGAAAGTGGAGTTGAGGTAGAAAATCAGCCATGATCTTATTGAATGGGGGAGCAGGCTCGAGGGGCCGTATGGCCTACTCCTGCTCCTATTTCTTATGTTCTTATTACCAAGCATGCGATGAAGCTTAATTCAGTAGTTATTCGAAACTGCTATGCTGGATCACTGAATCAATGAATTGCAGTGCACCACAGAGGAAATGACATTTCACATGACTGAATAATCAGTGACTCAGGGATTTAATCACATAGAGA
Organism: Heptranchias perlo; assembly: GCF_035084215.1. Taxonomy (NCBI): domain Eukaryota; kingdom Metazoa; phylum Chordata; class Chondrichthyes; order Hexanchiformes; family Hexanchidae; genus Heptranchias; species Heptranchias perlo. The sequence goes on from NC_090329.1 coordinate 52,602,655, forward strand.
AACCAATTCAAAGTGTTCTGCCGTTGCTCCTGTCTGCTATGGTGATATGAAATAAATTCTTAAATTGCAAATCAGCTGTCAGGGCTGGTAGATCTTGGAGGGAGACTGCAGTCAACCATAAATAATGGTTTGGCAGAACTTCCAGACCTGACTACTTGCCTACAGTAGATGCATGACACCCAAGATAACAGAGCCAGAACATTGGAGTATAGATTTTCCACTCAGGTTCGCCTGATTTTTGGGCATAAATTGGGCATATCCGACCAGAAAATTGGGTGGAGATCTGTTATGTGAGATCTCGAAAACAAGAGACAAGATCCTCTCACCTGAAACAGCAGGATGTGATTTCATCCTGCATGCTATTTCCCAACGTTTGTGCAAGAAATTGAGTTATCTTCATGCCCATTTATAATACAAATCCAGAGTTATTAGGGAATCAGCTGTATATGAAATTTAATTTAAAGGGATTAGCAAGAAGGTTCAGTGAACAGCTTTCAGGCCCATTTCTGCACCAATTTGTCTTGAATTCTTTTGTTTTGTTTCTGCTACTACTTAAGTTGTCAGGAATCTTTGTGGCAATCGGTCATCTGCTGTTGTTTTTCTGTTCCAGTTGCATTATGCCACAATGATTTCTTAATGGAAATCCAGTATATCGGAGTTTTTTTGGAAGAAGAAGAGGAAGACCAAGTGAAGCATGTCAAGCAGGTTTGATTGCACCAGAGGTGTTTTGTACCCACCAGCTGGTATCTTCACATCTATATCTACAGACTAAGATACATCACTTTGGTGGAGGTGGCTCCAGTTCTTCAGGAAGGTGATGATAGAGACCTGATGGTACAAATTTGATACATGAGGCACACAAACCATAATATTTCAAATTTTCAGTAGTACTACACGAAATAAGACATTCTGGGGCGGTCAACAACCAACACAGCTTGATTGGCCACATCTGCCAAGATGCCACAAACCATATCTGCAGGTCCTGGCACACCTTCCTGGCAATGACCATGAGAATCATTTCCACAGGGTCTTGGTCAGCAGAGAGTCAGATGCAAAGCCATGTCATTTGCTGCAAGGGCATCTTGCTAATACACGGTAATTGTGAGCTGTGACCTCAAACTCACCTCTTTGCAACCACCTTATTTAGCATCATCTCCAGTTCATTAGCCATCAAACAGGTGGTCAGGTGCTGCACTGCTCAGTCACTTGCCCACAGATTCCATTTCAAGCCTCCACTTTGGGTTTCCTTTCACTTCATTTTTGACTGTCAATTTTAACTCCTCTCCTCCTTTAGCGTTGCCAGATGCCTTTTCTGTCTTTTCAAGCTTGTAATAACTTTTGGCCTTACTGCCACTTCTGTTTAAGTGTCTGCATCCTTTAAATTTCACCCGAATTCCAATTTTCTGGTCCCACCATAAGGTTATCTCCTTGCACAAGTCCAAAGCTGCACCTGGAGCTATGAATAATTCTGAAAATTAACTGTTAATGACCTGGTCATGGAAAATTGCGTGGAATCAGTACCCTACATTTCTGGTGACTTAAAAAATCATTTCTAGTCATTTGGGAGTAAACTGTCGTGGGAAACGAACTCTTCAGTCTAATATTAGAACAGTGACCATTATTTAGGAGACTCTGTAGTTTTGCATTTTCACTTGAAGATACTGAGACCTCCATGATAATTCTTCAAGGCACTCCATCTTCTGATACATTGACATCAGGGAATGGCACACTTCTGCTATGCTTACATTCTAAATTGTATCTCCAACAGTTGGATGTGACACCTTCCACTACCATGAGGGGATCACAAGGGCATTGCAGAAATATTGAAGAAACTTAGTGAGAAGTTCATAGATCTCATGGGATAAAACAAAACAAAATACATACAATAAGTACATGCATGTACAATGGTGTTTATGAAATATGATTACAGCCTAGAAATTAATGGCAATATTAGCAGGAGACCTTTTAATGTGTTTACATGATGTTCCTCTGTCTCCTGTTTTACTGTATCCATTAACCCATTTACTTCAAATGGGTTAATGGATACATTTACTTCAAATGGGTTAACACCTCCGCTAAAATATTGGCCAGTGGAATGTCATACAGACTCGTTAAGAGTTTATCTGCTAATATTGCCACTAATAATTTCAAGCCTTATATGTGCCTGTGTCCCATTTAAGGACTGATTTTGTGGATTTGGTAGCATGGTTACAGTTAGCTGCAGGTGATAGGAATACTAATGAGTGGGTGTCTGGAACATAGTTTGAAGACAATGAGGATTTGTCTTTTTCTTCTACAATATACAGTGCGAGCTTCTTGTGACAGACTGCTTCATACTGACCCAATTTATCTGGTTTAACCGATGTCCATTATAACCACTGACAGGACCACCAATGACTACCAAAGAGCTATTGTGGATCTCAAAAAATGTCTTTACAGTGCATCCATGTAGATGTTCACTTGTTTTTTTTTCTGATCAGTCAGCTAAATAACATCTGGGGGTATATTTTCCTCTGTGTAAAGAAAAATTCTTTCAATAAACTGGAAACATCTATAACGGCAATTGAGGGAAATCCTTCCCTGACTGATTAAGGCACTAAAATCGTTGTTTGACACATTGAACTTTTGCTGTATAAAAAATCATGTTGGCTTGTGTACCACACTGTACCTGTGTTCTGCTGGCATCAGTAAGTGGTGCAATGGGGTCATGAGCCATAATTTCAGACTAATGCCAACCTTGCAGTTCTCTATCCCAACCTTGGCATGAGACACCTGTAGATCCTAGCTATTGAGGGAATCACAGATTCCCTCAATAGCATTTAATTTGAACAGAAGCTCTTGATGTACCTCATTGGAAGCCTCCATGTTTCCATGTATAGCCAATAACACATAACATGCCTGCACTGACATAAACGTCTTGCTGTCTCCCTAACTATTTATCCACACTTCTCCATTAATGGATTAGTCTGACAGCTTTCCTGAACAATGCATTAGTCTCTCCTTGAACACATGGTCCCTTGTCCAATGCTGGAAACATCCCATCCTGGCAAATGGAATGTCTCAGTGGCTAGAAAATGAATTTCTCCCGTCACTTTCACAGACAGAGCAGCTGGAGTCACTGATGATCCTTATAAATCATACTTCCAGCAAAGCCTCCTTGGAGAGCCTGAACCTTTGTATACATTGCTCCCCCAATAGGTCTAGATAAGAGCTATGCAGTTTATAGTCCCTCCCTTCCAAGTACAATCTTCTACTGGCAGTCCTTTTATGTATGTTGCACCTTCTCTTTATCCCATTCTTCTCTGATCACATAACTGTCTCATACTTATTGTCTCCTTTATTTTAACCTGCTGGTGTAAAAGCATCAACTGCTGTCCTTCTGCCTTTCTAGCAGTTGACCCATCTGGTCCTTTGGCAAAGCTGTTTCTCATTACTTCTGTGAATCCTCCTTCCCCATTTCTCCCTGTCTGATAGTGACGTTGCTAGCTCTGCTAAGGAAAAAGCAGGCCCTTTCAGTTTTGCATTTCTCTTTGAACTCTATTCTCAATGATCTTGGTATAGAACCTACTTCCATTGTTCCCTATTGTTCCACCATTATGACCAACATCAACTTTTATCCCCACCAGGTTTGTTGGATCCTTTGCTGTCTGTACTTCAGTAAGAATGTTGGTCCTGATGGTTTCTCTCCAGTCATCCTGAAAGTGCTTCTAAACTTACTTCTGTCCTATGCCATATCTTAAAGCTCTTTCTGTCCAATACACTTTTCCTTCTTCTCATTGGAAATTTGCTTGTGTTCACCTTAACCCTAAGAAAGGTTCATCTTACCCTTCCACTTATTACGATGTTGTTCTTACTGCAATACTTTTTAATATTATGCAAGCTATTGCTTACTCTTAAATCAGAAGCTCAGAGTCAGCTTCCACAAGTGTGCTAATGGGTCCCAGATGAACCTTGCCTCCTCCTTCATTATCCATCACATTGCAAGTTCTAGCTTAATTCATGAACTCCAGTATGAGTTTGGGCACCGCTCATCTTGTTGACTGCTGGTCAAAGTTACAAATGACACCCTTTGCGACTGTAACTGCAGCTTTATATCTCTCCTCATCCTCTTTGACCTCTTCCACCGACTTCTAATGGCTTCTCCTCCTCTGCTCACATGGTCACCTCTGGTGTTCCCCGAGGGAACATCCCTGGCCCACTACTCTTCACAAATTGCATGCAATAACTTAACAACATTATCCAGAAGCTCGGGGTCAGCTTCCACAAGAGTGCTAATGGGTCCCAGATGAACCTTGCTGCCTCCTTCATTGTCCCAATGGTTGTTGCCACCCTTTCAGATTGCCTTTGTGATATCGAGTACTGGATGAGCCAAGCTTCCATATTTGAATGTCAGCAAAATTGAAGCAATCCTCTTTGGTTCTTGTCAACACCTCGAAGCCTCTGATTTCAGGTCCATCAACTTTTCTGGTTTCCATCTTAAGCTGACTGTGGAACCTTGGTGTCCCACTCATCCTGAAGCTCAGCTTCTTCCCCCCAACTGCTCCGTTACCAAAATCGCTTTCTTCCAACCTCCACAAGATTGCCTGCCTCTGTCCCCTTCAGCAGCCGAAACAATATTCCATGCCTGCATCATCACAAGGCTTGACATCTCCAATACTCTTCTAACTGGTCTCCCCATTAGCTCTGCACCAGCTTCAACTAATCCAAACTGCAGCAGCCCATGTCCTCCCCGCACTAATTCACACACTCCCATCATCTCCATGCTCCTGAGCTCCACTGGCTCCCTGTGTCCAAGGACGTTGATTTCAGTATTCAAATCTCTCCATGGCCTTACCACACCTATTCCTAGTGATCTCCTCCTACCTTACATCCCTTGTTAATCTAATACCAGACTTCTCAACCTTTGCACCTCTGCTCCACCATTCAGCCACTATATTCCTGCCTTCTGGAATTCTCTATCCACTTACCTCTGTCTTAAAGTGTCAGCTTGGCTTAATGGTAGCCACACTCACCAGTCAAGGGCTTGAGCAAATAATCTAGACTCATTATCATTAAATAAGCTGGCTTCCAGCGCTACTAACGCTATTGATTGGCAGCTTGCCTAATGGGGAGGGGGGGATATCGGGTGCCATTAATGCTATTTAAAGACAGTGTGAACTGCTTAAAGGGGAAATGCACTTTGGCTGCAGGCAGCTGTCATTGAAGGTTTCTCAGAATGGCAGACAAAAGAGAAGCTGCCAGGGCACCCCCCCCCACCCCCACCCCACCCCACCTCCAGTTCTCAGACGCTGCTTTAGAGGTCTTGGTGGAGGAAGTTGGCAAGAGGAGGGACATCCTCTTCCCACAAGGTGGCAGGAAGGTGACCAGCCAAGCTGCTGGGCATCAGTGGACAGAGGTGGCAGAGCGGGTCAGCGCCAGAAGTGCTGCGCCACGGACCTAGCTGCAATGCCGCAAGAAGATTAATGACTTGACCAGGGTGGCTAAGGTAAGACTCTTAACTCATATCTCGCATTACTCTCTGCTTAAACCTGCACTACCCGTAGCCCCAGCATTCACAACCCTTCCCTCCCTTGATTACCAGCACTCTCCTATAATCACTGCAGCAAACTTCACTCCACCTCCCTCTGTCCTACTGCTACACTGCACCTCCTACTCTTCTCACTATTACTTCCTTCACCCTCCTCCCACCTCTGGCACCCTTCACACAGCAGCAGCACTATTTTTAACTTGCCACACACATCCCCAAAGCATCTCACTAGGCTACCACTAGCACCTTTTCTTCACGCAGGCCAAGCTTGCAAGCAATGACAAGGAACAGGCATGGACAGGGGGAGGTAGCGCATCCATTAATGTCCACTCCGCAGTTCAGGAGGATATCCTAGAGGTTTCCTGGGGGTGGGTCACGACAGGGGCATGGCGAGTGGTGAGGCTGGAAAATGGGTCCTGCAGGGTTCCTGGCTATCTGTTCCTTCTCTCTGAAATCTTACCCATTATATTATGCATGACAAAGTACAGCTGCTTTCAGCATCCACTTATCTGTCTCTGCTTATCCTTGACACTAAATGCTAATCCTTGTCCATCTCTGCCCTTTCAGGTGAAGCATATGTAAAGCATCCAGAACGATGAGCTGGTAGAGGGCAGCACATGAAGACATGGCATCACTTGACCTTACCCTAGCAAGCACCAGCTCAGAGATTGTCACCACGCATTTTTTTCTAGGATAGACTAGACTGGGAGACTCACTGAGCACTAGTGCGCAGGAGCAAGGGCAGAGGTATAGGATGGTCCAGGAGGCAGCTCGTGGAAGGGAGAGCTCGCATCCTATCCCTGCTGCAGAGGGCACAGATGAAGATCTCGAGGGCACAGCCTACATAAAAAGAAATCGCTATAAACTGGAAACTTCTAACTCCACAGGGCAGCCTGCCAGCAAACCCACGCACATCTGCACAGAGCATGAATGAGTCCAGCTCCAACTTGCGTTGGGTTGTCAACCACGGCATTGAGACCATGCCATAAAACATGAGCATTTGGTCAGCTCTGTGAACGCTGCAGTGGGGCCCACAATGATGTAGCCTCCTGTGACAGTTCTAACAGCTTCGCTGGGAGCTCAGACTGCTGCCATCATGGCCCTGGGGTCTAGCAGCTCCTCAGGTTTTCAATCCATGAAGGAGAGCATGGCCAGGAGTGTGGAGAGCATGGCTAGGGGCTTCCAGAGCATCACTACATTCCTTGGGCTCGATTTTACCGTCGGGTTTCCTGTGGGTTTCCAGCGGGGGGGCCCCGAAAATCCCAATATCCAATCACGTGACCGGATCGCGCCACGATCCCGCCCACTTCCGGGTTCCCCGATGACGTGCGGGGGTGCGTGCGTGGCCCCCGCTGGTGGGAATCCCGCAGGCAATTAAAGCCAGCGGGATGCCACTTGAGGTTATTTATTTTGCTTGTTCAGGTCATTAACTGACCTGATTAAGGGACTGTGTGTGATTTTGGGGAAACATGGGACTGTTTCACACACTGGGGGAAACAGTCCTAGTTGAACTGGACGTGTTGCAGCTGTCAGCCTGTGGCAGCTGCAAAGGTCCATTTGTCAGGTGGCGGGGGGGAGACCCTCACTCATTGCAGGAGGCTGCTCTGTCACTTGGGACAAAGTGTGGCCTCCACCACCCCCCTCCGGACGGTCAAGGTGACCAACCTGCACACTCACCCCGGGGTCCGGAGACATGTGCCTACCTTGCGGACCCCCTCAGATGTACATATTGCGGATGGGGGCCGCCGTAGCTGCAGTCATGACCCCCTCGGAGGGCGAACAGCATCACCAGCCTCGCCATCCACGCCGTCCACCTCTGACACGTGGAGCTCCACAACAGAGTGCTGTGACACATCCACCTGTACAGCAGGAGGGAGGGCTACCGCAGAGAGAGACGCGTCGCAGAGGGCACTACCCTCGCCACAGGGTCCACAGACCGAGGCGCAGCTCCCCGGACCTCTCCGAGCAGCAGTGCACATGGAGGCGCAGATTCACTCGACATGTAGTCGTGGAGATCTGCAGGCTCTTTCATGCCGAGCTGCTCCTGGCTGGCCCCAGCACCATCTTCTTACCTGTCGCTGTCAAAGTCACCACTGCCCTCCACAACTTCTCCACCGCACCCTTCCAGGGTGCAGCCGGGTACACCGCCGATGTCTCTCAGTCGTCTGCGCGGAAGAGCCCTGCAAATACACCTGCACCTACTCTGCAGTAACACAATGGGTGGCATCAGTGGTGGGTCCTCATAGTGATACCCAGGAGCGGGCATTATTGCACACAACAGACAGGATTCGCGGAGACATGGCAGTGGTGGTGCCAATCTAATGTGTGATGTTTGTTGCTCTGAAATTCAATATAGGTAACACCCATGGCAAACCCTCAGACACCCTTGTGCATCCCCTTCATGCTCACGACACGTTTGCCTTACGCTGCCTACTGCACATATGCGATGCATGCCCTGTGGCTGCAGCACAGGTGGTGGCAGGTTGAGTGAGGCTGGCCGTGAGGGAGATGCACGAGAGGGTGAGTATGGGATAGAGCCACGAGATTGTATGAGGATTGGGTTGCTTGTTAGTGGCGGGTTGAGTACTCGCGAGGTGAGTAGGTGCAGGTAAGATGAGGATGGGGTTTGAGTGGGTATGAGGGGTGATGTGACAGAGTAGTGTTGGCGGTGCCGAAGAAGATGTGGGGTGGGGGCAGTGTTGTGGCAGACGGAGTGTAGGGGAAAGAGTAAGTGTTCTCACTATGGCTGACCTACTGCGGTCATTGGAGCGCCTCCTGCACTGTATGCAGGTGGGCGATATGTTGGTGGTGCAGGTGACCCCCTCTGCCACCTCGAGCCAGGCCTTCTTGGTGGCAGAGGCAGGCCGCTTCCTCCCGCCCGCCGGGTGGAAGATCTCTGTCCTCCCCCTCCTCCTCACCCCATCTGATGATACCTGGGGTGAGGCATCATTAAACTGGGAGCAGCCTTCCCCCTGGGCTGCTCCATGCTGTAATTTGTTCCATTGGTTGCAGCATCTGTCAGTGGAGGACTGCCCCTTTAACTAGAGAGCCTCCAGCTGACAGATCGTACTGCGCATGCGCAGACCAGCAGCGCGGATCCCGGAGGAGCAGGTAAGTGATTCCAATTAGTGGATTGCCTGCTACGATCGCGCGGGCAACCCAATAATTTCACCGGGCGCGGAGGCCACGCACCCGAAACCCAAACGGCCGGAAACCCGCAGGCCTGCTAAAATCAGGCCCCTTGACTCTGTTCTCACGCAAAGCAGTAGGAGTGTAGAGGCTCACCCCCATGACTGTAGCATTGGCGCCATGGGAGAGGCTCATGCTGTCCACTCTCAGGATAACAGCACGCCAGCCTCTGACTCGATATCCTTGTTGGCTCCACACAGCCAGCTGGCCCTGACTGTCCTGGCCAACGCCAAGACACAGCAGTCTGTAGCTGGGTCCTTAAGGGCCAGGGCCACTCGAGGTCACCCACCATGTGCTATCTCAAGTGCTCTCAGTGGATGATCAGCAGCCTTCCACCTCCCAGGCTCCAGCGAGAGGGGAACTATCTCGTAGGAGCGCTAGAATAGGTCAAAGGGAACTGGCCAGGCATGGAGGGATTGCACAAGGGTGATTTTAGTTCACCATTAAGAGAACAAAAATTTGTTCAATCCAGAATATACTAGAGGAAGCTAGATAAACACATGAGGGAGAAAGGAATAGATGGATATGTTAATAGGGTTAGATGAAGAAGGGTAAGAGGAGGCTCGCGTGAAGCATAAACACCGCCATGGACCTGTTGGGCCGAATGGCTTGTTCCTGTGCTGTACTTTCTATGTAATGCTATGTAATACTATGGCCAGGAAACCAGGCAAAGACCTGCATTATTAGCTGTCTGCAATCATACACCAGCTGAATATTCAGGGAGCGGAACCCCTTCCTTTTATAAAACATAGCTAGTTCTTGAAGGAGAGAATGCAGGGCAATGTGTGCCATCAATTATGCCCTGCACCTGAGCAAATCTGAGAGCTCTCTGCTCCTAACCAGCAGCCTACATTGGGAAGGGGATATATTGCTGTCTCTTTGCAGAAGTCATGTGTCATCTGCCTGATGGCTGTATGGATAGCAAACTGACTCATGTTGCTGATGTCACTAGTTGCAGCCTGGAATGAACCTGAGGCATAGAAAACGAGGTCATGGTTACCTTTATAGCCATGGGTAGTGCTGTGTGTGCTCTTGGTGTTTGACTTCAATTCCTGCTGTAACAGCTATCGTAGGTCCATGACTGCCTGCCTGCTGAAGCGGAGCCTCCTCATACACTGCTCCTACGTCATATTCAGGTATGCTATTCTGCTCTGGAAGACCCACATCTTGTAGGCCTGCTATGCCCTTGCTGCCTTCGCCCTCTTATTTGTGCCTCTGTAGGTCTGTGCTGTCATGCTTGTTGCTGCTGATGTTCTCCCTAGTGTGGCATCGTCAATGGCAATCCCAGCAGTATCTCCATTTTTCCCAGTACTACTGCAGCCAATGAAATAAAACTTTGCAGCCGTAGCCAAAAGTCAGCTCTTCTACAACTCTATACTCTCAAAACCTGCTAAAACTCAACCAAGAAATAGCTCCAAAAATCCCCACCAGCCTGAAATGACTATCCAGAGACTTACCTGAATGGAGGTGAGTATCCCTTGAAATACCCTTCCACTATAGCCTCCTTCCTGAGTGTTCCCACTATGTTTTGCTGGGCGGGCTTAAGAATGATTGAACCAAAGGCTCCCTGGCACCAATTTCCCAAATAGGGCCTAATACAAACACAGGATCCCAATTTAAATATTTTGATGAGCCTAGCGTTCATTTCAGGCAGCCCCGAGTGACGCTTATGGAATGCCTTAACCAATATGGTGGATGCATTTTGTGCGCGGGACGTCTCACTGCCAAATTGGTATGTGGAATCCCCATTTAGCGCCTGAAAACTGGGCAAAACGCGATTAAATTTCCACCCCAATGAGTTTTCCCGGTGTCCTTGCTAACACGAAAAACAAATTAACCAGTCGTTCATTTGATTTGTTGTACGTGTGGGACTTGCTGTGCGCAAATTGCTTGCAGTGTTCGGCTACATAACAATAGTGACTACACTTCAAATAAAATCATTATCTGTGAAAGACTTTGGAAAGTCCTGTTGATGTGAGATTTGCTATATAAATGCAAGTTCTTCTTTTAGCACTCCCCTCGATGCTGTCAAAACCTACTGAATTTTTTTTGTCTACCTTGCTTTTGGTTCTCCAATCTGGCTTCTGTATTTCTCTCAACTTTCCCCATGCTCAGTATCCACCATATTCCTGTCCTCCTTGTTATAAAGCACTGAGATTTTTTTCCTGCACATGAGGGATAACATATAAATGCAAATTGTTGTTGTGGCAGTTGTTATGCACTTTTGAAAATCCATTTGAATACTTTGGTGAATTATTTCTCATTGATGGAGCCTGACACCACCTTCAAAAACAAATGCCATTGTATGGTTTTGTAACAAATTTAATTTAATGACTATCTAGTTTACTCTCAAATGACTGTCTATGCTATAGTTGATGGCTCATCTTCTGAATCTTCTTCCATTAACTCAGAGTTCCTCAGAGCCCTGTTGTCTCCTTCTCTCCATTCCTTCTTCATATCAATACACTACCTACATCAATTTCCTTCAGACCTTTCTTCCGTCAGTGCTCACATACCTTTTGCAATGCAGAGGCTAAATCACGTCATCTTGAACTGCTTCATGCTTTCTGATGGAGCAATGAAAGTTTATTTCTTTCAATTCATCAAAGTTAGTTTTCTCATGTAATAGCTACCACTTCTTATCTTTGATGGTTACATGCTTAATTTTCCTTCATCTTTCAACATTTCTGGTTTCACTAGGGCTGATTTTGCCATTAGGCACTCACAGCAGATCGAGCAGATCTTGTAACAGATGCTGATTGGGAAATTGCAGGCTTGTAGTATTTGATTTTCTGTCTAATAATTTAAATGGGTGGAAAATCAAGCAACGTAGGCCTATGATTTCCCATCATGTGCTCTCTGTGAGTACTGTTCCTTCTAGGAGCGCTCAAGCAGCGAATCAGCCTTACCATCTCCTTTAATTTCAAATAGCTAAACCTGCCTCAAGGTTTCCTCCTGCTGTACAATTTCTCCTAAACAACTCTTAACTCTCTATAAAGCCTAAGCCCGTGCCTGACTTGAGTACTGCTCCCATATCTATTTTACATTCCATGATACAAGGAATCAATTCTCATTTGATAGATGATTCCTCTCTCACCTTTAGCCTCCATCCTTTGCCTCTTCATCATTTTTTTAAATCTTTATTTTATTAATGCTACTATTATTAGTGTTCCTCTGAACATCCTCTCTTGTTCCTCCTAAGCTGTAATTACACCATCCTACACATTCTTACACCTTGCTACATCCCTGCTGTGTTGTCCAGTGCTTCAAAATGGTGGAGCTCCTTCTTATTCAGTCTTTCCATCCTCCTGCAATCTTCAGGCTTTGATCAGCCAAGCTTGGTGTCTCTTAATCATTAAATCTTTTTCTTCTCTTTCACTCTTTTCATCCTTGGTGGTGTCATACACTTTGAGCCTTAACCCTTAACCGTACTTCTCTATTTAAAAAAAAACATTCAAGTGATGTTTTTAGTCCCCTGCATAAAAGATTTATTGCCACGTTAAACATACTTTGGTAGCTCTACCGCTACCCATAGCAACCTTAATGCCTCGTTTGCCATTTTCTGCATTGCCAGTTAAAATATTGGCTCTATAGATGTAGTATTCTCTATAACATTGCTATAAGTGAAGTCACATGATGGTAATTACCAACTTTAGAGTTAATGCAATTTTAACTACTCTGCAAGCTTAAATAAGTAAAACAAATATTATTACCTTACAGAAGTGATTCTTTACTGAGATGAAAGCAACCTTAAGGAAGCAATAGTCCTTCAGTGATAGAAGTTTTAAACAAAGGATTTTAGCATGATCTTGAAAACAAATAACATATGCTGCCACATGTAATGCTCTATTTTTAGTGAAGCCTGAAATGACTCATGGCTGAGCTGCCCCCTGTCTGCTTGTATGATTGTATCTGTCATAATTTCAAATAACTTATGTATGAAATAAAGAATTGGCTCAAAATACACCACAGTGTAAGTAATGCAAAGGAAAGTCTGGTATTTATTTTGGCGGTCCCCAGTCATTTCTATCATATTTAAAATAAAAAGCAATGCTTAAATTTTCTATGAAATAATACTGCAGTGATATTAAGAGCAACAGCAGCTTCTGATGCAGGGTCACATTGTGACACTGATTGAATTAATTTGCACATACTACTGAGCTGCTTATCCATAAGATGAATGATTTGTTTTTTTAGACACTTAGCAGATCTGCTGCAAAGCAATAGGATTCAAGTTACATGTGCATGAAAATAAGAGTACAAAATGGAATTTTAGAGAACAAAAGGAAAAGAATGGATCCATGTTGATAAGCCTCACAATGGGAGTGCAGCTTTGTTTTGACTGGTAATAAGAAAATACTTCAACACAATTCGGTTGCAAAATTGCACAGAGCTATACGTGTGTAAATACGAACCATGGGGTAGAGTTTGACATTATGCAATAGTGTAAAACAGTCTGAATTCAATGGAAATATAAATTGGGAGAGATGTAAAATGGGCTGCCAACTCACTATCCCCCTTCTTACACTATCGCCCAAAGTTAAGATCTATCCCAGTGTCTGCTGAGTATTTAGTACTGTATAATGCAGCAAACTAGAAGCTTAATATCAAATAACATTTGTGAAGCCAAAAAGTAAAGAGCCAGTTATCCTATGAAGAGAAAGATATCACCTTCTAATTGTTGAGAAATCCAGCAAGGGACCCCATTGCAAGTAGTGTAGATGAAAACATAAAATTACAAAGGGATATTGATAGATTAGGTGAATGGGCAAAACTGTGGCAAATGGAATTCAATGTAAACAAATGTGAGGTCATCCACTTTGGATCAAAAAAGGATAGAACAGGGTACTTTCTAAATGGTAAAAAGTTAAAAACAGTGGATGTCCAAAGGGACTTAGGGTTTCAGGTACATAGATCATTGAAATGTCATGAACAGGTGCAGAAAATAATCAATAACGCTAATGGAATGCTGGCCTTTATATCTAGAGGACTAGAATACAAGGGGGAAGAAGTTATGCTGCAGCTATACAAAACCCTGGTTAGACCACACCTGGAGTACTGTGAGCAATTCTGGGCACTGCACCTTCGGAAGGACATATTGGCCTTGGAGAGAGTGCAGCGTAGGTTTACTAGAATGATACCTGGACTTCAAGGGTTAAGTTACGAGGAGAGATTACACAAATTGGGGTTGTATTCTCTAGAGTTTAGAAGGTTAAGGGGTGATCTGATCGAAGTTTATAAGATATTAACGGGAACGGATAGGGTGGATAGAGAGAAACTATTTCTGCTGGTTGGGGATTTTAGGAGTAGGGGGCACAGTCTAAAAATTAGAGCCAGACCTTTCAGGAGTGAGATTAGAAAACATTTCTACACACAAAGGGTGGTAGAAGTTTGGAACTCTCTTCCGCAAACGGCAATTGATACTAGCTCAATTGCTAAATTTAAATCTGAGATAGATAGCTTTTTGGCAACCAAAGGTATTAAGGGATATGGGCCAAAGGCAGGTATATGGAGTTAGATCACAGATCAGCCATGATCTTATCAAATGGCGGAGCAGGCACGAGGGGCTGAATGGCCTACTCCTGTTCCTATGTTCCTATATTATGGAACCATAATGCTCTGTTTTAAATAACACATATAAATATAACTAAGATAGAAACAAAAACTATATTTATTGCTTACTAAAGTTAAAATTGCTTAATAGGAAAAAGCAATGAAAGGTATAAGGGGATGGATATTATGTTTAATGAACTGAATCATGATTAATTACAGTGCATAACTGGAAAAAGTCAATTGAAAGCAATAATAGTAAACAGGTGTAACTTATATGCTGCGAGGTAGACTGCGTAGTCTCCCTTGATATTTTTTTCCAGCTTAGCAGAATCCTTTTGCCTAATGTTTTGTAAATTATAAACAACATGATGTATTTTACATTGGCAACAATCAGCACTGATCTCCATGATCCCTGACTGACATAACGCAGGCCCAGGCACGGCTGAGCCTTACTACATATATGACAAAAAATCTTAAGTTTCATTTTAACTGTAAAATTCTACTGTTTGGATGATGGTTTAAAAAGCAAAGAAGTTTTTTCATAGTTGGAACAAATTGGGTACACCACAAAAGGGTATTCTCAATGTAACTGATGCTGTATGATTAAGTGAAGGTAGGTGAACATAAACCAATTAACATTTTGCAGTTCTTCAATGATCCACAAGAATTTTTGAGTTTAATTTCTAATATACGCTCAAAACCTGCCTTTCATATTATGCCTTTTAAAGTTATTCAGTTCATGTGCATTGAATCGTATAATTGCGGCAACATATTGGCCTCAATAGTAACACCCCCGCGACTGGTGGGAGGAGGTCGGGTGGGGGGACTAAACCCTAAAAAACAAGGAACATGTCCCCAATCCGCCGCGAACGCGCCCGTTACTGTTTTTACGATGGCAGGTAGCAAAGTGTGCGAGTTTCCCGTCTTGGAGAAGCGGGCCACTTCATTAACATATTTAAATCAGGCTCCCACAGTGCAATTGGGAGCCTGATTTAAATTTAACAACTGCCGGCCGGGTTTCCCAGGGCTCGGGAAATCCGGTAGCAAAATGGAGGCAAGAGCTGCCGGCTCCAGAAGGTAAGTGACTTTTATAACACTCCTTGTAGGTCAGGAGGAGCAGGAGTGCTCTGCCCAGCACCTCAAGGAAGCCTTCAGCCTCCCCCCTGCCAATCGTGGCCTCTGTCTCCTCCCTGCCATGATCAACGACCTCCCCCCCAACCCCCGATATGCCCCAACATCTGATCCGACACCCCCCCCCAACCCCTGATCTACAGCCTGCCCCACAGTCCGATCTGACACGACCCACCTCCCCCCCTCCCCGGAGCCCCGATCTGCTACGCAGGGTTCCCTTGCACTACCGTGCTTCCCTGCACCCTCCCCGCCTCCCCGTAAATATCGGGGCCATTATTACTGAAGGTCAAAAAAAAGTGAAAAGTAAAAACATATAACAGAATTAAGACCACTGCTCTTTTTGATTTATATTACTGACCTGTGCTTGGTATAGAGGGTATAATTTCAAAGTTTGCAGATGACAAGAAACTCGGAAATGTAGTAAACAATGTAGAGGATAGTAAGAGACTTAAGGAGGACATAGACAGACCGGTGAAATGTCTGCTGAAATTTAATGCAGAGAGGTGCAAAGTGATGCATTTTGGTAGGAAGAAAGAGGAGACGCAATATAAACTAAATGGTACCATTTTAAAGGGGGTCCAGGAACAGAGGGTGCACATACACAAATCTTTGAAGGTGGCAGGACAAGTTGAGAAGGCTGTTAAAAAAGCATATGGGATCATGGGCTTTATTAATAGAGGCATAGAGTATAAAAGCAAGGAAGTTATGCTTACCCTTTATAAAACACTGGTTAGGCCTCAGCTGGCGTATTGTTTTCAATTCTGGGCACCACACTTTAGGAAGGGTGTCAAGGCTTTAGAGAGGGTGCAGAAGAGATTTACTAGAATGGTACCAGGGATGAGGGACTTCAGTTATGTGGAGAGACTGGAAAAAATGGGGTTGTTCTCATTAGACCAGAGAAGGTTAAGGGGAGATTTGATAGAGGTGTTCAAAATCATGAACGGTTTTGATAGAGTGAATAAGGAGAAACTGTTTCCAGTGGCAGAAGGGTCGGTAATCACAGGACTCAGATTTAAGGTGATCGGCAAAAGAGCCAGAGGTGACATGAGGTAACATTTTTGTATGCAGCGAGTTGTAATGATCTGGAATGCACTGTCTGCAAGAGTGGTGGAAGCAAATTCAATGGTAACTTTCAAAAGGGAATTAGATAAATACTTGAAGGGAAAAACTTTACAGGGCTATGAGGAAAGATCAGGGGATTGGGTCAAATTGGATAACTCTTTCATAGAATCATAGAATCATAGAAATTTATGGAACACTTGGCCAATTGTCTCTGTGCCGGCCGACAAAGAGCTATCCAGCCTATCCCACTTTCTAGCTCTTGGTCCGTAGCCTAGTAGGTTACGGCACTTCAAGTGCATATCCAGGTACTTTTAAATGGAATGAGGGTTTCTGCCTCTACCATCCTTTCAGGCAGTGAGTTCCAGACCCCCACCACCATCTGGGTGAAAACATTTTTCCTCAGCTCCCCTTTAATCCTTCTACCAATTACTTTAAATCTATGCCCCCTGGTTATTGACCCCTCTGCTAAGGGAGACAGGTGCTTCCTATCCACTCTATTTAGGCCCCTCATAATTTTATGTACCTCAATTAAATCCCCCTCAGTCTCCTCTGTTCCAAAGAAAACGCCAGCCTATCCAATCTTTCCTTATACCAAAAATTCTCCAGTCCTGGCAACATCCTTTTAAATCTCCTCTGTACCCTCTCTAGTGCAATCACATCTTTCCTGTAATGTGGTGACCAGAACTGTACGCAGTACTCTAGCTATGGCCTAACTAGTGTTTTATACAGTTCAAGCATAACCTCCCTGCTCTTATATTCTATACCTCGGCCAATAAAGGCAAGTATCCCATATGCCTTCTTAATCACCTTATCTACCTGCCCTGCTACCTGTGGATCTGTGGATCCAAGGTCCCTCTGTTCCTCTACACCTCTCAGTATCCTCCCATTTATTCCTTTATTGTGTATTCCCTTTCCTTGTTTGACCTCACCAAATGCATTACCTCATACTCCTCCAGATTGAATTCCATTTTCCACCTTTCTGCCCACCTGACCAGTCCATTGATATTTTCCTGCAGTTTACAGCTTTCATCCTCACAATCAACCACACGGCCAATTTTTGTAAACTTCTTAATCATGCCCCCTACATTTAAATCTAAATCATTGATATATGCCACAAAAAGCAAGGGACCTGGTACTGAGGCCTGCAGAACCCCACTGGAAACAGCCTTCCAGTCGCAAAAACACCAGTCAACCATTACCCTTTGCTTCCTGCCACTGAGCCAATTTTGGATCCAACTTGCCACTCTCCCTTGGATCTCATGGGCTTTTACCTTTCTGACCAGTCTGCCATGTGGGACCTTGTCAAAATCCTTGCTAAAATCCATGTAGACTACATCAAATGCACTACCCTCATCGACCCTCCTTGTTACCGCCTCAAAAAATTCAAAGAAGTTAGTCAGACACGACTTTCTCTTAACAAATCCATGCTGACTGTCCTTGATTAATCCATGCCTATCTAAATGATGATTAATACAGTCCCTCAGAATTTTATCCAATAATTTGCCCACCACCGAGGTTAGGCTGACTGGCCTGTGATTACTCGGTCAATCCCTTTTTTAAACAGCGGTACAACGTTAGCAGTTCTCCGGCATCACAGCTGTAGCCAGAGAGGATTGGAAAATGATGGTTAGAGCCTCCGCTATTTCCTCCCTTCTCTTAACAGCCTGGGATATATATCATCCGGGCTTGGCAATTTATCTACTTTCAAAGATTTTAATCCCCTTAATACTTCCTCCCTCACAATACTTATCCCATCCAATATTTCACACTCCTCCTCCTCCAGAACTACAATCTCTGCATCATCCCCCTCTTTTGTGAAAACAGACCCAAAATATTCATTAAGAACCATACCCACGTCTTCCGCCTCCACACATAGGTTACCTTTTTGGTCTCTAATAGGCCCTACTCCTTCCTTAATTATCCTCATGGTCTTTATGTATTTATAAAACGTCTTTGAGTTTTCCTTGATTTTACTTGCCAATATTTTTTCATGCCCTCTCTTTGATTTCCTAATCTCCTTTTTAATTTCACCCCTGCACTTTCTATACTCTTCTAAGCTTCCTGCAGTATTGAGCTCTTGGTTTCAAAGAGCCGGCACAGGTATGATGGGCCGAATGGTCGCTTCCTGTGCTGTACCTACTATGATAAGAAGCTTGGAGGTTATGTATTGCTGCAGGCAACATTTTAAAGTTTTTAGGATAGTAATCAATTACTCAAGATGTTAAAACATACAAGAACATGCTACAACATCATTCACATCAAGGCCAGCATTTGCACACTCTTCACATTTGATTAATGGCCTATTCTGTGAGGGAAAAAAAAGATAGACTTATCTTAATACAAGCATCAAACTCAATGTGTAGCTCACAGAAGTTTTTTTTGAGCACACCTTTTCCACAAATACTACGGAAAATAAAGTTTTCATTATAACCTGAGAAAAATTACAACAATGATTTGATAGGAAATGATCTGAATAAATTTCAATTAAAATTCTTTTAATAAGTTTTATGCAAAATTGCTTGAAGCTTATTAGGCAAATTTTAAATCGTATATGGATTAAAATGCATGTATAGATAAAACAAAATGCACAGGATTGTCTGTGTTACTCTGATATACAGTGAACACGTGAACAGGGATGATGCATTTATTTTTGTATTTGTCTTCCTTTTTTTTGCCGTATTCCTCAGCCAATAGAATGACCAGGTGACCTACTCTCAAGTCTCTGCGTTGAGATTGGCCTCCACTTGGTGTATCACAAAATGACATGGTTAGGATTATAATCACTGAAGGTTCCTCTTCTCACTGCTAACTTCCTGATTTTAAACTTATATACCTTGGTATTTGAACATTTTACTATTGTGAACAATTAGTCTGGTCAGTATTGTCAATGCCTTTCATAATCTTTAACATTTCAACCCGATCAAATCAAAGTTTCTTCTTTTCAAACAAAAGGTAAAAAAACCAAACTTAATTATACTTTATTCCTGATACCTGGAATCTTCCTCATTGGTCCTCTCAAGATCAATAATATCTTTCCCATGAATAGGTTGCAAGAATTGCACACAGTATTCCAGACAGTCTCTGACACATGCATTAAACAGCAGCACAATAACCTTCTTTGATTTATTACTCTGTCTTTCCACTAATGCAAACCTGTTGCCTTTATTTTCCTTTGTCACTGCAGCCAAGCATGAGCTGTCAGTTTCATAGATTGATTCTTAGTCAAAGCCACTAATTTGTAATTTTCATGGAACAATGGATGAATCACAGTGTGAAACCCCCAAAGCACTCTTAAAAATCCTATGAATCTCCTATATTAAAGCTGGAATTCGACTTATTCAGTCACCTTAAGCCAATGGCCTTGTACATAATATCCCTCTTTCAACAACAACAAATTACATTTATAAAGTGCCTTTAATATAGAAAAATGTTCTATGGTTCTTTACACAAGTGAAAAAAAAGGAATAGATGCTGAACTGTTAAGAGAGATGACTGAAAGTTGGGTTTTAAGTGTTGTTTTGAAAATGGAGAGATAAGTACAGAGGTGGAGGCTTTGGGGAGGGAATTCCAGATAGTAGGACCAATGTTGCAGCAAGCTCTATCTTCAATGGTAGAGCAAATGGAAGGGGCTGCACACCAGGCCAGCCTGGGAGGGCCGGAAGGGGCATAAGGCTGGAGGAGGTTTTGGTGAGGCTGCAGAGAGATTTGAAATTGAAGATGAGGATTTTAAATGCAGTGCTTTGGGGGACAGACAGCCACTGCAGGTCAGTGAGAAGTCAGTGATGGGTGAGTGGGAGTTAGTATGGGATAAAATTTGGGTGTGCAATTTTTGGATGAGTTGGAGTTTATGCAGGATAGAGGCTAGGAGACCAGCAAGCAGAGCATTGGAGAAATCAAGACTACATCCATAATAGCTTGCATTTATGTAGCCCCTTTAATGTAGAAAGACATCCCAAGGAACTTCACAGAGACATAATCAGACAAAAATGGATGCCAAGGCAAAGAGATATTAGGAGGAGTGATCAAAAGTTTGGTCAATGGGGTGGGTTTTAAAAAGGGTCTTAAAGGTGGAGAACGAGGTGGAGAGGCAGAGGATTTACAGAGGGAAATGCAGAGCGTGGGGCCTAGATGGCTGTAGGTACGTCCGCCATTGATGGGGTGAAGAGAAAGGATGCACAAATTACCAGAGCCAGTTTAACACAGAATTCGAGGGAGGGAGTGTTGTAGGGCTGGAGGAGGTTAGAGCGATAGGGAGGGATAAGGCCATGAGGGATTTAAACGCAAGGATGGGAATTTAAATTTGTGGCGTTAGTGGACGAGAGTCAAAGTAGGTCAGCAAGGACAGGTGTAATGGGTGAGTGGGATTGGTGTGGAATAGAATACAGTCAGCAGAGTTTTGGATGAGTTGAAGTTTACGAAGGGTGGAGAATGGGAGGCTGGCCAGGAGAGCATTGGAATAGTTGAGTCTGGAAGTGGCAAAGGCATGCATGAGGGTTTCAGTGGCAGATGGACGGATGCAAGGGCAGAGGCGGGCAATGTTCGGTGATGGAAGTAGGCAGTCTTTGTGATGAAGAGTATATAGGGTCAGAAGGTCTGCTCAGGGTCAAAAAGGAGTCTAGTGATGACAAAAGCATGGATAAAAGGTTTGGTAGTTGTGGTACGCTGTGCGACAGAGATGAGGAGAAATTTCTTCACTCAGAGGGTGGTGAACCTGTGGAATTCTCTACCACAGAAGGCTGTGGAGGCCAAGTCACTGAATATATTTAAGATGGAGCTAGATAGATTTCTAGACATAAAACGCATTAAGGAGTATGGGGAGAGAGTGGGAATATGGTATTGAGATAGAGGATCAGCCATGATCATATTGAATGGCGGAGCAGGCTCGAAGGACCGAACGGCCTACTCCTGGTTCTATTTTCTATGTTTCTATGTTCCATTTCAAGCACACTCCCTCTTATGTTTCTTTGCTGTGAAATTAATTATTGTACACTTATCCATATGGAACTGTATTTATCACCTATCACCTAAGTGATCTGAGTCTGGAAATTATACTGTAAGATATAATTGTATGAATACAATTTTAACAGAGGTGTTACCACATTTCAAATAAATATTAAAATAAACCAGTTAATACCTCTGATAAAATAGCAGAACAAAAATGTAATATTAATGTGTTAAGCAACAAGAGGACATAACTTAAAACTCAGAAGTTGGAGGTGAAAAGATAATTTAAACTTAACTACTTTATGCAGAGAGTAGTGAATGTATGGAATGGGGATTGATTGTATTAGTAAATTCAAGAGAGATTGGATAAATACCTGGCTAGGAATTTTCTAATAGTGTATGAGAGGTAAAGAAAGAAAAGACCTTGCAGGCGGAGAGGGAGTGGGCAACCACCAGACAAACCAGGAGGAACAGGCAGGAGGTGCAGGAGTCCCCTGGGTGTGTGGCACTCACAAACTGATATTCAGTGTTGAATACCAGTGAGGGTGTTGATACCTCGGGGGAGTGCAGTCAGGAGCAAATCCACGGCATCGTGGGAGATTCAGCTGCACGGGGTGGGGGGGCATAAGAAATGCAGTTGTTATAGGGGATTCGATAGTTAGGGGTTTCTGCAACCACCGACTGAAGTCCCGCATAGTGTACTGCCTCCCTGGTGCCAGGGTAAAGGACATCACCGAGAGGGTGCAGAACATTTTGAGGGGGAAGGGGAACAGCCAGAAGTCGTGGTCCACGTTGGAACCAACGACATGGGAAGGAAAAGGGTCGAGGTCCTGCCGTCAGAGTTTCAAGTGTTAGGGAGGAAGTTAAAAAGCAGGACCTCAAAGGTAGTAATCTCTGGATTACTCCCAGTGCCACGTGCTAATGAGTATAGGAATAGTAGGATAAGACAGGTTGAAGCGTGAATGGAGCAATGGTGCAGGAGGGAGGCCTTTAGATTCCTAGGGCATTGGGACCAGTTCTGGGGCAGGAGGAATCCATTCAAGATGGACGGGTTGCACCTCAACAGAACTGGGACCAATGTCCTCGCAGGGAGGTTAACTAGTGCGGTGGGGGAGGGTTTAAGCTAATTTGGCAGGGGGGTGGGCACAGGAGGAAATATTGGAGAGGAGAAACAAAGCGCACAGAGGACTAGGAGAGACACTAGAGTAAAGAATAGATCAAAAATAAGAGGGATCGGACAGGGGGCAAATGCAAAGCAGTGTAAGATGAGTTTGGAGTGCACGTGCATAAATGCACGTAGTGTGGTAAATAAGGTTGGTGAGCTGCAGGCTCAATATATCGCTGTTCTTTCATCGTCGCTGGGTCAAAATCCTGGAACTCCCTTCCTAACAGCACTGTGGGAGAACCTTCACCACACGGACTGCAGCAGTTCAAGAAGGTGGCTCACCACCACCTTCTCAATGGCAATTAGGGATGGGCAATAAATGCTGGCCTCGCCAGCGATGCCCACATCCCATGAACGAATAAAAAAAAAGTCGCCTCATGAGACTTTGATATAGTGGCAATAACAGAGACCCGGCTCAAAGAAGGGGAGGATTAGGTACTTAATATTCCTGGCTACAAGGTATTCAGGAAAGATAGGGAAGGAAAGAAAGTGGGGGTGGGGGTGGGTGGTGGCAGTATTGATCAAAGAAACTATTATAGCACTGAAAAGGGATAATGTAGTTGAGGGGTCAAAGACAGAATCTATTTGGTTAGAATTAAAGAACAATAGAGGAGCTATTAAGCTACTGGGTATATACTATAGGCCACCAAATAGTGGGAAGGAGGTAGATGAGAATATTTGCAGGCAAATTACAGAAAGATGCAAGAACTATAGAGTAGTGATAATGGGGGAATTCAATTATCCCAATATAGACTGGGACAGTAACAGTGTAAAGGGCAAAGGGGGGGGGAGGAATTCCTGAAATGTGTTCAAGAGAACTTTCTAGAACAGTGTGTTTCCAGCCCAACAAGGAAGGAAACAGTGCTGGATCTAGCTCTGGGGAATGAAGTGGGGCAGGTGGAGCATGTTTCAGTGGGGGAGCGTTTGGGGAACAGTGATCATATCATCAGGTTCAGAATGGTTATAGAAAAGGACAAGGAGCAATCAAATGTGAAAATACTTAACTGGGGGAAAGCAAATTTCAGTGAGTTAAAAAGGGATCTTGCCCAGATAGATTGGAATCAAGAATTGGCAGGCAAAACAGTAATTGAACAATGGGAGGCCTTCAAGGAGGATTCGGTTTGGGTACAGAGTAGACACATTCCTACGAGGGGGAAAGGAAGGGCATCCAAAGCTAGAGCTCCCTGGATGACTAAGGATATAGAGATTAAAATGAAACAGGAAAAGGAGGCTGATGATGAATGTGAGGTTCATAATACAGTAGAGAACTAGGTTGAATACAGAGAGTACGAAGGAGATCTAAAAAAGGGAATAAGAAGGGCAAAGAGAGAGTATGAGAATAGATTAGTGGCTAACATAAAAGGGATCCCAAAAGTCTTTTATAAACATTTAAATAGTAAAAGGGGAGTCAAAGGAAGTATGGGACTGATTAGGGATCAACAAAGGAGATCTTCTTGTAGAGGCAGAGGGCATGGCTGAGATACTAAATGAATCCGTCTTCACTCGAGAAGAGAATGCTGCCACTGTAGTAGTAAAAGAGGAGGTAGTAGCAATATTAGATAGGAAAAAAATAGATAAAGAGGAGGTACTTAAAAGATTGGCAGTACTCAAAGTAGAAAAGTCACCCGGTCCAGATGGGATGCATCCGAGGTTACTGAGGGAAGTAAGGGTGGAAATTGCGGAGGCTCTGACCACAATCTTCCAATCCTCCTTAGATATGGCGATTGTGCTGGAAGACCGGAGGATTGCAAATGTTACACGCTTGTTCAAAAAAGGGGAGAGGGATAAACCTGAAAATGTCAGTGGTGGGGAAACTTCTGGAAACAACAATCCGGGACAAAATTAATAGGCACTTGGAAAAGTATGGGCTAATAAATGAAAGTCAGCATGGATTTGTTAAAGGAAAATTGTGTTTGACTAACTTGATTGAGTTCTTTGTTGAAGTATCAGACAGGGTTGATGACGGTAGTGTGGTTGATGGACTTTCAAAAGGCATTTGATAAAGTACCACATAATAGACTTGTTAGCAAAATTAGATCCCATGGCATTAAATGGACAATGGTAGTGTAGATACAAAATTGGTAGGGGGCAGAAAGCAGAGAGTAGTGGTGAACGGTTGTTTCTCAGACTAGAGGGAAGTATACTATGGTGTTCCCCAGGGGTCAGTATTAGGACCACTGCTCTTTTCGATTTATATTAATGACCTGGACTTGGGTATAGAGGGTATAATTTCAAAGTTTGCAGATGACACGAAACTCAGAAATGTAGTAAACAATGTGGAGGATAGTAACAGACTTCAGGAGGACATAGACAGAAAGGTGAAATGGGCAGACACATGTCAGATGAAACTTAATGCAGAGAAGTGTGAAGTGATGCATTTTGGTAGAAAGAATGAGGAGAGGCAATAAAAACTAAATGGTACAATTTTAAAGGGGATGCAGGAACAGAGAGACCTGGGGATACACGTACACAAATCTTTGAATGTGGCAGGACAAGTTGAAAAGGCTGTTAAAAATGCATATGGAATCCTGGCTTTATTAATAGAGGCATAGAGTACAAAAGCAAGGAAGTAATGCTAAACCTTTATAAAACACTGGTTAGGCCTCAGCTGGAGTATTGTGTTCAATTCTGGGCACCACACTTTAGGAAGGATGTCAAGGACTTAGAAAGGGTGCAGAAGAGATTTACTAGAATGATACCAGGGATGAGGAAATGCAGTTATGTGGAGAGACTGGAGAAGCTGGGGTTGTTCTCCTTAGAACAGAGAGGGATACGGGGAGATGTGATAGAGGTGTTCAAAATCATGAACGATTTTGAGAGGGTAAATGAGGAAAAACTGTTTCCAGTGGCAGAAGGGTCAGTAACCAAAGGATTTAAGGTGATCGGCAAAAGAGCCAGAGGCGACATGAGGAAACATTTGTTTATGCAGCGAGTTGTAATGATCTGGAATGCACTGCCTGAAAGGATGGTGGGAGCAGATTCAATAGTAACTTTCAAAAGGGAATTGGATAAATACTTGAAGGGAAAAAAATTACAGGGCTATGGGGAAAGAGCAGGGGAATGGGACTAATTGGATAGCTCTTTCAAAGAGCCGGCAAAGGCATAATGGGCTGATTGGCTTCCTCCTGTGCTCTACCTACAATGATACTATGATTTGTATAGTACTTTTCAAATCCTCAGGACATCCAAATGTGCTTCAAGCCAATAAATTACTTTTGAAGTGTGGGCACTTATCTTGTAGGCAATGGTGGCAGTCAATTTGGGCTCTGATACTTCCTAGACACTGGGACCAGACAGATGGACTTCCTTGATCTTCTTTTCCAGTCCTGAACATTCCCATGTTCCTATGTAAGTATTCATGGATTAATAACGCAACATAATTTTGATGCTCTAAATTCTTTGACATCTCATTGCATTCTTCCTCAGTATTTTCTCTGCATCCTATTTTGGTATCATATACAAACTGGGAGATTTTGCTTTTGATATACTTACCCAAGTCATTATTATATTTTAAAATTAGTAAAGGTCCTGCAATGAACCACTGAGGTATCTGCTCATAAACGCTTTCCAATCCTTTATTGCTACCGTCTGTATTCTGTTGTTAAGTTAGTTTCATACTTCTGTCCCTATTCTGTGACTCTTTTCTGTAATCCTGTAAACTGTTTAACAGGTGTTTCCGGTGTAAGCAGTTGAAAACTTAGGCTTCCACCAGCTCTATACTCAATGCTATTTCTCACAGTTTACTGCCTTAGAATGATCAAAACAAAATCATTTGCATAGGTCAACCAATAATTATTTCAAATGATTGAGGGTACAGTAGCATAGTGGTTATGTTACTGAACTAGTAATCCAGAGGCCTGGACTAATAATCCAGAGTCATGAGTTCAAATCCCACCATGGTAGCTGGGGAATTTAAATTCAATCAATTAATTAAATAAAATCTGTTTTAAAAAAAACTAGTGCCAGTAAAACTACCGATTGTTATAAAAACCCCTCTGGTTCACTATTGCCCTTTAGGGAAGGAGTCCTGCCGTCCTTACCCAGTCTGGCCTATATGTGACTCCAGACCCACCAACTGAAATGGCCTAGCAAGCCAATCAATTGTACAATCTCACTACAGAAAGTCACAATAAGAATAAAACCGGACAGGCCGCTAGGCACTGGACACGACAAAGGCTAAGCCCAGTCGACCCTGCAAAGTCCTCCTCACTAACATCTGGGGACTTGTGCCAAAATTGGGAGAACTGTCCCACAGGCTAGTCAAGCAACAGCCTGACATAGCCATACTCACAGAATCATACCTTTCAGCTCAATGTCCCAGGCTCTTCCATCACCATCCCTGGGTATATCCTGTCCGACTGGCAGGACAGACCCACCAGAGGTGGCGGTACAGAGATATACAGTCAGGAGGGAGTGGCCCCGGGAGTCCTCAAACAGTGCCTCCGGACCCCATGAAATCTCATGGCATCAGGTCAAACATGGCCAAGGAAACCTTCTGCTGATTACCACCTACCGCCCTCCCTCAGCTGATGAATCAGTCCTCCTCCCATGTTGAGCACCACTTGGAGGAAGCACTGAGGGTAGCAAGGGCACAGAATGTACTCTGGGTGGGGGACTTCAATGTCCATCACCAAGAGTGGCTCAGTAGCTCCAATGTCCATCACCAAGAGTGGCTGAAGGACATAACTGTCGGACTGGGCCTGCGGCAGGTGGTGAGGGAACAACCTACTTGACCTCATCACCACAAATCTATCTGTCCATGACAGTATTGGTAGGAGTGACCACCGCACAGTCCTTGTGGAGACGAAGTCCCGTCTTTGCACTGAGGACACCATCCAACATATTGTGTGGCACGACCACCGTGCTAAATGGGATAGATTCAGAACAGATCTAGCAGCTCAAAACTGGGCATCCATGAGACGCTGTGGGCCATCAGCCGCAGCAGAATTGTATTCCAGCACAATCTGTAATCTCATGGCCTGGCATATTCCTCACTCTACCATTACCAACAAGCAAGGGGATCAACCCTGGTTCAATGAGGAGTGTAGAAGAGCATGCCAGGAGCAGCACCAGGCGTACCTAAAAATGAGGTGCCAACCTGGTGAAACTACAACACAGGACTACATGCATGCTAAACGGTGGAAGCAACATGCTATAGACAGAGCTAAGCGATTCCACAACCAACGGATCAGATCAAAGCTCTGCAGTCCTGCAGGGCCCAATGAGTTGTTTTTGAACGGACTTAGTTGGACACATAGGTTAAAAGTAAAGAATTGAGCAGAGGATCAGTAGGAGCACCAACTGGCCTAACTCTTTTCCTGCGCCCTGGCCATAGTCTTCTACTACCAGTCCTAAGGAACAAGCGAAATATACAAACTTCCTGGTACCACATCTTTTGCCACTGACAAGAGTGATTGAGGCGATTGCTCAAAGTTTTTTTCAGAATACAAGCACTACAATTATTGCTTGTAATACTAGCGTTTGAATGCTTAGCACGTTCATACAGTCTTTCTCGTTTCTCTATTTTTGAAGAGGGAAATCTGAGGGTTAACACCGCTTTTAAATAAGCACATAGAGGAATGTCTTATGAATGCATGAAGTGACTGGAAGCTGACATCGCAAACAGTTATTTTTAGGCTATAGATTCTAAATTGAAGTAGTGGGAATGTTGTGGCTTCATTCCATCCCTGCCTGATATTCTTTTATTCTTAATAATCCAATAGGAATTATGTGGCATCTCTCCCATACTCCTACTAAGATCAGTTGGGGTGATGTAGAAATCATACAATATCCATTCTGGCTACAATCTTATGGTAAGTTGCATACAGGCAGAGAATTTGGGAATATTCCAAAGCAAACAGTGGGAAAAGCATTCCAAAACAAACACATTTATTCTGTCACAGATCCAAAAAATCTCCTTTGTGTTTTTAAAAAAAAAATATTTGGGGGGGGGTGATGGGGGGTATATGGTCATTTTTGCAAGTGCTAGCCACAAGATGAATTAAGGACACATGGAATGATAAAAAGCCATTTGGCCCATCAGGCCCACCCCTTCCACAGACCAATACAGTCCTCTCTATCATGGACTTTATCGTGGACTCCATTTAATGTCCCAAGGGAAAATCCTGCATAAATGTTTCATAATACCCAAAGGCAATCAAAGGACATTCCATCCCTATAGTTATACTAGTCAACCCTGACCAGTTATCCTCCATAGAAAACACTCAATCACATGCTACCCACACTGACAGCAGCAAAAGAATCCTGTCCTGTGAAATATTTGATCATCTCAGTCTGTACTTATTGCTATAAGTTGCAATCCTGTGCTAAACAGATATTTATTCAGTTTTGTTTCTGAAGAGGTTACCATACATAATTGGGATTGATGTGACCCAAGTATGGGAAAACTTTTTATTTTCCAACCAAAAACCTGAAAAACATGTGTGACCCACATATAAGACTCCCCATCAGCCATTGCAGCTCTCCAGAGAGTAGGGGATTTGATTTGTATCCATGCTGACTGTTCCACACACTGCCAATGCTGTCATATTGGGGCTAGGAGCCTGAGCAAAGGGAACAAGTGACTGAGATGTGGCGATTAGCAAGTGAGAGACAAGGGAGAGTGGGATCTGAAGAAGGGGGAGTGGAAGACTGAGCATACACAGTAATCAACACACCATCTATTGCTTTTGTTGGGAGTCTGTTTCACATATTCACAACTCTACTAGAATACAATTTTTTTTGTAATCTCTATTTTGACTTGAGGCTTGTCAAGTTTAGACCCAGGTCCTCTAGTTACCAGTTCACAGTCTATATTAAATAGCCTGTTTATATCTTCATCATCTATGCCTCTCAGCATTTGGAAGACCTGCCCCCCCCCTCCCAATCTTCCTTTGTCCAGTGAAATATCATTTTATAACTTAGAGCTTTAAGTCCATGAATCCTCTTGTTGCTCTTCTCTGAACTCGCTCCAGCACATCAAATTCCTTAAAACCGGAAGCTCAACATCAGACTGGATCAGGATGGACTGCTATACTGTTCTACTGTCTCAGTCAGTTTATCCTGTGCTGGCCGCTGCAGGTAGTTATGAGTTGAAAGGATGTTACAGCATTGCCTGGACCTAATTGTAGAGTGTTTTGACAGGCAAAGGTGACTTGTCCAGATAGCTTGGGCAGAGGCAGATTTGCTGATCTGCAACATATTCTGTGACAATGTACTGCAATAGATCAGTTATTTTGCTGACTGAGTTTTAATGGCCATCCCATCCTCAGGGGCCAGTTCCAATGGTAGACCTAACATGGCCATTTTGAATACTGTCAAAATCCACTTTTTTCCTTTGTTGAAGTCATGTTTTCATATGTAGACATACATCCTATTATATTTGTTTTATATCCTATTCAACCACTCCATAGGCCCCCTCTGCCAGACCACACACTCAATTTGACTGAGAGGGATGGTGGTGCGGTTATTTCCTATGTTATTGTTGCTTTTGATTAACCACCAGGAAGCACACTAGAAATTTTCCTCTTTATTGCATCTGTGGAATGCTCAATTACATCAATCCAATGCCGCCACTATGGTACTCTAGGATTACCTGGGCTTCCCTTAATCAATTTAAATAGGCTTAAGCCTGCAGTAGATGCAGACTCAGCATAAGCATGATAATGAGGCAGGAACGGCCATTCCTGACCTCAAGCTTCACTTTCCTTTGAATGCATCCATAGGGCATCAAAATGGAGGAGTACACAAAAAAACCTGGTGGTGAGGCTTGTGCTGGAACCCCCAGCCCCTCCTCAAGAACAGGAGGGTGTATGGGGGTCCCAGAAGCACCATGAAGTAAAAAGATTACCTTAAGGTATTTAGATCTCCAACCCCCCACTTCCCCCACCGCGCCCC
Source organism: Heptranchias perlo (assembly GCF_035084215.1). Taxonomy (NCBI): domain Eukaryota; kingdom Metazoa; phylum Chordata; class Chondrichthyes; order Hexanchiformes; family Hexanchidae; genus Heptranchias; species Heptranchias perlo. The sequence continues at coordinate 52,633,122 of NC_090329.1, forward strand.
CACCCCCCCACCCCAACCAAATATAATCTTTGGGCCTTGGGACCTTCTGGCTTCTGCTCTCCAGCAGCAGCCATAAGGTCCAGTGCTAGTGGTCAGGAACATATCTGCCAGTTTTTAATGTCTGTACCTCTGCTTCTGTTGCTACCCCTCCATCTCAGCATAATACCCTGCCAGAGGGTGGGCCTTCACTGCCCACGGCAGGAAAACTAGTTGAAATCCTCCCTCCGTAGGCACAGTACAGCTGCAGAATGCCGCAACTGCCAGCCACCCTGCTGGAGCTCGGAGAGGAAAATCAGCCCTCATTTGATGTTCCGTTCTCCCACAGGAAGGTCTCTGATCCTTTCATTTTACCTATCTCTGCGTTCGATTAGATTTCCTTGTAAACCAGTCAGGCACTCAAATGCACAATATCATTCCAAGAATGATGTCCACGAAACCCGACATCCTATAAACAACATACACAAGCCATCTTGGCATGACACTATGCAAAAGAAAGGTTAGCGATCAAAGGATAGATCTTTGTTTTCACCACCTGGACAGTAATTTGGTGGAGTGGATCACACACACTTGATAGACACGCCTAATTTTCATTGCATTGCAATTAATGGAACAAAAATCAGCCTAGTTCTATAAAGGGCAGGTGAATCTGCCCTACCAGGTTCCCGTCTAGGTGATGAAGATGAAAATCTACTCCTAGTCTTCTGGCCAGGCATGACTTGAGACATAGGGCATGATTTTGACCTTGAGCTGGGAAGGGAATGGAGGTGGGGTGGGGAGAAGATTTTCGGGTGCGAAGTTGGCTGGTCACGTTAATGAGGTCAACAAATTTTACTTCCGGGCTTTGCACCCAGCACCCAGCCTGACTGATTGGCTGGCTGACGGGCAGGAAGGCCTGTGCTAGCAGGCCGCAGTGGGGATCGGTGGGAGGGAGGGAGGGATTATGGGCTGGGGAGGACATCGAGGGGCGGGGAGAAGATCGCAGGCCAGGAGGTGGAGATTGGAGGATCTGATGCTGGGACTTGGAGATCGGGGGGGTGGGGGGTTGCTGATGCTGGGCAGAGATCAGAGGTTGCTCGAATAGGTTAGAGATCGAAAGACGAGGTCGGAGGCCGGGTGAAGAGTCGGAGGTAGGTGGGGTCCACTATCTGGAGGGGGGGGGGGGTCCACCATGGAGTTGGGGGGGGTATTGGTCGATCGCGGAATTCCTGTCGGCCAGGTGAGCTTGCTGGGCCTGGATGAAGCACTCCTGCTCCTCCGGGCCCACAAACAGAGCAATAAACGCACTCACCTCATGGATCCGGCCCTTCCCGCCTGCTTTCACCTGACATGAATCGGAAGCGATGGGAAACCTGAATGGGTAAAGTTAAATTCATTTAAGTTTTCCAATACACAAAGAATTAAGTACCTCAAGTATTTCAATGAGGTACATTGCCCCTTTAAGTATTGGTCTGACAGCTTTAAGTTGGGGCAGGACTATTTGGTGTCTGCTGTGCACAAACATACAAAACTGCCTGGGCTAAACCCAGAAGTGGTTGCATTGTAGCCAGGATGCGATGCTGCTCCAAAAAGCTGTTATTTTAACCTCCCCCGCCCCAACCCACACGTTCTTGGGGGTTAAAATACCCCCCATTGTGTCATAGTATGTTACAGCACAGAAGGAAGCCACTTGGCCCATTGTGCCTGTGCCACCTCTTTGAAAGAGCTGTCCAATTACTCCCACTCCCCGCTCTTTCCCCATAGCCCTGTAAATTTTTTCCCTTCAATTATTTATCCAATTCACTTTTGGAAGTTATTATTAAATCTGCTTCCACCACCTTTTCAGGCAGTGCATTCCAGATCACAACAACTTTCTGCGCAAAATAATGTTTCCTCGTGTTGCCTCTGGTTCTTTTCTCAATCACCTTAAATCTGTGTCCTCTGGTTACTGACCCTTCTGCCATTGGAAAATGGAAAATAAATTTCTCCTTATTTATTCTATAAAAACCGTTCATGATTTTGAACACCTCTATCAAATCTCTTCTTAACCTTCCCTGCTCTAAGGAGAACAACCTCAGCTTCTCCAGTCTCTCCACATTATTTAAGTCCCTCATCCCCGGTACCATTCTAGTAAATCCCTTCTGCACCCTCTCTAAGGCCTTAACATCGTTCCTAAAGTGTGGTGCCCAGAATTGAACACAATACTCCAGCTGAGGCCTAACCAGTGTTTTATAAAGGTTTAGCATAACCAAGCATTGGAGCTTGTACAGTCATGTACTGTGCGTCAGGTGGAACAGAAATCATCAACAAAAGAACCCGTGAAGAAAAAAATTCAGAAAAATAGGTTGTGGAAGTATTCAGTTATTGCCAGAAAGGCAGATTTGCAAAGATGTTAGTACATCAGAACCAAAGGGAGAGCATATAATCATAGCCAAAAGGTTCTCCAGAAATCCAGTTTGAACATTTGGGATCAAAATACACTGCAGAGATAAATGAATACCAGCAATGGGAAACCCAAACCCCAGAAGGAATCAGGAAAACAGAAGTCTCACAAATGAGAGCTGTCACAATGAAACACCAGACCATGGGAACGAGACCCCAGCAACAGTAATGGAGACATCCAAAACAACTAACATGTCACACCCGGATCTTGGAAAATTAGACAAAGCAAGATATTCTAAGTATAGGTATGTGTGAAAACACAAACACTTGGTCAAATACAGTATGATGTGATTTTTGCAGAGTTAAAACTAAAGCTAAGAATAGACTTTCATATTTTGTTGTGATGTACACAGTCTTTATTATCCCATAATTTGTTTTTAATATATTTGCAGTAGTATACTTTTAGTTGTTTAGAGTTAACGAGGTAGATTTTTTTCTTCACCCCCTGGGCAATAATGTGGCAGGGGAGATCATCAACCTTTAGAGAACCCATCCAATCTTCAATCCATTGCAATCATCTGGTGAAGACAACAATCGACCCCAAAGTATTCAATAAGTTACATGTTCAACAGGAAGATTCCTAAAACAAAGTAAATACAGACAGCTGAATAATAGGAATCTATTTTGACTTTTGGGAGACAGACTGGCATAGTCCGTTGCTCGGCTGCCCATTCCAGCGGTGAAGAGGCCCCCTTGATTTTGTGGGCCCGGCCTCATATAAATTTGGCAGGTGAGCTGCAGAGCGCCAAACAGGTGTCCCAGTGCAGCTCGCCAGATTGAGGCCTCAAAATCAGGCCGGGACAGCTGCCAGCAATGTAAGTCGTGGAGTGGGCGGGTGTCGCGATCGTGGAGGGTTGGGGTTCCAGGACGGCATCGGCCCAGATTATTTTTCTGGTGCCCAGAGGAGCACTCTTGGTCCTCCAAGGCTGACAAAATGGGCTTCTTTAGTTCCATCACCCATGGAACTGATCGGAGCCTGCACTGTGCCAGCTCTGACCAGTTTTGACCTAAAATGGCAATCGGGATCCTGTTTACTTCATAACGCTTTGGACACCTGGCGGTAGGCCCCTTTCAAAATGGAGTCAGCTACATCACTGGTGTTAAAGGGTTGGTAAGCTACCAATCCTATTTTGAGGCCATTACCCCCTCTCCCCACCCCCCCCCCCCAGCCATTAACACCAGGTGAAGGCAGTGAAAATAGACCCCCTTGAGTTTAGATGATATTAGTTTACTCAAACTCAAATAGAGAGATGCAATGGATCGGTATGTATGAATCTGTGGTTCATTTGTTTTATCTGTTTCTATGATCCATTATTGTTCAAGTAAGGTTGAACAATTGCTGTTGGTCATATCATATGCAGTCAGTCTGTTTGCAGATTGCTAAAACCTCACAGCCTCCACTTCATGTCTTTCTACACACACTCACAGGAGAAATTAAATCTATGTTTCTCTATTCCAGTGTGCTGCATGCTGGTGTTCCAACTGGATTTATTTGAATATTTTAACCTTTTTCATTAAACATACATGTGCAGTTTTTCCATAACTGCAGGGAAAAATAGAGGAAATGAACATGCATGCTATTGTAACCATATGTGGCATGCAGATTAATAACTAAACAAGAAGGGAAAAACTGAGATCTTATAGAATCCACAATATATTGCAGATTCATAACCAGTCGTGTTGTACATTTAGAATCGTATAATATAAATAAACCATAAAACCTATCTCTTTGACCAAGCTTTTGGTCACCTGTCCTAATAACCCTTTATGTGGCTCAGTGTCAAATTTTGTCTGATAACGCTCCTGTGAAGCACCTTGGGACGTTTTGCTACGTTAAAGGCGCTATATAAATGCAAGCTGTTGTTGTTGGTGTTGTGGCAGCATATAATGAAAAAAATGGGGGTTCATTTACCACTATTAGTTTTGTTAAATTTCTGCTAATACAATTGCAAATCAATGGCACCAATGAAGTACTTAGAAGTTATTTTTATTCTGAAAAGACCAAGGATCTTATTTTCCTAAGTGACTCACTTAAGTGCATCACCTGTGGGATTTAAGGATGCCGCTGGTCATTGCTGGTTGGGATGAACCTTCATATCCTACACTGCAGTTGATTATTTTGTTTAAAAATCCAATCTTTCCCAGTAAGCTACACTACATACATTAAAAAAACACACACACACAGAGGCACCCTGCTGAATACTTTTAACGTAATAGACCCAGGACAAAGCAGAAATAACAAGAAGTACGTGCGGAGCTCCTTGCCTTTCAGGGCATGTTCATTTCCAATTTAATAAAAAAGACAACGTGAAAACATTGTTGCTAAAATAAACACACATGTCTCAAACCAGACATAGCAGTCATTTAGGTATATACTATTTGAAATGTAGACATGTAATATTGATAAAGATAATCCAGCTCCTGGCTCCAAAATTTGCCACCTGTGGGGGAAGGTTGTCAAAAAGTTAATTTTTGGCTCTAGATTTTTAAAGCATGTCCAGAATCCAGACTTCCATTGGCACAAAACTGAAGTATATAACTCTATCAATCCTTTAATGTTTAGCCTATTACGGAACCTAGACCTGATTTCAAGCAAAACATGACTATACAGTAGTTTCAAACATTTGGACGTAGTCTTATTTGTAATTTCTATTTGGAAATAATACGGGAAGCTGAAAAGTTTGGCTAACGTGAAGCAAAATAGTAAATTTGAGCCAGTTAAAGTATTTTCTCTCGCTATCTTGTACATTAGCACTTTAAAGCTTTTCTAACATCCCGCTGAGTTAATTGCGAGTGGGGACATCTGCAACTTACGTAGAAACTATCAAATACAATCAGTGCCTGATCACCGTGTGTAGAAGTGAGATCCATATTAGATATAAGAAGAAAGATTTGCATTTATATAGCGCCTTTCACAACCTCAGGACATCACAAAGCGCTTTACAGCCAATGAAGTACTTTTGAAGTGTAATCACTGTTGTAATGTAGGGAAATGTAGCAGCCAATTTGCGCACAGACATGTCCCACAAATAGCAATGTGATAATGTCCTTTTTTTTAGTAATGTTGGTTGAGGGATAAATATTGGCCCGGACACCAGGGAGAACTACCCTGCTCGTCTTCAAAACGGTGCCGTGGGATCTTTTATGTCCACCTGAGATGGCAGATGGGGCCACGATTTAACGTTTCATCCGAAAGTGCAGCACTCCCTCAGACATATATGTTTATTAACAAAAACAGCTGGTGAATGCAACATGGAGGAACAAGTAATAAGTGGAATTTTATACCTCCTTTATGTAGAGTAGATATTTCATAAAGTTAGACCCAGAATTAAACTCCCTAAATGCCTATTAATTTGCTGAGTTTCAAGCTTAGGAGTTTGGATTCAGTTGAGTTGTCCTTGAACAGCTTGTTATCAATCCACAGTTTTTTTTAGTTATTGCCCACCTTCACCTCAGCCTTTCTCTCCTTCTGCAATGTGTACACTTTCTTAATTGCCCAATCAAACTGTTTCCACTTATGTACTACCAGTTTATTTTTGTTCATGGTGAAAACATAACAGAAATAAAGCCAAGCAATTTTAGAATTCTAATCAGTTGACTGTCATGTTCAGAGCAACTATCACTGAGGTTCTTCTTATGCCTTTCTTACTCATGTGACGTTATCCCTGTTCCAGCATGAGACATTCAGCTGCTGTTATTTTATCTTGGCATGGTCTTGTCATCCAGCACATTTTGATCTGGGTCTCCTTCTTAAATGTCATAACTGTGCTATATTCAAAACAGTGTCATGAAAATCTGGGCTCCTTCCATTCAGTTTATCCAAAGGTCAGACTCTAATGTTACCCCTTTTGTAACTATGGGGCCAAAAAGGGGTAGGAGGGGCACCCACCCGGGATCCCCGGTGCTTACCCTGCCGAGGGGTCAGGTCATTTCCACGCCCATGCCACATAGGGAGCCCACCCTGTCCTAGAGGCTGTATACTGCAGTGAAGAGTGGCAAGCTTAGGGGAAGGAGGATATGCCAACCCCCTCCTGGAAAGAGCAACAGTGCCCCCACCTTTCCCTGTCTAAGGGGGCTAAATCATTTTTTACATCACCTTTTTTCTTTATTGGTCTAGCCCACTATCCTACTTTGCTCCCTAAGATGGGGCCCACATGTGCTGTTTAGCAGGCCAGTATGTCTGGTTTCACAGGTATGCTTTCACCAACTATGCACCCTCCAATTAAGAGCTTGGGAACATGGGAACCCTTGGCATTGGGGGTCTCTGCATCTGGCCATGCACCTCCTAACACATTGGCTTTGAAAGGGATGGGCAGAAGCTCCGCCTATTACAAGATCCCGCAGAACCCATGATGTAAAGCCAGGACTTGGCACATCTGGGTCCTGAGCAAGATCCCAGAAGCAGCAATGAGATGAATGGCCAGTTAATCTGTTTCTATTATTTGATATTGTCCAGGATACCTCTCTGCAGTTCTATGTATAGTGCCATAGGATCTTTAACATCCATCTCAACCATAACAACAAACAGACAGGCCCTCAGTTCAACATCTTAACTAGTTCAATGTCTTACAGTGCAGCATTCTTTCCATACTGCACTGGAGTGATAGCCTAGATTATGAACTCAAGCACTGACTTGGGGTTTGAACTCACAACCTTCTCACCTAGATGCAAGAGTGCTCCCAATTCAACCAAGCTGACACATTTAAGAATATATATTATGAAGGAAGGCCATTGGGCTTATGAAGCCTGTTCCTGGCAGAGATCATGCAAAATTCGACACACTCAATCTCCTGAGGAAGAGAGCCGACTTAGACAAATATCCAAGTACATAAGGCTCTATGTAGTTTCTCCCTGATCTTCAAGATAAAACAAGTGAAACTTTTTTTATTCTTGGGATATGGGCGTTGCCGTCAAGGCTGGTATTTTATTGCCCATTCCTAGTTGCCCTTGAGAAGGTGATGGTGAACCTTCACTTGAACCCCTGCAGTCCATTTGATGAAGGTTGCTGTTAGGTAGGGAATTCCAGGATTGTGACCCAGCCAAGATGAAGGGACACGGCCAACATATCGCTAAGTCAGTATGGTGTGTGACTTGGAGGGGAACTTGGAGGTGATGGTGATCCCATGCACCCACTGCACTTGTCCTTTTGGGTGGCGGAGGTCACAGATTTGGGTGATGCTGCCGAGCAGTTGCTGCAGTGCATCCTTTGAATAGTACATACAGTAGCCACGATATGCCAGTAGTGGAGGGAATGAATGTTTAAGCTTGATGATGGGGTGCTGATTATGTGGGCTGCTTTGTCCTGGATGGTGTCAAGCTTCTTAAGTGTTGATGCAGCTGCAGCCATCCAGGCAAGTGGAGAGTATTCCATCACGCTCCCGACTTATGCCTTGCAGAAGGTGGAGAGGCTTTGGGGAGTCAGGAGGTGAGTCACTCGGCGTAGAATACCCAGCCTTTGACCTGCTATAGTAGCCACAGCATTTATGTGGCTGGCCCAGTTGAGTTTTTGGTCGATGGTGACCCCTTGGATGCTGATGGTGGGGAATTTGGCAATGGTAATGCCCTTGAATTTCCAAGGGAGGTGGTTAGTCTCTCTTGTTGAAGATGGTCATTGCCTGGCACTTGTGTGACACGAATATTACTTACCACTTACCAGCAAAAGCCTGGATGTTGTCCAGGTCTTGCTGCTTGCGGGCATTGACTGCTTCATTATCTGAGGAATTACGAATGGGACTGAACACTGTGCAATCATCAGCGAACATCCCCATTCTGATCTTATGATGGAGGAAGGTCAGTGATGAAGCAGCTGAAGACAGTTGATCCAAGGACGCTGTCCTGAGGAAATCCTGCAGCAATATCCTGGGGCTGAGATGATTGGCCTCCAACAACCATAGCTATCTTCCTTTGTGCTAGGTATGACTCCAGCCACAAGAACATTTTCCCCCTGACCCCCATTGACTTCAGTTTTACCAGGACTCCTTGGTGCCACACTTGGCTGAATGCTGCCCTAATGTCAAAGGCAATCACTCTTATCTCACCTCTCAAATTCTGCTCTTGTGTTCATGTTTGAACCAAGGCTGTAATGAGGTCTCGAACTGAGTGATCCTGATGGAACCCAAATTGAGCATTGATGAGCAGGTTTTTCATAATTGCTGCTTTATAACACTGTTCATTACTCCTTCCAACACTTTAAAGATGATTGAGAGTAGGCTGATAGGATAGCAATTGGCTGGGTTCGATTTGTCCTGCTTTTTGTGGACAGGACGTACCTGGGCAATATAAATTGTTGGGTAGATGCCAGTGTTGTAGCTGTACTGGAACAGCCTTGCTAAAGGTGCAGCCAATTCTGGAGCACAAGTCTTCAGCACTACAGTGGGGATGTTGTCAGGACCCGTAGTCTTTGCTGTGTCTATTGCATTCAGCTGTTTCTTGATGCCACGTGGAGTGAATCGAATTGGCTGAAGACTGGCAAATTCTCATAACTTTGATTCTCAACAAAGTGCCACTCTCTTTGTAGATCTGTAAGGTTTATTGTGTAGCGCATACCTCCATTTAAATGTTTTGTTTCAGTAGTTAGCAAACTTTGCATGTCTATTTGAATACTTATGCAATGCCAATACAATATCGGCATAATTTGTGCAGCTGTGTAAGCAGGGAACATACGATTACACAGAGCACTCAGAACGGAGGTTGGAGATGTGGACATGCATGCTTAAATGTATGCATGGAGTGAAATTTACTGGCCTACTGCTGGGTGTTTTCTACTGATCAAACAGAGTTGACAGAATAGTCAGCTTTTTTCAGTCAGCAGAAAATAGAAAGGTAGCCTCCTGTGGTGTTAAATGTTAAAAAAATGTTAAAGACGGGCTTTGCGCCAATGCAGTTATACTCTGGCCAATGCAAAGCAAATCCATTGTGGAATAACCCCTTGAAAGTAGTTTTGCTAATTCCAATTTTCCAATTCCTTAAAGACTGGATCAGCAGTGGCAGTGTTACACTGCAGTTTTATTGTTAAAACAATGAAAAAGAGCATAATAATGAGTACAATCTCATCCCTGGTGGGCTATTTCTGCAATGTTGCAGTTCATAAGCGTCTCTCAAATACAAAATGACCACAACTCTGGAGGAAGCTGTACTCCTTTTACAGTCATAAGCATTTTGTTCATAGTCATTCCTTGCGGCAGATATTATTTGAAGCCATGCTCTTTACTTTTGGTCTACTATAAGGGGATTAAGGAAAGGTAACTGAGAAAAATGCAAAGGAGACAAAAAAAGAAATTGTGAGGAAAAAGATGAGACCCAGAAAGGACAGGAAAGAGAAGAAGGAAAAAAAAACTGTAATCAAACTGGGAAGAAAATAGAAAAAAATAATAGAAAAAGAAATACAAATGTAAGCAATAAAACAGAGGAATAGAAATTAAGGTATAACAATAATTTCCCGTTGGTTGAGTTCACAAACAGCTGGATTTGCCTATTTATTCCATAGCCCTGATTTTGCAAAACCAGCAAATTCTGTGTGGGAATTCGAGGGACTGAATGACTTATTCCTGTTCCTATGTTCCTAAGGACAAAAGGAAGAATTAATAATCAGTTGAAATGAATGAATGAAACATAAACAAGAAAAAGAAAACAGAGAGAAAGTAATGAGATAAAGTGGGAAAGAATGAAAAGAAAATAAGACTGAGAAGTCAGGATTTCTGAAAAACTGAGAGACATAAAATAAAAAAGACACAAGTCAAAATAGAGATAGGTAGACCGGTAAGAAAAGAACAAATTAAAAAGAACAAGAACTCTAGAGGTTCCTGAAGAGCTCATACTTCATGGTTGTTCTGGTTGATGAGGGGAAAACATGTGGTGAGTTCCCTTAAATTCCTTCTATGGTGACCAGCTACAACTTATGGAAATTGACCTCTTTGTGAGCCACAGATGTTGCTGTTGTGCCTTTGCTGCCATTGAACACTGTAATGATAACTTTCCAGGTCCACTGCATTCAGTTTTCATACCCTGGAAAATAGAGGTCCCTCTTCACCAACAGCAATCATTGTTCAATACTTTCAATTGGTTGAATCCACCAGTAGAGGGGATTTGGAGCTGTAATCATTCTCATGAACCAACAGTTCCAAGAGCCATAGATAAGAATTGCATTTATAAAAGTGGCAATATTCTGGGCCGTTGAGAACTCTATCATAGGTTCAACTAACGCAGGATTATAGACACTAGTCCATTCAAACACCCCAAAGAACAGTTATAAAAAGACAGAAAAGGCACATAAATAAAGGGGAAATGTAGGAATTGACAAATAAACTAACAGAAGAATGTACTTAACTGAACTGTAAGGTGATTACTTCATCTGACAATATATACATAGTGGCCTCAAAAATTTACAGGTCACGATCTTGGCAGTAGCATTGGATTATGCCTTCTGGCGGCCTCCAGTGAAGCTTGTGGGGTCAGTGAGAATAAATCTCTTTTGTAAGTGACTGGTGGTTGTCCACGCCACTACAGGCCTGCCCCAAAATGATGTCCATCTTTGGGTGCCCAGGCTGCTGCCTAGCCTGGGCCCCCCTGTTGGGATCAACTTCTGCCCTTCTGGAAGCCAGTACACCTCATCTCATTGGGTGTATCAATCTCCAGTCTTACACCAGTCCCTGTGGGGCAGGGAAGTGGGAAGTCTCAGCGTATGGAGTCCTCGCTCCCACCCACCATCCACCACCCTCCCGCCGCCTAACTCTGACCCCTCTGCATCACTGGCCCTGTAAAGGGAAGGTGGCGGCTCTGTTCCTTTCAAGACCAAGTGGGAAGTTTAGGTTGGAACACAGTGTCCTGGCCTTTTCCAAGCTGTTCTACCTGACTCCTGTTGAAGTCAGTGGAAATAATAATCGGGACCAATGTAAAACAGGCTGCCAATTCGCTGTCACCTATTTTACACTATCGCACCGTCATAATTATCCCCTATGTGTTTATTTTAAACATCATTACGTGACTTGTTGGTAATGTGCATTAATTGAATCATGCAAGCCATAAGGCCCCAGGTTTCATTTCTGATCTGTGTACAGTTAGCTGATCTTGGCAATTCGGTTTAGCACCCCTGCAGAAAAATCATTCTGCATTCTCACTCCCAACCGCTATTCAGTGATGTTTACTCGAAAGTGCGTGTGTGTAAATGTTGGCTGAGGACAGAATCGGGCTCAGCTGCGATGGGCAGATGACTGATCAGCCTGCCAACACTCCCATTGTAGACTCACACATCAAGAATGACCACTTAGCCAAAGTACCAGAAGCCATTCAACACCCATAGAGCCATGTGCTTCTAAGGGCACTGAATGGCACTCGTACCAGCATGCGTGAGCACCTTTAGAACACAAGGAGAAGAAAAACACATTACTTGGATCCTACAACTATGAATTTAATGGGAGTACTGCATGTTCGCCATCTGGTGTTTAGTGTTTCATGGCAAGGGATGGGTTATTTGAACAGTTTCCTACAGTATTTATGTTAGTATGAATTACATATACAACTTTTACATTTTCAAACAACTTTTGAACCTTATTCATTGCATCTTTGAGTTACAATTTGTGTGTGTACGCTGTATCCAGGTAATTATCAGTTTATTGAATGCTGTTAAAACTGAAAGATAACTGTCTTGAGTGTCTTGCCAAACCCTGTAGGCATTCTAGTTCTGAAGAGGCTTATCATCAAATAGTCTATTTTTAATGTCTAAAGAATAACAGATGGTCAGTGGTGAGTTACAGATGTTTATGAGATCCTGAGTGATTTTCGACTGAACCAATGCAGGACTTCATACACATCTGTAATTCATCCCCTGAACATCCATTTATTTGTATAATGTACATAAAAAGTATTCCATTCCTCGCTTCTCTTGAGGAAAGATTGCTGCATTATGTCAAGGAGAGTCAAATGCATAGGTGAGGAGGTTGTCAGTGATGAAGAATCTTGACATTGCGACCCCACAGGTGTAACAGGACATCTGATGTTAAAAGTACCATGAGCCTGACATTTCCGTTGTTGCAATTTTGGTGAAAAAGTAGCTATGAATAAAAACAAGTGTAATGGAGTTAAGCCCATTGTTCCCAATGCATTCTCATGTTCATGGCTAGTTTCCATAAGCAAACTGAATCCCTTAGGAAACCTTTGTCTTTATTCTTTGTTGTGTTAGGTTAGTGTAGCTCAGGTCTAACAATTAATCCTGAATCATGATAAACAGCTCACTGCTGAATATGTGGGATAGACACCTCAGAAAGCAGGAAAATATACATAGCTAGACCAGGCTAACATTACAGTCCAGGTTTATTTACAGATAAAATGATACATAAAAGCAGAATGATTGGCAAAATACTATTCAGTACAATATTTAATGAAAGCATTAGAATTGGTTCACAAGGGATTAATGTTCCCTTATTTGGGAAACTACTTATAGTCTTTGGAAAGCAACAGCTGCTTTGGATGAAAAAGATGGGTCTCTCTTTCCTTGTCCGTGATCTTTCAGGTCAGATGTACATGAGTCACATGCAATTGTGAAGCCTTGTTGGGCCAAATTTCCTCTTTAGTTAAGTTAGTTTCCCAGGGTATTTTAGGTGATTGGGACAGGAAAATCAGGGGGGAGCCATTCATCGGCTCCCTGCCAACTGACACCACTTTCGAAATTATCTGCCAGAAGTGACGTTGAGTGTACTTCATGTCCACTCAAATGCGGGTGGAGATATTATGATTAGGTACAAATGATGGAAAATACATGTATTTCCTGCCATTTGCACCTTAGCAATGCTGGATGCTAGGAACGCAATGCATTCCTGGTGTCCAGAATTGCTCTGGGCTGCAAAAGGGATTTGAATTTTAAAGAGTCACCTTGCCTAGTGCAATTGATATGCCTGTAACATTAACTCAGTGAGGTCCAACTTCTACCCCAAAGTTCTTTCTTTATGTATAAAGAAAAGCAAATGTTGGGGAATGCAATAGGAGCCTGTAATACAGCCAGCTGGCTCGGTTTTCATGTGACCTCTTCCATCAGGCAGGAGGCTGGTTGACTGAACCTGCTGCCTGGATGGTGGAAGCGGGCCAAGGCCTAAACCATTTTCATGGTCGGCCACATCATTAGCATTCTGTCAGTGAGCCGCCAGCACTTTTGTAGCAGCTCCCTGATCAGAGGGGGTAGAAAATGCAGTAGTTCCACATTGGAGCCCAGCTCAGCCTGGTAAGCTCAAGGGGGATGGAAGACAATTCTGGGGAGGGCTGCAGAGGGTTGAGCATGGAGGTAGGTGATTTTAGTGGGGCCAGGAGGAGGATTAGCCCCACAAAAAAAATTTAAAATATTTTCTTGAAAAATTGTTTTAACGGCCTGCAGTAGTCTCTTTAAGGACCACTGGTTAGACTGCTTAATGACAAGTACCAATGGGCGGAGCCAGCATGGCGCTCACTCCTCTTATTGGTACCTCAAAATTTCATCGAGGTTCTATTGACATTAAAGGACTCTGATTTTAAATGAGCTAATGAGGCTCCCACTTGTTTCTGGCGGGTACCTGGTCTGCCCATTTCAAGGCCCCCACCAAAATAGCAGAGACCTGGACATCGGCTGGAATGAGACAGTAAGTGCTGCGCTGCTATTTTCATTGTGCTACCCCACTATTCCCGGCCATGGGGAGAATGTAAATTGGTCCCAATGAGTTTAGAATAACATAATAAACAGCAAGAGAAAAACTTGAGTGTCATTTGAAAACTGAGGGTATTTTACACCAACAATTTGCATTTGTGTAACACCTTGAACACAGTAAAATGTCCCAAGACACTTCACAAAGGAGAAAACAAATGCTGAGCTATAGTAGAGAAGGTAGGAAAGATAACTGAAAGCATAACAGAAAAGATAGGTTTTGAGGAGATTTTTAAAAGCGAGGAGAGAAGTTGGAAGGCAGAAGTGTTTGGGAGAAAGGAATTCCAGAGATTAGGACCAAGAAGGTTGAAGACTCTGCCACTAATGGTGGGAGAGGAAATGCACAGGAGACCAGAGTTGAAGAATTGAAGAGTATAAGCTGGAATGTAGGGCTGGAAGAGGTTGCAGTGATAGGGAGGACAGGAATCCAATCATAAACAACAATCATGAATCTGGTGTAAAAATAGAAAATGCTGGAAATACTCAGCAGATCAGGCAGCATCTGTGGAGAGAGAAACGGAGTTAACGCCTCAATTTCTATACTCCATTCACTCACTCTAACCTACCTCCCTTTGAACTTACAGCACTCTGTTCTCTCAGGTCCAATGCAGAGATGCCCAGCGTATTAGGAATTTGCATGGCTCAATTTCTCATAGCCTAGTGCATACTTCAGTACCGTAAGACTCCCCTTTCCTGGCGCATAATGTGGATAGCAGCAGCACATGAAATCTAAAAGTAACAGTACACAACTATCATCCTTTCATGTACAAACATACAAAGAAAAGGACAAGAAAACTCCAGTTGATCCATCGAGCCTGTCCGTCCCAGCACACTGTTAATCCCAATGCCCCTCCCCTTTCCCAAGACACACAGCAAGAACTCAAAAAAGGCAAATCATATCACCATGATGCCTGTGTAGTGATTCTAGGACCATGTTCTGGGCTAGAAGGTTTGGATGATATTTGTAAAATACCTGGAGCTTCACTTCTTTGTATATATTAGTTGACATAGTAACAGCATTCAGTTATAGATTAGCAGGTGTCTCACAAATTTGACCAGTGGCTACTGGGACCATGGCAAAGCCTAGAGAAATTGCATTGGGGTATTTATTGGCAAGATATAGATTCCACATAGCCTAATTTATACTCCATAAACCCTAGTTTGGCAAAGAAATGGTTAATTGTGCCATTGGTTATCTGCACTTAAAGTTCAGAGTTCAGACTGTCTAGCAGAGCAATTCCACAGGCAAGAGAAATGGGGCGTGAAGATATGCAGCTCTTACATTCTGCAATATCATCAAAACATTGAGTATGTTACCACCTAATAACACACTCCTAGCAACTGTTTATTCTGTACATAATGTATGCAACACTCCATTACTCAGTAGTTTTCCAAACGCAAGTAAAAGTTTTTTTTTCAATGCATCACAATCTGATGTCTGAGATTTCTAGAACCCAGGCTTCTTTTTGCCACCCTCATCATCAGTCTGACTGGGATCAATTTAATGGGTAGTAAATAACATTTGCCAGTGCCATAATCTATGATTCCATGATTCATCCATTAGCAACAAATTGTTAACTATGAAAAGAATAAAATTGAAGCCCTGCAAACATTTGATGCAGCTTGGGGTTCTCATATGATATTCTGGCATTTTTCTGAATCACCCATTAATTCAAATTCCCTGATATTAAGATCAAAACATTTCAAAACAAGTTTAATATTTGAAAATTGACATGCAATTGGAAAAGTTAGGAAGAACTGGATTGATTAAATTTAAAATAACTGGACAGGCAGCATGAGGGTACAATTATAGTCTGGGTCCTAATGGTTCAGAGGGATTTGCTAGCAAGGATGTGGGGAAATAAAAACATAAAGAATTTTAAGACAGTTCATAAATGTTTTACTACAGAAACCAGATAGCTTATTTAATTAATGTAATACTGAAACATCTTCCAAATTTACTGTTGAAAACGTCACTAAACCAATGCAGCTGTTTTGCCAGTTAACAAGACAGACCCTTGTAACTTTTTTCTCTCTTCCTCTTGTACATTCCCCCACTCCCCCCTCCCCCCCCCCCCCACACACACACACACACACACACCATGCATCATTTTCTATCTGAAAATAGGTCAATCGCATTTCCATGCCAAAATCTTATTCTTTTCAATGGGTTGGGTGGGAGAAATGACTGTACGGTAGTTTTGAAGCATATTTTAATCACATGAGAAACCCTCCAAACAAAGGCATCAACATGGAAACATCTGATAAACATTAATGGAAGTGCTGAAAATGCCAGTAAGCATGGTGCTAGTTTGGTGCCTGAACCTAGCTTTAATATTAGGTCTTTGCTGAATCATCTCCAATTTTCTTGGTTAACATACTTTTATGAAATCAACATGTATTTACATTTCCTCATTTCCTCTTCTTTTATTAAAATGTTCACTATTACCTTGTTTTCCTTCCCATAAAAAAAATCTACAGTAGATACTCTTCAAGACCAACAATCTGAATGCCATCTAGCAAAATATTTCCCTGCACGTGCACGCTCCCCACTGGTGAGATACTGCACAAATGCACAAAACTAATATGTGCAGCTTATGCACTGAATATGAAGACTAAGTGAAAGAAAAATAAAGATCCCAAGTGGTCGCTGTTCCTGACCTCTCTCGAGCCGTCCTCTCCCTCTGTTTCCCCAAATGAGCTGCATTTAATTTAGGGCATTTGTATGGAACACCCTAATCCCCCACCATATAGGCCTAAGCTGTTCATTTTTGTCACTGCTAGGGTGATCCTTTGAAATCTTCCTAATCCTTATGGTAGGCCTGATTTCGAATAAACTACACACTTCTTGATTTGACTGCAGCCAAGACAGGGTGCACAATTTGCTGATTAATGACTTAATGGGGTAGAAATTCAGGTGCCTGGGGTGGGGGGGGGGGGCTGGGGTGGGGGGGTGGTGGAGAGGGAGACGCAGGATAAAGTCCCTGTGCCTAAATGGTGTGGCCCAAGGCATCCCCGATATTGGACCTCGGGCCTCATTAATATCAAGCCGGCGCGGCACAAACAGCCAGCCGATGAAGAGCGAACGAAGATCAGGCCGCTGCTAGTGTCACAGTGGCCCTCAGGTAAGTGAGGGCTGGGGAGGGAGAAACGGAGACTGTGGCGAGGATCAGAAGCTGGGCTGGGGGGAAACGGAGGCTAGAGAGGGGGATCAAGCAAACCAATCTTGCGATGGGGTCCTCAAACAGGCGTTTGGCCCATTATTTGCATATGCAAAGGGCCTATCACCTGTTTCAGGTGTGGGCACTGCACGACAATCTTTCTTCCTTTCCCAATATGGTGGGCGACGCATTTCGGGCTAGAAATGTGCGCGCGCTTCCTGCCCATCATATTGGGGGCTTAGTAGGTCACTTAGCGCCCGAAAAACAGGTGCTGTGTGGCTGAATTGATAGACCAATGTTCTTTAATCCATTTTTGGAGAGAGAGGAATATTCTGAGCAGTGCTAAGCATGAATGAGCAGTCTGTCAATGTTTTCCACCAGTATCATACCACCTTTCACTCACATCAAATTTTGTTAAAATGATCAAATACAGGAAAAGGTCCTTAGTAACAGCAACACAGTTCAAAAATCCAATCACATTTCTTAGTAAACCAGTTCTGTGTATATTGGAATTGAAGTGCAGAGTGGCATTCACTAAAAAAAACATAGAGGGAGAATTTCAACTCTCGGCCACCTATTTTCCTGTGTAAAATCAGCGTTAGATGTTCGAATTTTGCATTGTGATTTGCTGGGCCTGAACTGCGCAGGAAATGCTCCAGACACATACAGGCTCAAGTGACTTTTAGTCCTCCAGACGTTTGGCTCCGTAAATATTCCTATGCCAGTTGTAGGACCCCGATTGCAAAATGTAGGTACAAATGGGTGGAGCTTGTGCCATGAACCCTCTGCCTAGTTGTTCCAGGTCTCGAGCGGCCCAATCAGATGCCCTTAAAAAGGCTGCTTGAGGGCTGCTCAAAAAAGGTCCAAGAAATTTTTCAGTTTTTATTTTTGTGGGCCCACAGCCATCGAATTCGAGACCCCCACTAGGATGACCTGCTTGTTGGCTCTATGTGAGAGCCGGCCGATTTCCTACCCTCCCCAATGGGCGAATTGCAGTGGGGCGCCCATTTAGCACCCGTTTGGCACCCGAAGCTTGCTAGTGGCATTTGAATGAGGCCCAAAGCTGAATTTGACTCGAACCCTGGGCCCCCAACTTTGTACTTGTTGCTCAAACAAAAAGTCTCTTAAATTTGCTTTTATGTATTGACTTTCAGATCAATTTGCTTCTGTGCCAAAAAGAACATCAATGAGCTGCATGGTTTTACACTGCTTATAATTGACATTAATTAAGTTTGTAATAGAAGGAATTGGTTGAGAGGAAGTTTGCCTTCCAATGGAAAAAGAGTATTGATACAACCAACTGATGACTGTTCAGAACAGCTACAAAAACTTCTCACCAGCTGGTGGTCCCACTTACTGTGAAGATGTTTATAATAACCCTGCAGTGTTTCTGCCATGGTTTAAAGTGTGCTTATTTATTTTTCCATAACCAAGATCCTATTCCGAAGTGATCGTTTTAATTAAAATGGCTGTGGAATACAAGTTTGCAAACAGTAGAAATAAAAAATATATAAAATATTTTGTGTATGAACTTGTTGAATTGAGAAAAGTGACTCAGTTTATTGGAACATTATTGTGAACTTTAATTGCTGGTTACGACAAGTGCAATGTAAATTTTCTGCTCTCTCTTCATTCATGTGTTGTTTCTTTCCCAAGTTGTAGCTCAAATGCATGATATATAGATGAATTTTATGATGCTGGTGCTCTCAGCACAGGAACAGTGCAGGATGCGTCATTCCATTAATTATTTCTGCATGACTTTTCTGGCTGTTATGTCTGGGTTTGGCTCTCGATGAGGTTTAATTGGTTAACTCCCAAAAACGGGCGCAGGTTTTGCGAGCCGCGATTAATCCGCACTCGGTGCTTTGTCACAGGCAGGACGAGGCATTTGTCCTGCCTGAACACTCGCTTAAACCAAGTGTTCCAAACCAGCGTTGTCACAAGGATTCAATGACATTCACACTTTCCACCAGCAGGGGGAACCCCAATTTCTTAAAGGCAGGCTGTATCTCTTAAAGGTAGCTGGTACCTGTTAATTGCTAAAAATAAGGTACTGGTCTGCATGGAGTCTGAATGGAGATCAGGCATCGCACACGTTAAACGCGGATGCAGGTCCTGTCCCTATGTTTACAAACTGTTGAGTTATCCCACATCCTCCAATCTGCATGCCACACCTCACCAATCTGCCAGTCCGAGTTGGTACCAGGCCTGCAAGAGTGCGTGCACCCAAAGTTCTCTGCTGATGCACTAGAGGCCTTGGTGCAAGAGGTGGACAGAAGGAGGGACATCCTATATCCGCAGGGTGGGGAGGGGGAACGGGGGTGGTGGCACCAGAGGCCCTCCAGACATATACCCAAAAGGCAGTGGGAGGCAGTAGGGGATGAATTCAATGCCAGGCGCACAGCACCACGAACATGGATGCATTGCAGGAAGAAGTTCAATGCTTTGACAAAAGTGGTCAAGGTGAGTGAAGTCAACTGTCAAATGGCATCTCCTACCAACTGCACCACTAGCCGCATCCACTGCTCCACGCACTGCACCCCCCATCACCCATATACCAACAAACTCTCTCAATCAGTACACAACTCTTCCAATCAGATGCTTCCTCTCACCCTCAGACATTACCACTGTTGCAAGCCGTCCACTCACAACTCACAGGTCACATGCACTGGCAGCTATTCAACCATATCATGCTCATTACCCAAAAACATGTTCCGCTTTCTTGCAGGAGAAGGTGGTGCATATCAGGAAGAAGGAAGTGGCAGTGGCATTTAGCCCCTCGAGCCTGTTCCACCATTCAATGAGATCACGGTGGACCTGTGACCTAACTCCATATACCCACCTTAGCCCCGTATCCCTTAATATCCTTGGTTCACAGAAATCTATCAATCTCAGATTTAGAATTCACAATTGCGCTAGCATCAACTGCCGTTTGCAGAAGACCGTTCCAAACTTCTCCCACCCTTTGCATGTAGAAACATTTCCTAACTTCCACCTGCACATTCTGGCTCTAAATGTCAGTCTAGGAGACCTCCAAATACAGTTACAAATGCATCAGCAGCCAAAAACAATAATCCAGCAACTAACGTGTAACTCCTGCATGGCCCCTTTAATTAGAGCTGGTTGTGGTGGGGGGGTTCTCCAAGCACTCTATGACATGTTTAGATGGTTGCAGTTAAGGCAGTGTGTTGAGTGGAGCATTAAGTGTCAAAGTGATGTGTATCACTTTAAATCAGCATTGCACACTGATCGAACGCATATTCTCCCTATTTTACATTATTCCGGCGTTCGTTATTTGTGCATGCACTAAAGCTTTTACCAAGATGGCGTCCGACGCATGTCACGCCAGAAGCCTGCGTGCGCATCCAAGACGCCATCTTAGATATCGGGGAAGCCGCATAGTGCCAAAACAACGAGCGTTACATGGCCTAATTTAGCGCCCATTACATCTGTCACAAGCACTGCATGTTCCAGCCCATACTGTGGGCTCCCGCTGAGACCTCATAGGTGGGGAAGTAGGATCTTGTGTGGAGCTGCAGCTATTTAAAGGCAAAAGAATTATTGAAGCCTCTATCGTGGAGCATGTGCCAACTCCACAGGCATCTGCAATATAGTTCCTAGTGACAGAGATCTTAAACTCAGTTGTGGTATTTGTTGTGAATATTCAGACTGCTGCTATAGAGACTCTCTTGACTAGTGTCAACACCCCTCTCCACTGCTGTTACACAAATTGCCTGGGCACCCGACAGCCATCAAATGGCAAAAGGACTTCTCTCCTAATGGTAACTTACTCTACCAGTACTATCTGCAAACCTGAGAGCCCTGGCTTTAGTCAGTTTTGTCTCTGGCAGTGGAGAAACGATTCCAATGTTGAGCCATGAAAAAGTGCACCTTCCCTTTAAATCACATGAGCCCCACCAGATTTCCCGCCCTCCCAATGGATGAGCCGCCAATGGATAGCACAAATCACGCTGGCACCTTGCCCTTGATATTAAAATGAGCTCGACCATGAAAACAGTTCGTGCCTCTTGCTGACGTCATTGGGCAGAGGGTTATGGATGCCCCGCCCACTGCCCGTTCGATATACGCAGCAATACAAAATCGGCCCCTCTATTCATCCACAGAACTTTATCCTTTGTCACACCCCTTTTTCATGTTATAGGAATATAGCTATTTGGTACCCTATTTATTGGCAGTGTTAGCATTTTGTATACAAACTTCTTGAACAGTAAATTATCAAGGTATGAGTGACTTGAACTTTAGTTTATATTTTTGAGATTACTGTGACCCTATTTTTGGTGAAGCACATACGACTGCAATTTTTGAGATAACAGAAAAGCTCTTACAACTCCAAATTTTCATCTACTTATTTATTTCCCTGCATTTATTTTTAAAGTTTAGTTAAGAAAGGATGAATAAGGGAGATGTTTTGAAAGTGTTTTGTATCTTTTTCATAAACAATTTCAATGTACACATTAAATATGCACATAGAATGACTAAGTGGAAATTAATATAGAATTAACTCCATAGTAAGTGTATAAAAATGAGCCATTACCAGCAATAATATGAACATAAATTGGATGTGTCATCTCACATCAGTAGAAAATGACTTGCACAGTAAAAAACAATGGTTATCTCAAAATGAGCCATTATGTGGTGCCAAACATTGTTGTTGGTATTACTTGATGCAGCCCCAAATCAGTAAGAAGTAGTTCAAAATTAGAGAAAGAGTTGTGAAATGAATATATTGCCCCTGAATTTCCTCTATCTGCATTGCACGTTGGTGCGCTGGAACGTTACGCTGTTCACCAGCAGAGGGAGTTACATGTAAACGAATGTTCATATGAAGTATTAATTACTGGCGTAACTTTGTTCTAAAAGTGCACTGAGCAGCTTAAGTGCAGTGCAGAAGCAGTGAAGCCTTTGTAAAGACTGCCTTCCTCAGAGCTTTGGGGCAGCAAAGGCAGATTCTTCCCTCCACTCTTTTGCATTTTATCCACTCAGGGCATTTCTCACCCTCATCTGAAGTGTCTCTTGCCAGAACCATGAGCGGTCACAGGCCAGCTGTGTCCTTGGGGCACCGTGTCAGGGCAGCATCTTGCCAAAGGGCTGTGGATTTTTCACAGGAGGACCTGCAAGCTCCCTAGGAAGAAGTGTAAGACAGGAGTGTCAAACTCCTGGATGTGCCGTGCAGCAAACCATCCAGCAATGTCAGCCTTATCACTGGATCAGTGCCCTAGGTGGATGCTTAAAACTGGTGTTAGACAATATGTAAATTAGGGACCTAACAGCTATTATAGGACCCCTTTGAGAAATTAGGCACCTATGAGCGAAGTAGGCAACGGGCCTGCTTCGCTCAGGATTCTTCAGCGGCCCCTCGCGACTGCCAACTCCTTCCTGAGGAGCCTTCCTGAGGAGCCAAGAGGAGCAGGAATGCTCCCTTGACTCCACTGGAGTCATGATCGGCCCGCCACGAAGTCTGCTCCAACACCATCCCCTCCCAAGACTTACCTGAGGGCCGTTGCTGGTGAGGCAGGCCGCCCGAAATTGACAGCTCCCATTGGACGAGCTGCCTGTGGAGGCACGACCAGCACCGGCAGCTCGTGCCAATTATTCAGATGAGGCTCGAGGACCAATTTCCATCGATCCTCGGGTCTCGTGCTTCAGGTGCCGCTGCCTCCGCGGTGCCGAATCTGGGCCTGGAAACGGGTGTAAATACCGTTTAACTAAGGATTTAAACACATTCTTTCTCTTTTAAGTAAATAGAATGTTACAGCTCCTTAGTTATAGTTGTGAAATCTTGGCTGTTTTTAGTGTATAAATGTATTGAACTTATCAACTATTCATTGACCCCTGATGGAAAGTATCAATATTTGAACGTCGGGTGATAACGCAACGTGGCTATGATGCCTGCCACAGTTGAATAGCCTGTCATTGATCTCTGCCTAGATTCATACATCAAGAATGGGCACTAGGACACACTACTGAAGAGCTACTAGCTCTCATGGAACTGTACCCTAGAGAGGAGGAGGAAAGAAAAGAGAAGCAAATCTTACCAACTAAGAGAATTAGAAATTTTACTGAGTGGAAAATGCTTTAAAATCTTTGCTGTGCTGTCTCAAAGATATATAGCTTCAGTACAAAACAATCTTGCTTGGCACAAATACTGATCTGACACTGGAACGAAATGCCGTGAGACTCCTGGAGGAGAGAATCTCATCCTACTTCACTTCGGAGTCACTTTGGGCTGCCACACTCCATTTACATTTCAAGTGCAGCATCGATATGAAGTGGTTTTGGCCTTGCACCAAAACTAAACTTGTGGAGTGTGAATTTACTGTTTAACATATGATTCTACTACATGGGAGGTTGTGAAAGTAGCAGATTTGTTACAGCAATAATCCTCACATGTTAAAAGTGCCACTTCATAAATGCTGTTCACCCCACAGATCAATTTTTGTTGTAATATGTCAGTTCTGAGAATTCGAATTTCCACCCTATGCAAACATCTGTCCTCAGAAAGAAAGATTATGTGAAGAAATGCCAGACAGAGAGACATCAAATCTAAGGCAGGATTCTCTGGGGCGGTTCTCCAAAGCTAGCAGATGTAGGTCTTGATGAATATAAATACTCTCAGTGTAACACCGAGTGAGTCATACATTCAACAACAGGTGTGTTGTATCAGAGAGAGCAGTTTGGCACTCTCTGCACAGTGAAGGTATGTATGCAGCTGTACAGAAAAAGCAATAAGAGGTAGAAAGTACTGCAGGCTGCATGTTTTATATGTGCCACCATTGTTCAAACACACTCCTTGTATTGAATGTGAATAAATGATTAAAATACAATGCTGATATTTTGCTGCAATATTTTTTGTTGATGGCACATTTCCTTTAGGTTGCTGTCATTGTTGCATTTGCCTTTCAGCTCAAAGATTGTCCGTGGCCAAGACTTGTTAGAAGTGCATTTTACCTCTTTGCTACTTGATTGACATGGGTGTAAGAAGAATGTTTATCATACATCAAGAAGTCTAAATAAATAATATTTCTGCATTCTGACTGTCTTCATTTTAACCACAGCAGCTTATATTGTATGGTTGTGTGCTATCCATATTATAGAACTTAAGAGTGCAAAATGATGATTGGAATGATACAGGTACCAGTTTTAGGTGTGAATATTCATCAGCTATATGCTCCTGATATTATACAATCCCAGTAAAGTAATGTTCCTGCAGACCATCCATTCATAATAATTTCCAACTAACATAACATTCCAAAGTGTTTCACAAAGGAGACAGTGGACGAATTAGTTGACCAAATGCAAGCACAGAAAGATAGCAAAATACTGTGAGTGCTGGAAATCTGTAATAAAAACAGAAAATGCTGGAAACACTGAGCAGATCAGGCAGAATCTGTGGAGAGAGAAACAGAGTTAATGGGGTCGATATTAATGCAGAGGCTGGCTCTGAATGGGGGGGGGGCAATAACGGGCCCAAAACGCGGAAGATCATAGGAGGCGTGGGAATGTCAGATTTCAACATGGATGTTTATTATCATTTTACGTCCAGGTTTCATGTCTCCATTGCACCTGAGTGTGCGTAATGTGGAACCGCATGATGCAATTTCACTTTGACTATTTAAAGGGCCAATGCACTGATGGATTTTGGAGAGTTGGGAGAATTGTAGGAGAGAAATATAATTTGAAATGGAGTCAGGAAGGGCAAAGACTGTGCCCCACTTTAATGAGGCATCCCTTGACGCAGTGCTGGGTGCAGTGAGAGCGAGGAAGGAGGTATTCCCCAGTAATGGGAAGAAAAAACCTGCTTCTGTAATGAAGACGGCGTGGCTGGAGGTGGCTGAAGAGTGAGCAGCAGAAGGGTTGTGCTCAGGATGTGGATTCAGTGTAGGAAGCGGTTTAATGATCTAACCAGGTCAGGAAAGGTGAGCACAGTTGCAGATTCACCTGCATCCTGTTGTACGACCACCATCCCCCCACTCACTCTGTCCTGTCAAGCGTACTCCATTCACATCACTCCTCACACCCTCTTAAGTGTTAGCAGCACCCATCGTTCCGTTTCTATGCACTTCCTCACCTCCCCCTTCCTCCATCCACCACTGCCACTCACCCCAATTCTCATGTAATGTGATACGACCTCAGTCAGCTCCCCTAATTCTCAGCACACGTCCTCAAATGGCACTGTCAATATGTCCTCAATTGTACGTCAGTGTCACCCGTGAAGCATCTGCCTGATAGTCACCCTCACCGAATGCACTGCATCCATCAGATGCACACATGCCTTACAGACACTCACAGGTGGGCTACCACAGAACACGGAGTTGACAACTGCAGAACAGGAGGCCCCGGAGATAAGTGGGATCTCAGCTTCCCTAAGCATCGAAGACAGCGAGGCTCGGACTTCGCTGCTGCATGGTGACAGCGTTAAATAACTCCGACCCAAATCTCATACAAAACTATGTCGTGTTGACTTGATTTCAGCACCGAATGAAATAGGATCACCTTAATCATGTGAATTTGAACATTTTTACATTCCCATGGTTAAATCATAACCATCTCTTCTCTCCTCTAAGGCCATCACACGAAGAACAGCAGTCCATGGGTCTTTGCGGATGACGTTTCCTCAGAGGAGCTGATTCCTTTTGAGGGTGCACCGTCACAGGACACATGCCAACCTGTTGGAGAGTTAGGTGGGTTCTCACCTGGTGAATCACGGTTCACAAGTGAGCACGAGCAGAGAGTGGTGGTAGGGACAGCTGTGGAGAGTCGGCGTCGGAGGGCGCACTCCTCTTCAAGCTCTGCTCAGCTGGACACAGATGTTGAACCCCGGGGCCATCAATGAAAAGGAGAGTGATAGAGGGTTAGCAGCAAATTTATGAGGTACGGGCAGATGTGCCACGCAGACTGTCCACAATAGCAGAGAGGATGGAGGAGTCCAGCTCAATCATTTGTGGATTGATGTCACAGGCCATCGCAAGGATGTCTTCCATGGTTAGACTGGCCTCCTCCATGGAACTTAAATCACTGCAATATAATCAGTCCCTGCTGACCCTGACCATGGCCGTGCAAACTATGGATGCCAACATTTCTGCTGTCTTAAACAGGATGATAGAAACCTTAAGTGTGGCCTTACACGGCGTCACTGGTCTACTCCAAGCTGCTCTCCCACAGAGAGGTAGATGCGATGTGCCGCTGGCCCAGGAGAGGGATGATGGCAAAAGGGGACATGGAAGTGGGAACCCAACTCAAAGCGTTTCCTTGTCTCACCTGTTCCCCCCCCTGCCCCCAACCAGTACCCAACATGCTGTCTCTTCTCCCGATGGCCGAGTCTGCCCCTGCACAAGTACAGGTGGAGCAGTCTTTAGCGGGTCCCTCATGGGCTCCAACACCCAGAAGTTGTCGACCGCGAGCATCTCAGAGATCAGAGCAGGGAACAGAGTCGCCTGTCACTACCTCTGCTGCACCATGTAGGAGAGGTAGGGAAAGGAAAAGACAAGTTTTGCAGTTCACCGAGGGTACGCACATGGGTTAGTATATTTAATTTCTTTATTCACATAAAATTTATTAATTTTCACCACTTTCCCTTGTTCACCGTTCTTGCATGGCGAGTGCCAACTTAGGTTTTCAGTTGCTCGGTGATGAATGTGAAGGCATGAATTGACAGACCAGTTGGAGGATGTGCAATGGGTGGATAGTTGGTTACAGGACTGCTCCTCTCCATTGAAATCCTCATCAGATGAAGAGTGCTGAGCTTCTTGTTCCTCCTGCACATCTAATCCTTTCTGCTGCACTACATTGTGCAGAACGCAGCACACCACGATTATCCTAGAGACTCTCGCTGGCGAGTACTGAGGGCGCCTCTAGACATGTCCAGGCACCTGAAGCGTATCTTGAGCATGGTTGTTATATGACACTCATTGTGGCGCTCTTGGTGTCCATTGGTGAAGTTCTTCAGAAGTGTCATTAGCCAGGTTTGAAGGAGGTATCCTTGTCGCCTAGCAGCCACCCCTAAAGAGAGGTTCCAGGTACGAACAGGTCAGAATGTTGGACTGCCGCAGTATGAAAACATCATGGCAGCTCCCAGGAATCTGGCGCAGACCTGCATGAACCTCTTCTTGTGGTTACACAATGATGGAATGAAATCCCTTGCAGTTGACAAATACTCCTGGCAAACAATCCAGCCTTGATCTACCACATGCATTTACGTTCAGCCGACTGAGAGACCCTCGCTATGTCTCCGGTAACAACCCAGAAGGAACCAGAGACAAGAAAATTGAGGGCGGTGGTGACTTTCGCAGCCACTGATAATGCATGGCCACCAGGTCCAGCAGGGAGCAGGTCTTGTTCTAGAAGGCTGCTGATGTCTGCGACCACCTGACATGACAATCTCAGCCTCTGCAAGCACTGGCCTTCCGAGAGGTCAAGGTAGCTGAGCCTCCACCTGTAGGCCCTGTTAGGTGGGTAGTGCCTCCTCGAACTCGGCCCCTTTGTTGCTCCCCTCTCTGTTGCCCACCTTCAATTCCCCCCACAGCAAGGCTTTGCTGATGTTTATTGTCTTCCTCATCTGAAGTCCAATCTAAAGCAGACATGGTGCCACCCATCCTGATGTTTTCTGTGCCAATGCTGCCAATCTGTACTAATATGTCTCTCACAACAAGTACTCTCACAAAACTCTTTCCCAGAGGGAACTGAGAAAACAGCTGTGAGCACTGAGCCTTTATTCATATCGGGACACCTGACCTTTAACCATCCCCATGAAATACCGCTCAATCTCACCTCCGTTTCACTACCAAGTTTCCAGAACCCAGGAATCCCGTGCAGGAAGGCATTAATTTCACTGCCAAAGTCTCATGAAAGGAGCCTCATTTAAATATTATAAGTACGGACCCGCCTGTCCAGAGCAGGTTACTTGGATGCCCCGATATCCACTGTGGTTAAAACTGAAACAGGTGCATGCACAGCGGGCTGGGGTGTGGTTTCGTGAATTTGACAATTTAAACCCCCCCTCCCCCCCTCGATGAGAGGGGGTTAAAATTCCTCCCCTATTGTTTCAGGTGGATGACCTTTCATCAGCACCAGTTCAGAGACTGGCACCACGCATAGTTTAAAGGGTTGGTTAGAGGAGGTGCCTTCATGTGGTGAATCACCGGGCACAAGTTTACAGGAGCTAAGGCAGGGGGATAGGATGCCACAGGTGCCAACTCGTCAGAGGGCAAGATCAGATATGAGCTCTGCTGCAGAATCAGTGCAGACTTCAAGAGCCCAATCTACCAAAGAAGGCTGATAGGAATTTACCAGGAAGTGCTAGGCGTATTGCACAGCCTGCTAATGAGCTTGCAGGCAATGGCTCAGAGAATGGAGGAGTCCAGCACTAACTTGTGTCGGGGCTTCGCGCAAAGCAGAGGACCATTCTATCCAACATGGACCGAGTGGTCAGCTCCATCAACACCACAGTGGGGCCCACCATGATGAAGACTTTCCTGACAGCTCTTTCCTGCTTCCAAGGCAGCTCGCACTACTGCGATGGAATCTCAGACGGATATCATCTAGGCACTGAGGGCCAGTGTTGTCAGATGCTTCCAGAGTGTCATATCACTCCTGCAATCTGTTCTCGTGCAGAGCCGTGGGAATGCTGAGGGGCAGTACCTGTGGGAGAAGCACCTGATGCCCCCTCTTAGGATGACAGCGCGCCTGGTCCCCCACCACCCAATCTACCAGTGCCCTTGCTAGTGCCAGCTGATTCAGACTACCCCGGCCAGGCCGAGATGTTTCAGCTTGTAGTTGTCCCTCAAGGCACAGAGCTGCTCGAGGTTGTCCAACACCAGAGGACCCTTAATTAAATATTATATTTAATATTTCCGGTGTGCGCCCTGGATGCCTATGGAGGAGTCCGATCCAATGTCTCAGTTGGTGTATGCCGCCAGCCATATTGGACCTTAAGGCATCCATTTTAGGCCTGTAAAATGAGAGCAGAGCAATTGAATTTCTCGGCCGTGGTGTGTGTATTGATGAAAGTTCATAAAAATAGGATGGATTCGTCAGCAAAGAAATAGATACGGCTGACTGCTGAGCAGAGCAGGTTATTGAGCTAAAGACAGAAGAGTGGAAAAGAGGAAAAGCCTCGGGGTACAGTTGAGTTAATGAAAAAGGAGTCAGAAGATGAGCCATCAACTGCAATATTAATAAAGCAATTTGAGAGAAAACTGTCAAATCATTGAAATTGCTTTGAATGGAGCCTATATCTTGGCAATTTGTTTTGAAGTTCATGATGCCAGACATTATCAAATGCTTTGGAGATGTAAAGGATATTGATGGTTGATTCACTGATGTGTTAAAGAGCAGACTTATGTAACATATTTAACAGC
The DNA here is from genome assembly GCF_035084215.1 of Heptranchias perlo. NCBI lineage: Eukaryota > Metazoa > Chordata > Chondrichthyes > Hexanchiformes > Hexanchidae > Heptranchias > Heptranchias perlo. The sequence goes on from NC_090329.1 coordinate 52,662,743, forward strand.
AACTTTTTTAACCATGGAGGCTGTCACAGCTGAACTTTGGTCCTGTCCTAATGCACCATCCACATCTGCACACTTGCCAGCAGTGGTTGCATTTGGGAGAAGGAGTCCTGCTTGATTTTCTCCCTCCCTAGCACAGTAAAAAATGGCTGCCACACTTGACATAGACTGCGAATTGATCCTGGGGCTTTCAGGAAGGCTAGCTCTCCACTCCAACTTCAAGCTAGTGACATGCTGTCGATGCCAAGCCCAGCAAAGAACTGTCACTATTCATACAAATTAGAGTTCTCTGTTTGCTTCAAAATGGATCTGACAGGCCTGAATTTTCTCATGTGTTTCAGGGCATAAAATGCCATAATCTCGATGGATGGAATTTAGTGCGGAATTTGATTATGCCGGGTTCCGCCTCTTATTCTGCCCATCAAAATTTCCACCGAAAGCGGTGGTTGGTGCATGATACTGTATATAGGTGGGCGTATTATGATGCTATGCAAATGAAAGAATTACATCATATTTCCCATCGTATATGACCAAAATACAAAAGTTCCTGTGCCTCCATGACATCCAGCATTGCTAAGTGCTTCACTAGAGATTTAAAAATTTAAACAGCTGGTTTCAGCAATGCGATTGATTGCATTACCAAAACGAACAGAACCAAGAAGTGGGCATTTAAAATTGGTGTTACTGCCATTCCCACCACCCTGTGGGCTCACTCATTCTACGGTAAGCGATTTCTTTCACGCCACCTCAGGCGGGTGCACAGCCTGCACTAGTGCCCACTCAAAATATTTATTTGTCTCTGACCCAGTAAGTGGGCCAGGGTCAAGGGGCACAGACAACAGACAACTGGAAATCCTGCCCGCCACTCTTCCACAAGCAGAATGGGACCATGGGAAATTTGGTAATACTGATCCATATGAAAGTACCCCAGTTGTTGTCTGCCCTCACTTTGAACTGGAGTTAAAGTAATTGGCAGTAAAGCAAATACTGCACAGTTTGTGGATGGGCAGCATTTTGTTTGTATTTATTGAATAAGGTCGGAAATCAGAGGACTGAAAGTGAGCGCAGACTCCATAGAAACCTGACAGCTCTGGCTGCTGGCATCAGACACCCACAGGAACGTGCCAACAACCTCAGAATCAACTGCCCAATTATAGCAGTACAGTTACACTGGCTGTCACTAGTTTTTACTGCTATTGGCGCTGTGAGCAGCTGCAGCACCTAAAACAAAGAAATGAGCCTCTAGTATCACACCATGTGGCGCATTTGCAATGGGGCTCTTGGAGAACTTGTATTGTTGCTGTTTGATGTAATATGTAATAAGCTAATGGCTTCCACTCAAATCTGAGTCTAATGTGAATCACAAAAATGACTCCAAATTTCCATTCAACAATTATTTTTTACAAGACCTTATTTGAACCAAAACCTACCAGAACTAAATAGGATGGATTTTATGATAATTTTGCTGGTTAAACTAGCATAAAGTGGGTGTAACTATGTGGATCTCCGTCCATTTAGCACCCCATTCATTTTTGCAGTCAGGTTTTCAAGTGGAACCAGAAGCACCCACCAGTTTCCCATTTGAAACATTTAAATGAGGTCCCGATGACATTATTTAGATACCTCTGTAATTTTCTGGAGTAGCACTGATTCCTAAGGGCTGCCTGGGGCTTGGTTTAAGTGGAACTACATGTAAAGAGGCCTATGAGATGACTTACTGCTGTGTGCTGAATCTGTTTTTCCAGCTTTTTCATTGTTTTCCCCTTTTTGTTCTTGTCAAAAAAGAAAGACTTGCATTTATATAATGCCTTTCATGACCTCAGGACATCCCAACATGCTTTACAGCTAATTAAGTACTTTGTGAAGTATAGCCACTGTTGTAATGTAGGAAAGGCAGCAGCCAATTTGCACACAGCAAGCTCCCACAAACAGCAATGTGATAAAGACCGGATAATTTGTTTTTAGTGATGTTGTTTGAGGGACAAATATTGGCCAGGACACCAGTGAGAACTCCACTGCTCTTCTTCAAATAGTACCATGGGATCTTTTACATCCACCTGAGAGGGTAGACAGGACCTCAGTTTGACATCTCATCTGAAAGACAGCACCTCCAACAGTGCAGCACTCCCTCAGTACTGGCATCAGGAGTATCAGCCTGGATTTTGTGCTCAAGTCTTGTGGAGTAGGACTTGAACCCACAACCTTTTGACTCAAAGTCAAGAGTGCTACCCACTGAGCCACGGCTAACACTTTATTGTCAGCACTTAACTGCTTAGGAGGCTTTGTGCTAAGTGTTTTAGAAAGTCTGCAATATTAGTACAACAGTTTGCCCGATGGACATCCCCTTTTACTTTTTTTTGGAGGAAGAGGAGAAAGAACAAAGGGATAGCATACAAGCCAGGCTGCTCCAGAGGAAGATTGTGCCCAGCTGGTGATATTGTAACAGCCTCATTTAAAGGCCATTGGGAGGTTAAAATCGGCCCTGTAGAATACAGAGCAAGAAAGCAATGTCGAACTTGTATAAAACCTTAGTTAGGCTGCCTTTGGAGTATTGTGTATCCATTTTGGATACCTTTATATGAAGGGTATAAAAGCAATGGAAAGATTCAGTGTGAATTCATTAGGATGTTAACAGGATGTAGGGTTACAGTTATAAAAAGAGGCTTGTGAAGTTAGGACTTCTTGATGAGAGCTCAGAAGGTGAAAGAGATAGCCTAATAGATTCTTCGAGGTGATGATAAAGTAAATAGTGATAGAAAAAAGTATTTACACAGTGGGTGGTTGGAATGTAGAATTGTCTGCCACCAATCATTTTTGAAGCAGAGTTCTTTTAAAGCAAATGTAATAGTTTCTTGAAAAAAGGACTATTAAAGGATATGAAGAGCAGGATTAGGTGATTCATGTGGACTTGATGGGCTGATTGTCCTGTTCCTATACTGTAACATTCTATGATTGAAAGGTTTAAAGTTCACACCAACAAAAGCTGGAGTTTTTGCATCATTTCCCAGTTTGGGCCAACAAGAGGCACTCCCAGTCTTACTGACTGCTGCCAGTGTCTTTTACTAATTTCCTAACAAGTTGCGTTCAGGTTGAGGCAAGTCAGCTTTTTCTTACTTTTACTGAGTTGAATCCTTTTAAAAGCTGCTTCATTGAGCATCATCTTAGGGAACAGGCCAAACTCAACTCAGTTCAATTCAATTCTGATTTAGAGGAGAGCTAGATCTAGGGGATAATTTTAACCTAACCCGCCCAGCGGGAAACTGCTGTCAATACTGACACTGAAGTCAATGGAAAGTAAAACCGGGTGGGTGCAAAACAGGCGACTGATTCGATCCCGTCAGTTTCCTGTCGGGCGGGTTAGGTTAAAACCATCACCCGTTCCACCACCCCCCCAGATTTCAAGCAACGAGTTGCTGGTTGAAAGCCAAAAGCTCTTCCTCTACACTGTCTGCTGTGTTTTCTGTATGTGATTTATATTTTATACAAGGATTATTACAAATAATAAACACAATTTGTAAGAATGGCACTTCAAATAACAGAAAAGTTGAAAATTCAAAGAGTTTATTAAGTTACATTTCACAGTAACCAATTAGCCTTGACAGAACCAAAAGCTGTGAATTTTAACATTGACACCATCATTACAGTATAGGAGTGGAATTCAAGGCTGCTGAAAAATCCAGATTGCACATTCAAGTCATGGCTGTACATGTTTCTTTAACAACACATCCTGTTGAAATAGGTGTCCTTTTAATGCGTTGCAATTTTTATACAATCTGATGCAGAAATTAATGTCTTCTGATTCCATCAGCTACAATCAAAGCAATTCACTTTGAGCAGATTGAACATTTCTGGCTTTATCCGTGCCATATTCTCCCTCAGTGATGTGGCTAATGCACAAGCAATGATCCAAGGGTTACATTCTTCTTCATGTAGTTCACAGCAGCCACCTGTTGTCAGTTATGTTCTAGGGGTGCATTTACAGTGCGAGTGTAACTTTGGTGATATGCGGTTGTACTTCACACTGACGTTGCAGTTATTGTGTAGATGCAGCCTGAATCCAGATTCTGGGCCCAATCTGACCCTGGAACCAAATCAAGTTACACTCTTTCAAGGAGACTTGGTTCAAGAGAGGGTTCTTGGGCTCTGGCGCTTTCCCCCTCCCTGCACCCCAACAAAGGTACGTCATGATGCTGCATCTAGTATCTCAGCTGAGAACTGCCAAAACTCACCCAACCAAGGCAAACAAGACTAAGTGACAGCTCATAGGATTCAGACCTGTGACCTACTCATTGTGAGTCAAGCACTCGACTACTTGAACCACTAGGTTGCTAAACATTCAGATGAAGTGACTAGACAACACTACACATAAAGGATGACACAGGATGTATTGTACTTCTGACTCAGACAGGACTGAATGAGTGAGTGAAGCACCATTCTCTACAAGGTGCTGCAATAAAGTTTGAAACAAATATAAATTCAATATGAAATTGTTTAGGTGCAGAGAATTGATTTTTTAAAAAAAATTCGATGGGTCAGTCACTTCTGTACAACTTTTGTTGTACGTGTCACTAAGTACTTCTGCTTTATATGCTAATAATCACCATATTTCTGTTAAAAAGTCAATTTTACAATATTGGAATCCATAATCCATCCTAGTTTGTCATTGGCTTACTTCAATAATAGAAGTGATTATTTATACATGACAGTGTCACATTAGCAGAAATGCTGAAAGAAAATTGAAATCATTTAGTTTATGGAATACAGGGGCAAATTTTATGCTTTAAATTTTATCCTCTGAGTTCACTGCCATCCTGTCCTCCCTCAACATCTCCCTCCATATAAACTTTCCTACCCATATTCACAGCCAGCCCCTCAACTTTGCCGTCTCACGTGGACTCTCTATTGCCATTGCCTCAATCACAGACAAGGGCAACTCTGATCACTGCCTTGTACCCCTCACCACTTACATTCTTCTTCCCCCTTCCAACCCTACCTGCTTCTGCATCCACCCTGACGTGTGTTTGGATGATGTCGCCGAGGGAAATAGGAAGGGGCCAAGGATAGATCCTTGGGGGACTCCAGAGGTCACAGTGCAGGAGAGGGAAGAGAAGCCATTGCAGGTGATTCTCTGGCTACGATTGGATAGATAAGATTGGAACCAGGCGAGCGCAGTCCCACTCAGCTGGACTACAGAGGAGATGTGTTGGAGGAGGATGGTGTGATCAACCATGTCAAAGGTTGCAGACAGGTCAAGAAGGATGAGGAGGGATAGTTTACCAGCGTCACAGACACATAGGATGTCATTTGTCCCTTAGATAAGGGCCATTTCAGTACTGTAGCAGGGGCAGAAACCTGATTGGAAGGATTCAAACATGGAGTTGTGGGAAAGATGTGCACGGATTTGGGAGGTGACATCATGTTCAAAGACTTTGGAGAGGAAAGGGAGGTTGGAGATGGGGCGGTAGTTTGCAAGGATAGAAGGATCAAGGGTGGGTTTTTTGAGGAGTGGTGTGGAGACAGCAGATTTGAAGGGGAGGGGGACAGTACCTGAGGAGAGGGAACCATTAACAATATCAGCTAACATGGGTGGTCAGCAGTTTGGTGGGAAAAGGGTCGAGGGAGCAGGAGGTGGGTCTCATGGTTAAGGTGAGCTTGGCAAGGGCATGAGGGGAGATAGAGGAGATAGGAGAGAAACTGGAGAAAGATACGAGTTCATGGCTAGGGCAGGGGGGGACCTTAGGGGAAGTTTGGTTTGGTGGGCGAGGGGAAGGGAGGGAAGTGGCAGAGGCAGCTGAACAGATGGTCTTAATCTTCGTGGCAAAGAAGTCCATGAGCACCTCGCATTTTTCGTTGGAAGTGAGAGTGGAGGGGGCAGGGGAGAGGGGTTTTAGAAGCCATTTTTTAGTGGAGGAGAGAAGCCGGGGGTTATCTTTGGATTCCAGGATGATCCTGGAATAGAGCTGTTTGGCAGAGGAGAACAGGACCCGGTAATGGCGATGAATGACTAAACCAATTGTCCTCCATAAACATTCAAGTCTGCATCCTTTAAGGGAGAAGAGATGAGGGCCGTACCAGGGGGATGACCAGGGTGAGAGAGAGTAATGGTTTTAATGGGGTTAAGGGCATCAAAGGTGGAGGTGAGGGTGTGATTGAGGAGATCAGGAGCTGCAGAAATGTTGTGGTGAATGGAGGGCCAAAAGCTAGACAGTTGGGAATTTGGAAGTGCAGTTTGAAGTGACTTGGGGAACAGTTTTTTCCAGGGGCGGTCACAGAAGGAAGTGGGGTAGGAGGGCGAAGGGGGATATGGGTGGAGAGGGATACAAGGAAGTGATCAGAGATGGCCTTATCCGTGATTGACACGATGGGAGTAGAGAGGCCACGTGGGATGTTAAGGTCGAGGGGATGGCTGTGAATATGGGTAGGGGAGTTTATATGGAGGGAGAGATTAAGCGAGGATAGGAGGACAGTGAACTCAGAGGAGAGAGAGCATGATGAGTTGAGATGGAGGTTGAAAACACCGAGGATGAGAAGTCGCTCGGTGCAGAGGCTGAGGGAAGAAAGCAGTGAAGATATTTCGGTGAGAAACTTGGTATGGTACTTGGGTGGGCAGTAGAGAACGAGGATTTTAAAGGAGAGGTGAGAGGGGTGGAACAAGGTGAGATGCTCAAAGGAGGAGAAGGTGCCAGAGGAGCAGGGGACAGTCAAAGGTGTGATTTGGTGATAAGGGCCAAACCGCCACTGCAGCGGTCTGGGCGGGGCAAGTTGTGGAAGATATAGCCAGGCGGGGAGGCTTCATTAAGGGGAAGATATCATCACCCGTCAGCCAGGTTTCCATCAAGGCCATGATGTTAATGCAATCATCCACAATAAGCTCATGGATGGGAAGGGCCTTGTTCACAAGTGAACGGACATTCTGGAGGGAGATGCGGAGAGTCCACAGGGTCAATTCTGGGAGGGGTAAATGGGACGGGAAGGAGATTAGCAAGGTTAGCCCCCAGCAAGCGCGCTGGGTGGGAAAGTCGGTAAGAGAGTAGGATGGGGCAGTTGGGGCGTCCTTCACTTGTAAGGAGGCAGTGATGAGTGCCCCGATGGGCTCTTTGGAGGATGCCAAGAGAGGCACTGAGGGAAACTGTCAGCTTATCTAAGAGGGAGTCAAGCCTGGGATGGCGGCAGGAGAGTAGGACGCCAATCATCTCAGCCCCAGGGCATTGCTGCAGGAGTTCCTCAGGGCAGTGTCCTAGGCCCAAACATCTTCAGCTGCTTCACTAATGTCCTTTAGGGAAGGAAACCTGCCATCCTTACCCAGTCTGGCCTATATGTGACTCCAGACCCACAGCAATGTGGTTGATTCTTAATTGCCCTCTGAAATGGCCTAGCAAGCCACTCAGTTGTAAAATCTCGCTACGAAAAGTCAGAATAAGAATAAAACCGGACGGACCACCCGGCATCGGACCACCAGGCAACGGACACGACAACGGCAAAACACCAAGCCCAGTCGACCCTGCAAGGTCCTCCTTACTAACATCTGGGGACTTGTGCCAAAATTGGGAGAGCTGTCCCACAGACTAGTCAAGCAACAGCCTGACATAACCATACTTACAGAATCATATCTTTCAGCCAACGTCCCAGACTCTTCCATCACCATCCCTGGGTATGTCCTGTCCCACCGGCAGGATAGACCCACCAGAGGTGGCGGTACAGTGATATACAGTCAGGAGGGAGTGGCCCTGGGAGTCCTCAACATTGACTCTGGACCCCATGAAATCTCATGGCATCAGGTCAAACATGGGCACGGAAACCTTCTGCTGATTACCACCTACCGTCCTCCCTCAGCTGATGAATCAGTCCTCCTCCATGTTGAGCACCACTTGGAGGAAGCACTGAGGGTAGCAAGGGCACAAAATGTACTCTGGGTGGGGGACTTCAATGTCCATCACCAAGAGTGGCTCAGTAGCACCACTACTGACCGAGCTGGCCGAGTCCTGAAGGACATAGCTGCTAGACTGGGCCTGCGGCAGGTGGTGAGCGAACCAACACGAGGGAAAAACTTACTTGACCTCGTCCTCACCAATCTACCTGTCGCAAATGCATCTGTCCATGACAGTATTGGTAGGAGTGACCACTGCACAGTCCTCATGGAGATGAAGTCCCGTCTTCGCACTGAGGACACCATCCAACGTGTTGTGTGGCACTACCACCGTGCTAAATGGGATAGATTCAGAACAGATCTAGCAGCACAAAACTGGGCATCCATGAGGCGCTGTGGGCCATCAGCAGCAGCAGAATTGTATTCCAGCACAATCTGTAACCTCATGGCCTGGCATATTCCTCACTCTACCATTATCAACAAGCCAGGGGATCAACCCTGGTTCAATGAGGAGTGTAGAAGAGCATGCCAGGAGCAGCACCAGGCGTACCTAAAAATGAGGTACCAACCTGGTGAAGCTACAACTCAGGACTACATGCATGCTAAACAGCGGAAGCAACATGCTATAGACAGAGCTAAGCGATTCCACAACCAACGGATCAGATCAAAGCTCTGCAGTCCTGCCACATCCAGTCGTGAATGGTGGTGGACAATTAAACAACTAACGGGAGGAGGAGGCTCTGCAAACATCCCCATTCTCAATGATGGCGGAGTCCAGCACCTGAGTGCAAAAGACAAGGCTGAAGCGTTTGCAACCACCTTCGGCCAGAAGTGCCGAGTGGATGATCCATCTCAGCCTCCTCCCGATTTCCCCACCATCACGGAAGCCAGTCTTCGGCCAATTCGATTCACTCCACGTGATATCAAGAAACGGCTGAGTGCACTGGATACAGCAAAGGCTATGGGTCCCGACAACATCCCAGCTGTAGTGCTGAAGGCTTGTGCTCCAGAACTAGCTGCGCCTCTAGCCAAGCTGTTCCAGTGCAGCTACAACACTGGCATCTACCCGACAATGTGGAAAATTGCCCAGGTATGTCCTGTCCACAAAAAGCAGGACAAATCCAATCCGGCCAATTACCGCCCCATCAGTCTACTCTCAATCATCAGCAAAGTGATGGAAGGTGTCATCGACAGTGCTATCAAGCGGCACTTACTCACCAATAACCTGCTCACCGATGCCCAGTTTGGGTTCCGCCAGGACCACTCGGCTCCAGACCTCATTACAGCCTTGGTCCAAACATGGACAAAAGAGCTGAATTCCAGAGGCGAGGTGAGAGTGACTGCCCTTGACATCAAGGCAGCATTTGACCGAGTGTGGCACCAAGGAGCCCTAGTAAAATTTAAGTCAATGGGAATCAGGGGGAAAACTCTCCAGTGGCTGGAGTCATACCTAGCACAAAGGAAGATGGTAGTGGTTGTTGGAGGCCAATCATCTCAGCCCCAGGGCATTGCTGCAGGAGTTCCTCGGGGCAGTGTCCTCGGCCCAACCATCTTCAGCTGCTTCATCAATGACCTTCCCTCCATCATAAGGTCAGAAATGGGGATGTTCGCTGATGACTGCACAGTGTTCAGTTCCATTCGCAACCCCTCAGATAATGAAGCAGTCCGAGCCCGCATGCAGCAAGACCTGGACAACATCCAGGCTTGGGCTCATAAGTGGCAAGTAACATTCGCGCCAGATAAGTGCCAGGCAATGACCATCTCCAACAAGAGAGAGTCTAACCACCTCCCCTTGACATTCAACGGCATTACCATCGCCGAATCCCCCACCATCAACATCCTGGGGGTCACCATTGACCAGAAACTGAACTGGACCAGCCATATAAATACTGTGGCTACGAGAGCAGGTCAGAGGCTGGGTATTCTGTGGCGAGTGACTCACCTCCTGACTCCCCAAAGCCTTTCCACCATCTACAAGGCACAAGTCAGGAGTGTGATGGAATACTCTCCACTTGCCTGGATGAGTGCAGCTCCAACAACACTCAAGAAGCTCGACACCATCCAAGATAAAGCAGCCCGCTTGATTGGCACCCCATCCACCACCCTAAACATTCACTCCCTTCACCACCGGCGCACTGTGGCTGCAGTGTGCACCATCCACAGGATGCACTGCAGCAACTCGCCAAGGCTTCTTCGACAGCACCTCCCAAACCCGCGACCTCTGCCACCTAGAAGGACAAGAGCAGCAGGCGCATGGGAACAACACCACCTGCATGTTCCCCTCCAAGTCACACACCATCCCGACTCGGAAATATATCGCCGTTCCTTCATTGTCGCTGGGTCAAAATCCTGGAACTCCCTTCCTAACAGCACTGTGGGAGAACCGTCACCACACGGACTGCAGCGGTTCAAGAAGGCGGCTCACCACCACCTTCTCGAGGGCAATTAGGGATGGGCAATAAATGCCGGCCTCGCCAGCGACGCCCACATCCCGTGAACGAATAAAAAAAAAGGTCAAGGAGTGCTGAAGGGTTGGGGTAGGGATTTGAGGGGGGTGCAGAGTACCCGAGAGGGGTGAAAAGAAAGGAGGCATGGTGATAGGAAAGAGGGGCCTAGGAGGGGTAAAGCGAAAAGAAGGAAAAAGGTGAGACAAGGGGAAATAGAAGCGATGGGCTCGGGTTCAGATCAGCAGCTAAAACGCGCACGCGAATGGATTCAAGGAAACTCAAGTTACATAGGCATGGTTACATAGCAAGATTGAAATAGATATGTCTTGGTAATAAACAGGGAATAGAGAGGAGACAGTAGGAGGGAGTCCAAGGTTAAAGTCAGAGGACCCAGGGTGGGATAAAGTTGACGTGGATAGGGTGGAATCAGCTTGGAACATCGACGAGCTGACGTCCAAGTTCGGAGGCAGGTGTGGAGGGCGAGTGAGCCCAGAAGCTATTTGAAGGGTCGGAGGACGCACTGCTGGAGGTATTTCCGTGGGAATGAAGAGCCAGGAGATGTGCAGAATCTGTCGCGGGGCAGAAAAACCGTGGTGAAGTTGGAGGTCACTATAAGATCCAGAAGCGATGGAGAAATGGACTACGGCCCAGCAGAGTCAATTTCAGGCCAGGAACTACACTGTAGCAAAATAAAATTCTGAGCTCATCTTGTCCATGAAACCCACCTCCTGTTCTCTCGACGCTATTCCCACTAAACTGCTAACCATCCAACTCCCTTTCCTGGTCTCCATGCTAGCTGACACTATGATTGTTTCTTTCCTCATGTCCCTTTCCCTTTCAAAATTGCCATCATCACCCTCTCTCCTCAAAAAATACAACCCGAGCCCCTCTGTCCTTGCAAACTACTGCCACATCTCCAGCTTCCCTTTCTTCTCCAAATCCTTGAACGTGTTGGCACCTCCAAAATCCGTGCCCATCTTTCCCATAAACCCCTGCAATCAGGTTTCCACCCCTGTCACAGCACTAAAATGGTTCTTATCAAAGTCACACATGACATTCTATGTGACTGTGACCATGGTAAACTTTCCCTCCTCCTCCCTCTCAACCTCTCTGCAACCTTTGACATGATCAATCACACCATCCTCCTCCAATGCCTCTCCTCCATTGTCTTGCTGAGTGGGACTGCCCTTACTTGGTTCCACTCTTACCTATTCAATCGTAGCCAGAGAATCTCCAGCAATGGCGTCTCTTCTCACCCCTGCACCATTTACTCTGGAGGCCCCCAAGGATAATATCCTTGGCTCCCTCCTATTCCTCATCTATTTGCTACTCCTCGGCAACAACATCCGAAGATAAGACGTCAGATTCCACATGTACGCTGACGACACCCAGTTCTACCTCTCTATCGCCTCTCTCAATGCCTCCATGGCTTCTGTGTTGTCAGACTGTTATCCAACATCCAGACCTGGATGAGCTGCAATTTCCTTCAGTTAAACATTGGGAATTCCAAAGCCATTGTCTTTGCACCCCCCCCCCACCCACCACAAACTCACCACCGATTCCATCTCCCTCCACAGCCACTGTCTCAGGCTGAAGCAGACAGTTTGCAATCTTGGCATTCTATTTTAGTGCAAGCTGAGCTTCTGACCCCATAGATCATAGAAAAGTTACAGCATGGAAGGAAGCCATTCGGCCCATTGAGTCCGAGCCAGCTCTATGCAAGAGCAATCCAGCTAGACCCACTCCCTCACCCTTTCTCTGTAGCCCTGCGAATTTTTTTCCTTTCAAGTACTTATCCAATTCCCTTTTGAAGGCCACGATTGAATCTGCCTCCACCACCACCTCGGGCAGTTCATTCCAGATCCTAATCACTCGCTGTGTAAAAAAGGTTTTCCTCATGTCACCTTTGGTTCTTTTGCCAATTACCTTAAATCTATGTCCTCTGGTCCTTGACCCTTCTGCCAATGCGAACAGTTTTTCTTTATCTACACTGTCTAGATCCTTCATGATTTTGAATACCTCTCTGTTCCAAGGAGAACAACCCCAGCTTCTCCAGTCTATCCACATAACTAAAGTCCCTCATCCCTGGAATCATTCTAGTAAATCTCTTCTGCACCCTCTCTAAGGCCTTCACATCTTTCCTAAAGTGCATATCCTCACCATCATAGGACCAACTACTTCCACCTCCATAACATGGCCCATCTCCACCCATCTGCTGCTGAAATCCTCATACATGCTTTTGTCACCTCCAGACTCGACTATTCTAATGCTCTCTTGGCTGGCTTCCCATCCTCCACCCTGCATAAACTTAAGCTCATCCAAAACTTTGCTGCCCGTATCCTAATCTGCACCAAGTCCTGCTCACCCATCACCTCTGTGCTTGCTGACCTACAATGGTTCCTAGTCCTCCTATGCTTTGATTTTAAAATTCTCACCCTCATGTTCAAATCCCTTCATAGCCTCACCCCACCCTATCTCTGTAACCTCCTCAAGCCCTACAATCTTCCCAGAACATTATATTCCTCCAACTCTGGCCTCTCTCTGGCCCCACTATTGGCAGTCGTGCCTTCAGGCATCTAGGTCCTAAACTCTGGCCCTGAAACCTCCCAACCTCTCTCTCCTCCTTTAAGACCCTCCTTAAAACTTATCTTTTTGACTAACCTTTTAGTCACCCCTCCTAATATCTCCTCCTTTGACTTGGTGTCAATTTTTGTCTGATTATGCTTCTGTGAAGAACATTGCAATGTTTTCCTCCATTAAAGGCACTATATAAATGCACGTTGTTATTGTTGTTGTTTTCTGTTCTTAGCATGGAGCTTTGTTTGATAGGAGCACATATTAGGAATTCAAGCGCTCAATTTGCAGGCCAAATTCCTGATATGCACTCTTGCCATGTAAAGCTCCGTGTTAGGAACACTAAATCATAAAATTTACCCACAGGGAGAACAATTTTCAATTCTGAACTATCTAAGGAATCTCATGGGAAAACACAAATTAATTTTTTTCCCACTCCAAGACTTGGACATATAATGTCGGCCTAATACAAAACAGAGGAAGTGCTGCATTGTTGGAGGTGTGGCCTTTCAGAGATATTCAGAGATATCAAACTGAGGCCCTGATTGGCTGTCAGTGGATGTTAAAGATCTCATGGCATTATTTAAAGAAGAGCTGTTCTCCTCGTATTGCGGCCAACAGTGCTCGTTCAACGAATATAACCAAAAACGAGTAAACTGGTCATTCATCTGATTGTATGTGGGATCTTGCTGGTGCATAATAGCTACCAATTTCTCTACATAACAACAGTCATTGCACTTCAACATTCATTGTATGTGAAGTGCTTTGAGACATTTCTGAGGGATGTATTTAAGGTATTATATAAATGCAAATCTTTTACATGGCTGACAATGACAAATTACATTTATTCAACAAATTTAACAGTGTTTCTAGAGTAATTTGTTATATTTTGTATATTTATTTATCTAACGTGACATTAATTTAAATGGGAATCATTGAGTGTAGATGAAACGTTAACACGTGTCATTATTTATATGGGCTGCCTCCTTCAAAGGAGAGCTTAATCATTACCTTGGAAATTCCCTGACTTGGGATAAATATAAAACAGACTCAAATACAGGCTTGAGAACATACATGCAGATATATTTGGTATTTCAATAACTTGTCATGGTATAGTTCTAGCTCAATGCATGATTACATCTTTATCCAACGACAAATAAATGTTAAAACTGCAGACAAAGCTTTTAAACTTAACATTTGTCTCAAAAAGATCCAATTTCAAAGGCTTGTCATTGAACCTATTTGCATTTCTAACTGTATGATGGCCTGACAGACAATATATTTATAAATATTAACAACAGAAAATAAATCAGAGTTCACAGGCATGTTTCCTGCTCGAGTACATTTGGAGGGTCACCTCGTAAACTTATACTTTAATTACACATGATAGCTGCATATGTGGCACTGTAGCAGAAAGTGGTATGAGGAAGTGTGCAGACCCATGTCTTTTAATTTGAATCATAGGCCCATAAATTCGGTGGTGCAGTGCCCGTTTTTCGGGTGCTAACCGGTCTACTAAGCCCTCAATATGGCGGACAGGAAGCGGCTGGAAGTGCAGTGCCTGCTATATTGGGAAAGGCCCAAAAGTAAGCATCCTTCACCCACACCCGAAGCAGATGTTAGTCTCTATGCAAATGTGAATAAGGGTCCTAATGCCTTTTTGAGGCCCCCACTTCAAGATTAGTTTGCAGGCTGCACTCAGGGAAACCAGACCTTAGGCTTGTGACCTACAAGGTAATTTTTTTTCACATTTGCTTACCTGAATGTGGAGCTTGGAGGAGCAGGAGTGCCCCTCCCAACCCCACCTTTAACAAAAGCTCGCTGTCGCTCCCATTTCCCCCCCAATCGCCACCACTCCTGACTACACCCATCGCCAATGCTACCGACCCCCTCCCAACCCTCCCATTACTCCCCCCAGTCTCCTCTCCTGATCTCCAATCCCCGGACCCGAATCCCAATTGGCCTCCATGATCCCAGATCCCGGCCTCCCTTCTCAACACCTGATCCTCCCCCCAAACCTCCTCTCCACCCAAACCTCCTCTCCCAACCCCCACTCCTCCCCTCATACCTCCTCTCCACCCAAACCTCCTCTCCCAACCCCCGATCCTCCCCCCTAACCTCCTCTCCACCCAAACCTCCTCTCCCAACCCCTGATCCTCCCCCCTAACCTCCTCTCCACCCAAACCTCCTCTCCCAACCCCTGATCCTCCCCCCTAACCTCCTCTCCACCCAAACCTCCTCTCCCAACCCCCGATCCTCCCCCCTAACCTCCTCTCCACCCAAACCTCCTCTCCCAACCCCCGATCCTCCCCCCTAACCTCCTCTCCACCCAAACCTCCTCTCCCAACCCCCGATCCTCCCCCCTAACCTCCTCTCCACCCAAACCTCCTCTCTCAGCCCCCGATCCTCCCCCCTAACCTCCTCTCCACCCAAACCTCCTCTCTCAGCCCCCGATCCTGTCCCCTGATGCCAGGATTTGACCCCCAGTTTGACCCCAATCCACGGCCCGAGCCCCGATCCCAATCCTGGACCTCTGGCCCAAACCCAGTACCGACCCTGATCCCCAACCTGAGCCCTGAACCCCCTGTGGACTGCTGCGATGCTAGCAGCGACTCAACCTTGGTCTCCTCTTTGCCAACAAGCTCTTGCGCCTCGCAGGATCCATTATAATGAGGCTCGAGGCCCAATATTGGGGGCACCTCGAACCTCAGCATTCAAGCACAGAGTCAGGACCCTGTGCCCTCGCATGCCCAAAAATGGGCATGCCCGAATTTCTGGGCCATAGATTTTGTTGGAGAACAAATCATAGAGCTGGAAATGCTGTCTATTGAAGAAAAATAGTGTTGATTGCTGAGTCAGAGGTCGAAAGAGAAAGTAAATGGAGTCCACAGAGACTAGCAACATTAAGAGCAGGCACTAATCCAGCTTCCTATATGCAGAATTAAAAAAAGGAAATGGGAATAAGTGTAATACTTACAGGTAATGAGATTGTCTTACCAATTCCAGCAGCAACTAGTGCTGATTATAAGCTCAATGGAACATGACTGAAGCATAATAATGATAGTGTTGATATTGTCTCATTGTCAGCACACTGCAACTCATAAGGTTGAAATCTCCCTATTTTGATCCCTATCTACTGATGACATATTGATAGCAGTTTACCACTTACCATTCCAGAATTTTTATGCACCATTGTTTTTTTCAATATGTAACATTAATATCTTGAAATCTGCTTTGAAGCAAGAAACATTTAGGCATGCAATGTCCAACACGAATAACCAGAGTTATGTCCTGTTAATAAGGAAAATAATTGCAGTTGGTAAGCCTGTCTTTTTTTTGAAGTGATGTTGATGCACACACAAAAACAAGGGCAGCAATTATGAAATGTTGCATTCCTTTTAATTTTAACCAAGCACTATATTAGTTGTAATAAAGCAGACTAATAACAAAGATGTCTTTATGGAACTGAGGACAGATTGTAGGTACAAAGACTGGGAGCAGCAAGTTCTTTCTTTAATCTGAATAAGGCCTTGAAACTCAGCGTCAGTCAGTGATGTATTTATAGTATTTCCTGTTATTTTAGTGAGTGTTATGGTTTAGTTTAGGATTTTTTGAGCCTGCCTTTTTAAGTTGGGAATTAACTCATTTGGTGAGTTGGTTGTGGAGACAGCTTGTATTACTTTGCTTTATAAAGAAAGTTTGAGTATGTGAGCAAGTGTGATCCCTTTTGAAGTGTTATGCATTTTTCCTTTCTCCTCACTCTCCCATAATCGTGCTGTAGAAGAGGATATTGGGATGTGTTATAATATTTCCTTTAATTTACAGCAGCTGAAACAAATATCCCTGCTGTCAGTTATCGTCTGGAAGGAGCAGAATTGGTCATAGGCTAAATTCCTTAAATTTGTTCACCTCTGGGTGGTCCAGCACTGCAGGGTTTTTGTGTACAACATCATATGGAATTTATTCATTACAGTTCCATTCATGTCTTGGAAACATTGGCCCTGATGTTAAAGGGCAGATGCGGGGGAGTCCGATAGCAGGTTAAGAAGATGGCAAGGCTGAGGACGTGGAGACCCTGCCAACCTTAATGGCAGGGCCTCATTTGAATAATTTTGGGCAAACTCCCGCCTGATAGCTGGCCAGATTGACTGCCTAGCCGGCGGGCAGAAGCAATAAGTAGCAGCAGGAGGGCGCAGCCAGGAACTCGTGAGAACGGACCCCGCAGTCAGTGGTTGGAGCGACTCACAAAGAGTCGTCTCAGCACAACTGCATTGAAAGGAGCATTGGATTGTTGGGCAAGAAATCTGTACAATTTGACCAGCAACATGGATAAAGGGGATCCTGTGGATGTGGTGCACTTGGATTTCTAGAAGGCTTTTAACAAGGTGTCACATCAAAGGCTACTACACAATATATGAGCTCATGGTGTAGGGGGTAACATATTAGCACGGATAAAGGGTTGGTTAGCTAACAGGAAACAGGGAGTAGGCATAAATGGGTCATTTTCAGGTTGGCAAGATGTAACGAGTGGAGTGCCACAGGGATCAGTCCTTGGGCCTCAGTTATTTACAATCTGTATCAATGACTTGGATGAAGGGACTGAATGTATGGTTGCTAAATTTGCTGATGACACAAAGGTAGGCAGGAAAGTAAGTTGTGAAGAGGACATAGGAGTCTGCAAAAGGATATAGATAGGTTAAATGAGTGGGCAAAAATTTGGCAGATGGAGTTTAATGTGGGAAAATGTGAACTTGTCCACTTTGGCAGGAGGAATAGAAAAGCAGTATATTATTTAAATGGAGAGAGATTGCAGAACTCTGAGGTACAGAGGGATTTGGGTGTCCTAGTACATGAATCACAAAAAGTTAGTATGCAGGTACAGCAAGTGATTAGGAAGGCAAATGGAATGTTGTCATTTATTGCAAGGGGAATGGAATATAAAAGTAGAGATATTTTGCTACAGTTGTACAGGGCATTGGTGAGACCACATCTAGAATACTGTGTGCAGTTTTGGTTTTCTTATTTAAGAAAGGGCATAACTGCTTTAGAGGCGGTTCAGAGAAGTTTCACTCGACTGATTCCTGGGATGAGGGAATCCTGGAATCTTATGAGGAAAGGTTGGACAAGTTGGGCCTGTGTACACTGGAGTTTAGAAGAATGAGAGGTGATTTTATTGAAACATATAAGATCCTGAGGGGACTAGAAGGGGTAGATGCTGAGGGGATATTTCCCCTTGTGGGAGAGACTAGAACTAGGGGCCACAGTTTAAAAATAAGAGGTCTCCCATTTAAGATGGAGATGAGGAGAATTTTTTTCTTTCAGAGGGTCGTGAGTCTGTGAAACTCCCTTCCCCAGAGAGCGGTGGAGGCAGGGTCAGTGAATATTTTTAAGGCTGAGTTAGATAGATTCTTGATTAACAAAGGAGTCAAAGGTTATAGTAGGTAGATGGGAAAGTAGAGTTGAGGTTACAATCAGATCAGCCGTGATCTTATCAAATGGCAGAGCAGGCACAAGGGGCCGAATGGCCTACTCCTGCTCTTAATTTGTATGTTCGTATGACCAGCAGCCCTCAGGTGGATGTTTTTTTAAAAAAAATTACTCAGCAACCGGGGCAGCCCTGTGCTGAGTAATCCCCAAGGATCGTGGGGATGTCAGACTGGGGGTTCCCCAAAGAGAATGCTGGGGCTGTGGAGGTCAAAGGACTCCTTGAGGGGCCTGCAGGGAGAACATCCTGCTCCTCCTGGCTCACGAGGAGCTCAAAAACAGGCAGGGGTTTTCAAACTTACCAGGAGTCCAGCCGACTCCTCCCGCAGTGTTGCAGACATTGTGGGATTCCCGGTGTATGGATGTTAAATTTACATTGTGGTGCCAATCACAGTCATGATTGGGCCATGATTTCTGAATGTTAAGTAGGCCCCCACCTGCTTTTTGCGGAACCTCGTCCAGGACCTGAATCATCGCCATTAATATTATAATATTATGGGGGCTGGGAACACGGTGGCTTGGAGGCGGGATCTAGATTTTAAAATTTTAACCCCTCACTTGACCCTATCCTGCCTATCGAGGGGGGTTAAAATTGATGCCATTGCTTTTTAATGGCATACAGCTTCCGGCATTGTTTCCACCTATGTGCATCATTGCTGGATCTACATTGATCTGCTCTATTGAGTGCTCAGCAGATAGCTGCCATAACTGGGATTGGGAGGCATTCATTGGGACATTGGGTGAAAAATTCGATAAGGCCTATTATTGGGCATTTTTAAATTTTTTTATTATTCGTTCACGGGATGTGGGCGTCGCTGGCAAGGCCGGCATTTATTGCCCATCCCTAATTGCCCTTGAGAAGGTGGTGGTGAGCTGCCTTCTTGAACCGCTGCAGTCCGTGTGGTGACGGTTCTCCCACAGTGCTGTTAATTGTAAACAATTTTACAACACCAAGTTATAGTCCAGCAATTTTATTTTAAATTCACAAGCTTTCGGAGGCTTCCTCCTTCGTCAGGTGAACGATGTGAAAATGAACTCCCTTCCTAACAGTGCTGTTAGGAAGGGAGTTCCAGGATTTTGACCCAGCGACGATGAAGGAACGGCGATATATTTCCAAGTCGGGATGGTGTGTGACTTGGAGGGGAACGTGCAGGTGGGTAGCATGATCCGCTATTAACCCATGCCCAATGGCCCCTGCGTAGGCAGGATGAGACTTTCATCAGGCCTGAGGACTTACCTGCAAGCATGTTGGAAATCAGCATTGACATGAGGATTCAATGCAATTTGCACATTCCACCAGCAGGGGGAGCCCCAATCTCTTAAAGGCAGGCTGTCTCTTAAAATCTAAAAATAACAGTCTGCTGTATGGAATCTGAATGGAGATCAGACATCGCACACGTAAAACACAGATGCAGGTCCCGTCCCTTTGTTTACAAACTGATGAGCTATGTTAAAATATTGAATAAAGGTTGTGCACTACTAAATCCCACATCGTCCAATTTGCATGCCAGACCTCACCAATCTGCCGAGCTGAGTTAGTATCAGGCTTGCGAGAGAACGTGCAACAAGGTTCTCTTCTGATGCACTGGAGGCCTTGGTGCAAGAGATGGACAGAAGGTGGGGCGTCCTATATCCGGTGGGGGGGGGTGGGGGCGTCAAGAGGCCCTCCAGACCAAAAGGCAGTGGGAGGCAGCGGTGGACGAAGTCAATGCCAGGCGCACAGCACCACAAGCATGGATGCAGTGCAGGAAAAAGTTCAATGCTTTGACACAAGTGGTCAAGGTGAGTGAGGTCAACTATCAGTGGCACCTCCTACCAACTGCACCACGAGCCACATCCACTGCTCCACGCACTACGCCCCCTATCACCCACATACCAATAAACTCTTTCCATCAGTACTCAACTCTTCCAATCAGATGCTTCCTCTTACCCTTACACATTACCACTGTTGTAAGCTGCCCAACCACAACTCATAGGCCATATATACTGGCAGCTATTCAACCATGACAGGCACATCACCCAGACACACGTCCCGCTTTCTTGCAGGACAAGGTGGCGCGTAACAGGAGGCAGCAAGTGGCAGTGGCATTTAGCCTCTGGAGCCTGTTCCGCCATTCAATGAGATCATGGTTGATCTGTGACCTAGTTCCATATACCCTTCTTAGCCCCATAACCCTTAATACCCTTGGTTCACAGAAATCTATCAATCTCAGATTTAGAATTCACAATTGAGTGAGCATCAGCTGCCATTTGCAGAAGAGCGTTCCAATCTTCTCCCACCCTTTGCTTGTAGAAGTGTTTCCAACTTCACTCTTTCATGTCCTGGCTCTAAATGTTTGGCTATGTACCCGTGTCCTAGTTATCAAGTATAGACCTCCAAAAACAGTTACAAATGCATCAGCAGCTAGAAGCAATAATCCAGCCACTAACTTGTAAATCCTGCATGGTCTCTTTTAATAGTACTGGCACTCTGAGACATGTTCACATGGCTGTGATTAAGACTATGTGTGAAGTTGAGCGTTAAGTCCCAAAATGGTGTCTATCACTTTAAATTGGTGTTGCACACTGATTGTATCCATTTTCTCCTACTTTACATGCAGCCGGCGTTCGGTATTTGCGCATGCGCTACCACCTATACCAAGATGGCGTCCGGCGCACGTCACGCTGGAAACGTGCGTGCGCAGCCAAGGTGCCATCTTGGCACTTCGGGAGGCCATGTAGCGCTGAAACGATGGGCGCTACACGGCCCAATTACTAGCCCAACGTCCAATGTGGAAACATTTGGCATTACGTATGTGTGAATTTTAAATTTTGGGGCTGATGTTTCTCAAATGACAGGAGGACATTTTATGGCCCCAAATTTCCTTGGGTTGTGATCCCAGTATGATTCCAATGGGTATACTGGGATCATGTCTGATGGATCCCTCCAATAATGCTGACCCCTCTATGTTTGCACTTTCAGTGAGAAGGCACCTCATTTGCATTGACCACGCAGGCACAAGCACTACTATGGGCACATTTCCAGCACACAACTGCCCATGCACCTGGAAACTCCAGAGCCTGCCCGCCCGTTAGGTGGGAGGGGTGGTTATCTAGGCCACCCAATCTCACCATAATATCTTTAGCTCCCTCTGCAAGATCTGTAAACATTGTTTTTAAATGTAGACGGCTGATACGCCACCACTCACCCACGTCACACAAACGTTAATCCTGATTGTGGAGCAGAAGGGGGATCTCCCAGCTTAGTGAGTCCCCGCTCCGGCCATGCCTCCTGCTCATCATTTGCCTTATAAGGCAAAGAGGACATAACGTACAGGGTGGATAAAGGGGAACCAGTGGACTTAGTGTATTTAGACTTCCAGAAGGCATTCGACAAGGTGCCACATAAAAGATTATTGCTCAAGATAAAGAATCACTGGATTGGGGGTAATATTCTGGCATGGGTGGAGGATTGGTTATCTAACAGGAAGCAGAGAGTTGGGATAAATGGTTCATTCTCGGACTGGCAACCAGTAGCCAGTGGTGTTCCGCAGGGGTCGGTGCTGGGTCCCCAACTCTTTACAATCTACATTAACGATTTGGAGGAGGGGACCAAGTGTAACATATCAAAGTTTGCAGATGATACAAAGATGGGAGGGAAAGTGGAGAGTGAGGAGGACATAAAAAATCTACAGGGGGATTTAGACAGGCTGGGTGAGTGGGCGGAGATTTGGCAGATGCAATACAATATTGGAAAATGTGAGGTTATGCACTTTGGCAGGGAAAATCAGAGAGCAAGTTATTATCTGAATGGCGAGAAACTGGAAAGTACTGCAGTATAAAGGGATCTGGGGGTCCTAGTGCAAGAAAATCAAAAGGTTAGTATGCAGGTGCAGCAGGTGATCAAGAAGGCCAACAGAATGTTGGCTTTTATTGCTGGGGGATAGAATATAAAAACAGGGAGGTATTGCTGCAGTTATATAAGGTATTGTTGAGACCGCACCTGGAATACTGCATACAGTTTTGGTCTCCATACTTAAGAAAAGACATACTTGCTCTCGAGGCAGTACAAAGAAGGTTCACTCGGTTAATCCCAGGGATGAGGGGGCGGACATATGAGGAGAGGTTGAGTAGATTGGGACTCTACTCATTGGAGTTCAGAAGAATGAGAGGCGATCTTATTGAAACATATAAGATTGTGAAGGGGCTTGATCGGGTGGATGCGGTAAGGATGTTCCCAAGGATGGGTGAAACTAGAACTAGGGGGCATAATCTTAGAATGAGGGGCTGCTCTTTCAAAACTGAGATGAGGAGAAACTTCTTCACTCAGAGGGTAGTAGGTCTGTGGAATTTGCTGCCCCAGGAAGCTGTGGAAGCTACATCATTAAATAAATTTTAAACAGAAATAGACAGTTTCCTAGAAATAAAGGGAATTAGGGGTTACGGGGAGCAGGCAGGAAATTGGACATGAATTTAGATTTGAGGTTAGGATCAGATCAGCCATGATCTTATTGAATGGCGGAGCAGTCTCGAGGGGTCGATTGGCCTACTCCTGCTCCTATTTCTTATGTTCTTATGTTCTTATAAGGGGCAGATGAAGTTCTGGCAATGAGGAAACTTCGAGAAACAGTGGACACTCAGCGTAACCAGGCTTCCACCATTTCCCTGGGGTCCTGCGCACCTCTTACTGGAGTTACAGTGGGTGACCAGTGGGACTTCCGTCTAATTTCAGCCTCTATCTGTGGTTGTAATGACTGAGCTGAAATAACCAAGCAATTGAATAAAAATCCCAACCCTGTTACCAGAAATACAAGGGATTATAGAATCATAGAATCGTTACAGCACAGAAGGAGGCCATTCAGCCCATCGAGCCTGTGCCGGCTCCTTGTAAGAGGAATCCAGTTAGCCCCATTCCCCCGCTCTTTCTCCATAGCTCTGCAAATTTTTTTTCTTCAAATATTTATTCAATTCCTTTTTAAAAGCCACGATTGAATCTGCATCCACCACCCTTTCAGGCAGCACATTCCAGATCATAACTGTGCAAAAACGTTTTTCCTTATGTCACCTTTGGTTCTTTTGCCAATCACCTTAAACCTGTATCCTTTGGTTCTCGACCCTTCCGCTAATGGGAACAGTTTCTCTTTATTTACTTTATCTAAACCCATCCTGATTTTAAACACTTCTATCAAATCTCCTCTCAACCTTCTCTGTTCCAAGGAGAACAACCCCAGCTTCTCCAGTCTATCAGCATAACTGAAGACCCTCATCCCTGGAACCATTCTAGTAAATCTTTTCTGCACCCTCTCTAAGGCCTTCACATCCTTCCTAAAGTGTGGTGCCCGGAATTGGACATAATACTCCAGTTGTAGCCGAACCAGTGTTTTATAAAGTTTCATCATTGTTGGAAGAAGTTGAATTACCTCAAAACTTTGGCATAACTGAAGGCGGAACTACTAATGTTTTTTCCCAACTTGGTAAGTGTGGAGCTCTAGCTCTAAACAAAATCTGCTTTTACACCAGAAAGGAGGATAAGCCACCTATTCGATAAAATGAGTGAGAAGACAAATTCCATGTGGGGCACAGATCTTTGGGTATTGGCAGGAATCCCTCATGTACCTCATATGAGTGACTATTCTTGATGTCTCAGTCCAGACAGTTAGGTGAAATTACTTGCAGTGAATGGACAGTATATTCATTTGTCCATTTGTTTCTGCATGTTCACAGCAATGCACAACTCTACTCTGTGCTTTCTGAAAAGGCCAGGTGTATAAGAGTGTGCTAAAAGGAATGCACAACTGAGTGAGCAATCTGAAAGCACCTGCTAAACTAAGGAATCATCAATAGTTAAAAACATGTCTCCTTCCTAAATAAATGAAAGTTTCAGACCTGAGAAATGCAGTTCCTCCCCCACTTACGCCGATATTTGGTGACTTCAGGTCCTGCTGTGCCTAAATTTCGTGGGGTAAATCTATATCAGTGCATTACTTTGTAAGTGCAGTAAACTCTTGTGCGTTGGTCTTCTGCATGGGGGCGGAGCTATGTAGATGGCACTTAAGTGGAAGACGAGCTTTGACACTATGTCTGATTATTTGCTTCATGATGTTGGTCGCATGGAGGCCAACTATGAAACAGAGGGGGCTACGAATTGGGCAGTTTTGTAGGCACTACGCGGCCTCCTAGGAACCCAAAATGGCATCCGGAATGCGCGCGCAGGCTTCTAGCACGTTAAAGGTGTTTGCGTACGTGCATTTAACGAACACCGGCAGCATGTAAAGTAGGGAGAATATGCGTTAGATCAGTGTGCAATGTTGATTTCAAGGGATAGATATGATTTTGGAACTCAACACTCTAGCCAACGCACTGGCTTAACTTCGCACAGCTGAACAGGTTGTATACAGCCTGGAGGACCCCACACCAGCCGTATATAAAGAGAACATGCAGGATTTACAGGTTAGTTGCTGGATTAATGCTTCTGGCTGCTGATGCATTTGTACCTGTTTTTGGAGATCTCCTATATTTGAATACTAGGACTAGGGGACATAGCCAAACATTTAGAGCCAGGACTTGCAGGAGTGAAGTTAGGAAACACTTCTACATGCAAAGGGTGGTAGAAGTTTGGCATGCTCTTTCGCAAACAGCAGTTGATGCTAGCTCAATTGTTAATTTTAAATCTGAGATTGATAGATTTTTGTTATTTTTTTTTTATTCGTTCATGGGATGTGGGTGTCGCTGACGACGCCAGCATTTATTGCCCATCCCTAATTGCCCTCGAGAAGGTGGCGATGAGCCGCCTTCTTGAACCGCTGCAGTCCATGTGGTGACGGTTCTCCCACAGTGCTGTTAGGAAGGGAGT
The DNA here is from genome assembly GCF_035084215.1 of Heptranchias perlo. NCBI lineage: Eukaryota > Metazoa > Chordata > Chondrichthyes > Hexanchiformes > Hexanchidae > Heptranchias > Heptranchias perlo. The sequence goes on from NC_090329.1 coordinate 52,687,944, forward strand.
TCCAGGATTTTGACCCAGCGACGATGAAGGAACGGCGATATATTTCCAAGTCGGGATGGTGTGTGACTTGGAGGGGAACGTGCAGGTGGTGTTGTTCCCATGCGCCTGCTGCTCTTGTCCTTCTAGGTGGTAGAGGTCGCGGGTTTGGGAGTTGCTGTCGAAGAAGCCTTGGCGAGTTGCTGCAGTGCATCCTGTGGATGGTACACACTGCAGCCACAGTGCGCCGGTGGTGAAGGGAGTGAATGTTTAGGGTGGTGGATGGGGTGCCAATCAAGCGGGCTGCTTTATCTTGGATGGTGTCGAGCTTCTTGAGTGTTGTTGGAGCTGCACTCATCCAGGCAAGTGGAGAGTATTCCATCACACTCCTGACTTGTGCCTTGTAGATGGTGGAAAGGCTTTGGGGAGTCAGGAGGTGAGTCACTCGCCGCAGAATACCCAGCCTCTGACCTGCTCTCGTAGCCACAGTATTTATATGGCTGGTCCAGTTCAGTTTCTGGTCAATGGTGACCCCCAGGATGTTGATGGTGGGGGATTCGGCGATGGTACTGCCGTTGAATGTCAAGGGGAGGTGGTTAGACTTTCTCTTGTTGGAGATGGTCATTGCCTGGCACTTGTCTGGCACGAATGTTACTTGCCACTTATGAGCCCAACCCTGGATGTTGTCCAGGTCTTGCAGCATGCGGGCTCGGACTGCTTCATTATTTGAGGGGTTGCGAATGGAACTGAACACTGTGCAGTCATCAGCGAACATCCCCATTTCTGACCTTATGATGGAGGGAAGGTCATTGATGAAGCAGCTGAAGATGGTTGGGCCTAGGACACTGCCCTGAGGAACTCCTGCAGCAATGCCCTGGGGCTGAGATGATTGGCCTCCAACAACCACTACCATCTTCCTTTGTGCTAGGTATGACTCCAGCCACTGGAGAGTTTTCCCCCTGATTCCCATGGACTTCAATTTTACTAGGGCTCCTTGGTGCCACACTCGGTCAAATGCTGCCTTGATGTCAAGGGCAGTCACTCTCACCTCACCTCTGGAATTCAGCTCTTTTGTCCATGTTTGGACCAAGGCTGTAATGAGGTCTGGAGCCGAGCGGTCCTGGCGGAACCCAAACTGAGCATCGGTGAGCAGGTTATTGGTGAGTAAGTGCCGCTTGATAGCACTGTCGACAACACATTCCATCACTTTGCTGATGATCGAGAGTTGACTGATGGGGCGGTAATTGGCCGGATTGGATTTGTCCTGCTTTTTGTGGACAGGACATACCTGGGCAATTTTCCACATTGTCGGGTAGATGCCAGTGTTGTAGCTGTACTGAAACAGCTTGGCTAGAGGCGCAGCTAGTTCTGGAGCACAAGTCTTCAGCACTACAGCTGGGATGTTGTCGGGGCCCATAGCCTTTGCTGTATCCAGTGCACTCAGCCGTTTCTTGATATCACGTGGAGTGAATCGAATTGGCCGAAGACTGGCTTCCGTGATGGTGGGGATATCAGGAGGAGGCTGAGATGGATCATCCACTCGGCACTTCTGGCTGAAGATGGTTGCAAACGCTTCAGCCTTGTCTTTTGCACTCACGTGCTGGACTCCGCCATCATTGAGAATGGGGATGTTTTCAGAGCCTCCTCCTCCCGTTAGTTGTTTAATTGTCCACCACCATTCACGACTGGATGTGGCAGGACTGCAGAGCTTTGATCTGATCCGTTGGTTGTGGAATCGCTTAGCTCTGTCTATAGCATGTTGCTTCCGCTGTTTAGCATGCATGTAGTCCTGAGTTGTAGCTTCACCAGGTTGGTACCTCATTTTTAGGTACGCCTGGTGCTGCTCCTGGCATGCTCTTCTACACTCCTCATTGAACCAGGGTTGATCCCCTGGCTTGTTGGTAATGGTAGAGTGAGGAATATGCCAGGCCATGAGGTTACAGATTGTGCTGGAATACAATTCTGCTGCTGCTGATGGCCCACAGCGCCTCATGGATGCCCAGTTTTGTGCTGCTAGATCTGTTCTGAATCTATCCCATTTAGCACGGTGGTAGTGCCACACAACACGTTGGATGGTGTCCTCAGTGCGAAGACGGGACTTCATCTCCACAAGGACTGTGCGGTGGTCACTCCTACCAATACTGTCATGGACAGATGCATCTGCAATAGGTAGATTGGTGAGGACGAGGTCAAGTAAGTTTTGCCCTCGTGTTGGTTCGCTCACCACCTGCCGCAGGCCCAGTCTAGCAGCTATGTCCTTCAGGACTCGGCCAGCTCGGTCAGTAGTGGTGCTACTGAGCCACTCTTGGTGATGGACATTGAAGTCCCCCACCCAGAGTACATTTTGTGCCCTTGCTACCCTCAGTGCTTCCTCCAAGTGGTGCTCAACATGGAGGAGGACTGATTCATCAGCTGAGGGAGGACGGTAGGTGGTAATCAGCAGGAAGTTTCCTTGCCCATGTTTGACCTGATGCCATGAGATTTCATGGGGTCCAGAGTCAATGTTGAGGACTCCCAGGGCCACTCCCTCCTGACTGTATATCACTGTACCGCCACCTCTGGTGGGTCTGTCCTGCCGGTGGGACAGGACATACCCAGGGATGGTGATGGAAGAGTCTGGGACGTTGGCTGAAAGGTATGATTCTGTGAGTATGGCTATGTCAGGCTGTTGCTTGACTAGTCTGTGGGACAGTTCTCCCAATTTTGGCACAAGTCCCCAGATGTTAGTAAGGAGGACCTTGCAGGGTCGACTGGGCTTGGTGTTTTGCCGTTGTCGTGTCCGGTGCCTCGTGGTCCGATGCCGGGTGGTCCGTCCGGTTTTATTCTTATTCTGACTTTTCGTAGCGAGATTTTACAACTGAGTGGCTTGCTAGGCCATTTCAGAGGGCAATTAAGAATCAACCACATTGCTGTGGGTCTGGAGTCACATATAGGCCAGACCGGGTAAGGACGGCAGGTTTCCTTCCCTGAAGGACATTAGTGAATCAGATGGGTTTTTACGACAATCTGGTAGTTTCATGCCCACCATTACTGATACTAGTATTTTAATTCCAGATTTTTATTTAATTAATTGAATTTAATTAATTAATTGAATTTAAATTCGCCAGCTGCCATGGCAGGATTTGAACTCATGACTCTGGATTTTAGTCCAGGCCTCTAGGATTACTAGTCCAGTAACATAACCACTATGCTACCGTACCCAACCAAGTATTAAGAGGTATGGGCCTAAGGCGGCTATATGGAGATAGGTCACAGATCAACCATGATCTCATTGAATTGCAGAACAGGCTCGAGGGGCTAAATGGCCTACTCCTGTTCCTATCTTCCTATGTTCCTGTAATAAAGTTTCAACAGTCTATAGGGAGTGGATTGGTTAGCTGACAGGCAACAGCAAGGGCATTGGTGGAGTGGCTGGGGTGGGACAGGAATGCTGTCGCCCTGAGAGAGGACAGCAGGTTCATGTTCCATGGAGCCACTGCCACTTGCTGCCTCCTGTTATGCACCACCTTCTCCTGCAAGAAAACGGGGCGTGTGTCGGTGAGTGTCCTGCAAGATGTTTGGGTGATGTGGCTGTCATGGTTGAACAGCTGCCAGTGTGTGTGACCTGTGAGTTATGGGTGTGCGGTTTGCAACAGTGATAATGTGTGAGGGTGAGAGGAAGCATCTGATTGGAAGAGTTGAATACTGATTGAAAGAGTTTGTTGGTATTTGGGTGATGGGGGGGTGCAGTGCGTGGAGCAGTGGATGCGGCTAGTGGTGCAGTTAGTGGGAGATGCCACTTGGCAGTTGATCTCACTCACCTTGACCACTCGTGTCAAAGCGTTGAACTTCTTTGTGCACTGCATCCATGGTCGTGGTGCTATGCTCCTGGCATTGACTTTGTCTCCTACTGCCTCCCACTGCCTCTTGAGCACATATCTGGAGGGCCTCTTGTCCCCCTGAAGATATAGGATGCCCCTCCTTCTGGCCACCTCTTGCACCAAGGCCTCTAGTGCATCATTCGGGAACCTTGGTGCACGCTCTCTCGCAGGCCTGGTACAAACTCAGATCGGCAGATTGGTGAGGTCTGGCGTGCAGATTGGAGGATGTGGGATTTAGTAGTGCGCAACCTTTATTCAATGTTTTAACATAACTCAGTAGTTTGTAAACATAGGGATGGGACCTGCATCTGTGTTTTACGTGTGTGATGTCTGATCTCTGTTCAGACTCCGTGCAGACCCGTATCTTATATTTTGCAAATAAGAGATGCAGGCTGCCTTTAAATGGTGCTAGCCACTCGTGATTGTGGGGCCCCTCTGCTGGTGAGCAGCCACTCAACAGCGCAGCTAGGTCTGGCTGCTCGCAGGAACCTGGTAAATAACCAGGCAGCACAAATCTCACGTGCTGCCTGCATCGCAACGACAGGGCGCGGGTTAATCATGCACCGCAACCCCCACGCCCGGATTCAGGGGTTATCGAATTTAACCCCCAAGATGTTTCAGGAACAGGAAAAGGCGCATTCGTCACTTGTCCTGATGAGAGCATGATGCTCCCTGGACTCATTATAGTTCATACTCCATTATGATGTTAATCTCCCCTGAACTGAAATGGATATTGAGAAAATTAAACTGAGTGATAAAACAAAATTATCCAATGTTCCAATAACAGACAACAGCACTTAAATTCTAAGAAGACAAAAAGTCAGAAACGTACCATCTATTGCAAATTGCTAAAAAGTTACAATATATATATATTCCTGGTTGAGGGACAAATTGTATTCTTTACTATTTGTGAAACTTTATAAACCTGAGTAAAACCATTGTGAACAATTCCAGCTTTTGGACGTCTCAGTTCATGAGGTTCAATACATCAGACATGTTTTTCTGGTTCTGGTCACCCTGGATTAATATTGCACTGTGCCCGAAGTTTTCTTCAAGATCATCATAATCAGAAAAACAGATACAGCACATTAAATATGGTAGAAATTGCCTGCCACATGATTGATTCATATCTGAATCTAAAAAAATAATGTCTGCCTGAATCTGATCCCATTGTTCCTTATTATTTCCATGTCTCCTATCGTGTATTATCTGCAAGCTTGGAGATTTAGCTTGCTTTATCCCTGTCCAATTTTTAACTATCGGCAGATCATTTCAGTTACAATTATGGGGTTAAACTCATTCTCCTGCCCTGAACTGAAACAGATACTGATAAAATTAATATTCTGATAACTGACAGAGATACTGTAAATTAAACTGTAAGATTAAATTAAAAGTACTATCTATTTCAAATTACTTAAAAAAATAATTGATATTACTCTAGGGGAGGAAAAGGTTCCTGTTGTTTACTATTTGTTAAACTTTATGAAGCTGAGTAAAACCATTGTCAACAAATCCAGCCTTTGGAGCTAAATTTTAGGTGGAAGATACAATCCAGTGTGGATAAGTGTGAAGTAATTATTCTGGCAGTAAGGAACTAAAAGGCAAAATGGAGTCAAAATCGGATCATGCGCCTGTTTTAAGGGAATAAAACGGGCGCATCAAGGCCCAATTTCGGGAACAACTTCCTGTGTCTCAAGGATGCCTGAAAAACGTCCGACCAGAAATTGTGGTGGGCCACTTTTCAGATGTCCCCAGTGGCTGCCTAAAACAGGTGTTAGGTCTCTTATATATGTAAATGAGGGGCCTTACGTCTGTTACAGGTCCTCTCGCAGAAATTGGGCAGCGATGAGCTGTTCAGGAGCGAGCAGGACTCTTCAGCAGACGCTTCGGCCGCCAACTAAAAGTACATTTTTTTAATGCAATTTTTTACGAACACCTTCTTGTGGAGTCAAGAGGAGCAAGAATGCTCCCCCGGCTCCACAGTTGTCACAATCGACACCCCCCCACTCAACTCCCACAACACCTCCCCCCCCATTCCTCCGCCCGCTCCAACCTTCTTCATGGGAATTATCTTCGGGCCTCTGCTGGTGAAGCAAGTGGCCTGACATTCGTGCTCTTCAAATGAGTGTGCTGCCTGTGCGACAAATCTTGGACCTCTTGGTTGGAGCGCCCGCTGCCTGTGCAGTGCTGAGTCTGGGCCTGAAAATGGGCCCAGACGAATTTGTACCTCCGTATGCATTAAATAGAACAGTGGTACAATGTGCTGGCCAGTAAGGAGATCTAGGGACTTTAGTGGATATAGCCATAGGATATTTTTCTATGTTTAAAGGTGCTGCATACATGCAAGTTGTTGTTGTAAATCTATAAGGCCATCGGTACAATGCTTAGCTGAAGTTAAAAAGGATAGATAATGTATTGGGTTTCATTAGCAGAGGGATATAGAGTATAAATCAAAAGAGGTTGTATTGTTGCTGGTGATCAAAGATGTCTTAGCAGTCAAAGTTCATAATTAATATACTTGCCAGTCCCCATCTGGGTATTTTGTACACTTCTCTTCACCTAACCATAGGAAGGATCCCTTACACAGAGGGCAGTAGATGAAGTCTTCAAGGGGGGAGGGTGGGGGTTGGCCACCTCTCACCGACAGCTGGTGGACGCTGGAGTTTCTGGGAGCTTGGGGCAGGTGGCCAACCAAAATGCATCTATAGTGATGCAGTGGTGCCTTCCAGCCCCATGCAAATATGATGTCTCCCACTGACCCCACAAACTCTGGTGGAATCAGCACCAGAAGACATCAGCAGGCGTGATTCCAGTATAACTGTTAGGATCGGATCCATGGATTTTCAGCCCTTTTACGTTAAGAGGAATAACTTAATGGAGTTGGGCATGTTTTCTTTGGAAATGAGAAATCCTCCAGGTAATTTACCTAAAGTTTTCAAAGTTATGAAAGGAATTGACAAAATTGATCAAGGAAAATTGTTCCCTATGGTGAAGGATTCAAAAAACAGGGGGAATAAGTTAAGGTTACCAATCAGGAGTATGGGAAATCAGGCAAAACTTTGTTTTATCCAAAATGTAATAGACTTATGGAATAAATTACCGAGAAAGGCAATTGTAAGGGAAGAATTATGAATGTAAGAGACAGAGAGAACAGATTGAACGATTTGATAAGAAGGCAGGCCACATAACTGGAGTTGATCTATGCTAAAAGGATGGGGATTTGGGCCTAATGACCCTTTCCTGTTGTTGTTTGTCTTTATATAATTAAATCACAGCTGTCATCTCTAAAAGCAGTTAAATTGGGATTGCCAATCCTCCAGGATTGTCGTGGAGTCTCCAGGAATTAAAAGATTAATCTCCTGCTGAGAGCAACCCAAGAGAGATCTCATAGGGGCATTTTTTTTTTCATTTTCTGTGAACACTTTTGTTTATTAGTTATAAAAATACTGGAGATGGGGCAAAAGCTGCTTAAACTGACAGCCAAGAATCATCCAATCGGGTATAAAAGAGTCTGTCTGTTGTCCAATTGGTGGTGGGAAGGCGGTGCGGTGCGAGGATGGACATGTCGGGCGACCAATGGCGGGAGTGCAAAGGCTGGAGGTGGAAGGTCAAGTGATGAAACCGCCCGAAATACATCCAACTAGAGTTCGCAATAATATAAAAACAAGTTCAAAGTTTTATTGCCTATTCATGTGGATGTATGTGGTTATGTGGTCATAGACAAAAAAAAACAAATCCAATATAGCTAGGCTATTTCAACCAGTCCATCTGTGCGAATTTGATATACCGAGTCTCACTTTAACTATGATATAAATGTCAGTTTAGTTTCAGACAAGTGCAGAAAGCAGGCCTGAGGCAATCAAGTGGTTGTGTTTTCAACTGCATCACCTCTCAAATATCTGAAGCAATCGACACATTGTTAACTGAGTCATACCATAGAAGAATTTTAGCAATAGGCGAATAAACTATTAATAACTATATTTATCATGTGAGTTGTCCTGGTTTCAGCCTTTCCCGTATATAGCAGCACTCACGAGTGCCATTTATTGTAGAAACTTCCAGTTTTTGGGGAGACTGTAGGTGGAGGTGGGGTTGGAGAGAATTTCCACACAGCAATAAAAAAGATTTGCGCCTGCCAGATTTCCTGGCTCAGCTCATTTGCGTAACCATCAGAGTAGTCATTGACGTAAACCCTGTGTAAGATGGGTGTAAGCTACTGCAGGGTATAGAAACTGGGGTGTAGACTTTAAAAAGGCAGATCAGCCTGCACACTTCAGCAGCAGAGTGGGGGACAATGAGGTAAGGAAGGTACAATGCTTGGTTCACTCATTTGATTTTCAATTAACTTCATTGTGTGTTTCATCAGTTTTTAATCATACGTTTCAAGAATATCTACACCAGCACTCTCCACAGTCGGCAGCCAAACAAGGCACCCAGACACTGAAGAATAACATAAATTAATCTCCTTTCATTGGTCTTATTGTTACCCTTACTCATTGAGCAACATGAAGCCGTACTTTGCACTACAGCAGCATGCCACATAATATCTTGGCATCTTGGCCTAGAAATGAAATAGTGAGTTTGAGGAAGAAGCACTGGGTTAAGCACAAATCACAAGTGGGGAGCAACAAACTGAGGTGATGCCAGAAGAACAGGAAGTGGCACGCCAAAGCATTAGCCCCAGGCATTTTCCTGCTGGATGGACCATGGATTGGTGGGTGCCCCACTGGGCCTACCTTCAGAAGAAAGTTGATGAGTGAGCAAAAGAACTTCATGATGTTTTTTGACACCTTGCAGAGTACGTGCAGCAGTGCAACTTCAACATCTGTGTAGCCAGATGTGACAGGTAATTTTCTTGAGAAATCCCTGAACAGCAGCTGAGTGGAATGACCGGTGATCTATGTGGGAACAGACATTATATAGGGCACCATTGAATAGTGTGATGTGCTGAAATGTGCAATTACAATGTACCTTAGAGCATCTGCAGTGGAGTGCCCAGTGACAGAGTGATAAAGCTCAGATACAGTTTCTCTCATGAACACTGTGACTAAAGCTATCAATACCTTGGGCTCCAACTTACAGAAGTCTCCCAGTGTTCGCTTGGATAAGCTGGGAATTGGTATCTTCACACTATTCAATGGTGCCCTATATAATGTCTGTTCCCACATAGATCACTGGTCATTCCATTCAGCTGCTGCTTAGGAATTTCTCAAGAAAGTTAGCAGCAGGGCTGATGAGAGTAGCCTTGTTTATTTATCAGCCATTCAGTTTTCATCATCCTTCACATAACCTAGACATAGCAGTCTGCTGCATAATGTCTATATCATGGGTGCTCCCTGGATAACAGACAGGTACTTGCAATACGATGTTTCTGTGGACAGACTCCACCTGAAGATTAATTGAATGGAAGCTCTGTTCTTGTAGGCAACGGGGCTGATGTGAAGATAACGATGCCCACATGGGTGCCATCTGCCTCACCTTGGTGTCTTCACAACCCTGCTGATGAAGGCTCTGTGCCCTGTCCAATTGATGGCTTCTTTCCACTGGGTAAATGATAAAGATATTTCTCCATTCAAGCATGGCACCTGTCATTTGCTTTAAACATCTATGGAGAGCAGATTGGCTGATATGTCTCCTGTGGTGGCTTAAAAAACTGCATTGAGGACCTTCACAGGAAAAGCTCAAGCTGTTCTCAATGTTGTCTGCAGGTAGTTCTGGAGGAGATGGTGGAGCTCACTGACAACCTCCCTTGTGAAGCGGAAGCAGTGAAGATGGTTCTCCTCCGTGAAACCCAGGTAGGATTGTCAGGGACTGTAAATGCAGATCCCAGGGTAAGGATGGACATATACATAACACCTACCTTTCTATTGCAAGTTACCTACCTCATCTAAATCATATAGAATGCTGTCGGAAGTCATAAAGAAATTCCAATCAGAAACATTTTGACTTGCTGCAAGTTAAATTGCAACTGCAAGCAAGAATACTTTATGAAAAGGAGTTTTAAGTAAAAGCCTCACAATACAAAGATCTGCCCTGCACAGCACCAGGAACTAATGCGCAGAGGGGAATGCAGAGTAAACTAAAGGTTCTAAATTCCAGAGTTATTGCTCCACCGCCGTAAGTGTGACAGAGCAGGACTCTCAGCTGCTGACTTGATAGGACGTTGATACCATCCCAAATCACGGTGGTAGGTGGCCTTTGCCTGTAGAGGTACTACCCTGAACACATCGAGAAAATAGCAGCAGCACCCTGCCACTTAATGAAGGAAGCTACAGGCACTTAATGGGCCAAAGATTAAAGTCTTAAAAATTACATTCTCCACAAGGGAATAATGTTGGTTATTATTTCCCTCTGAGGTTTGGGGCCTTCCTAAAGCCCAGTACAGAACCCATACCTGCTCTCAGCAGGTGCGAATCATACTGGTCCTATCAAATGGCATACTGGCCAGAATTCCAGGGGTAGCCCAGGAAATCTCCAGACATGTCCCTAAAGTCTTGCCTTGACATGCGGGGAGTAGGTGATCAGCTCGCCCACCTCCCCTGACAGGAATTTGGCCCACAGGTTGCATAGGACAGAAACCTGGTGGATGTGGGCTCAGCTCCAAGTTCCTACCCAATCGCGGATGATCCACCCATTTTGCGACCTACTCCACTTCAGGAATTTCAGTGATAAAAAATGAAACTTTGCAACCAACAATCAAAAGTGCTGTATAGCTTTAAGAAGTCTACTTAGACCAGCCAAAGACTATGAGTCTTTTCTATATGATGGAGCTGCACTACAGGGAAGGAGCTGGCCATACAATGTGAAATTCTGTTTGGGACCAATTAACATCAAATGTGCAATTATAGTCAGGCTTGCGTTGGATTCCAGGGCAGCCTTCTCTACGCTAATCATTTTATTCACTGCAAATTCTGAACCACAGCATATTTGCACAAGGGCCTGTACACCCACAACCTGTGATGACTATTACCGAGGCTCCACACCACCACTGGAGCCTTGTAACATTGGGGCTAATGAGTGTTGGCAGGTTATTTGACCAGGAAGAACATCACAGGCAAGCCCAGCCCATTGCCGTCCTGATCTGATATCTACATGTGCACTTTCTAGCAAGAGATCATTAGATGGTGACCAGTTGTGACTTTTTACACCTCCAGGATGACAGTTAAGCCCGATGATAACCTTGCCTAAGATCAGCGCAGACTGGGGATCAAAGCTGGGATCTTTCTGATCTCTATGATTCAGCATCACACCACACATGGCTGAGCTATTGAGGAAGATGTTACATTGTTTTTGAAGTTGTTGTCAATCTGTAGTTGCTCTGAGTCACCATCTGATGGTATTTCAAGCAAACAGTTTGTTAACTATGCAGGGGAACCACTAAAGACTGATGATTCCGTTCTAGTGCTGGCTTACAACTGGAAAAAAGGTGATCCAATTGGCTGATGGCTCCAACCTGATTTTATATCACAGTGTCTTGCTACCTTTTGATTTTTGCCAATAGAGGGCACCCTTTCATTATCCATTCCCCCACTTCAGTCACTGGAGGAAAGGCTATCTATTATTTCGAAATGGCTCAATAGTCTTATTTGAGCCTCGGCCTTCTTCACAGTAACACGCACTGCAGACTGTGCAAAGAAGGCACTCAGCTGAAGAAACTATGCTGTTTCTCACTTCCAGTGGTGATTGTTATTAAAATGAGCTGTTGGCACTGAAATGAGCCTACTGCTTTTCATATTCATTAACACAACCAGTGAATGTTTTGTTTAATACAGTACATAATCTATCATTACTGACACAAGTACAAACAGCTCCACCTTATAGTACAAATGGAAAGAAAGAAACAGTAAATATTGGAAATCTGAAAACAAACCCAGAAAATGTTGAAAATAAGTGGGGGAGGGGTCAGGGTGGGTGCAAAGAGAAAGCAAATGGGGAATGACCAAATAGTACTTTTTTTAAAGTTCCAAAAAAATTATTTCTGAAGATCATCTCAGTAAGGCAAATAAAATTCATTAAAGGAATAAATGTGCATGAAAACTGATGAGGAGGACAGAGATGGAAATACAGAGCTGTTCTGTAAAGCAGTGACTTAATCTGCATTTGGTCTCCCAGTTATACAGAAGCCCACACTCTTCCACTTCCACATTCAGAATGGTCCCCCAGAAAGAGAGAGGAGATGTGTTTGGTGGTGGGTATTTGCAAAGGGAAGGGAAATGATGGGAAATGATTTGGGGAATGCAGAATCTGGTCGTTCAGCTCTTTTCACTCCATTCTTCAGGTCCCCAATACTCTTCCCATGTGAGAAAGCAATTTACGTGTACTTCTTCCAGTCTAGTATATTGCATTCGCTGTTCATGAAATGGTCTACTCTACATTGAGGTGATCATTTTCAGATTAGGTAACCATTTTGCTGAATGACTCAGGTATTGTGTCAGCCCAGTCAAACCTGCAAAGTCCTCACTAACATTTGGGGGCTGATGCCCAATTAGGGAGAGCTGTGTCACAGAGTAGTCAAGCAAATGCCTGACATAGTTGTACTCACCGAATCATATCTTTCAGCCAACATCACAGACTCCTCCATTGCCATCTCTGGGTATGTCCTGTCCCACCAGCAGGACAGGTTCACCAGAAATGGGGGTACAGTGATATAGTCAGATGGGCTTGGCCCTGGGAATTCAAAACATTAACTTCTTATCTCATAAAGTCTCATGGCTTCAGGTCAAACAAGGTCAAGAGCACCTTCTGCTGATCATTACCTATTGTCCCCCCTGACCTCTCTATCCCCCTCGGCTTACAAATCAGTACTCCTCCATATTGAAAATCACTTGGAGAAAACTCTGAGACAAGCAATTGATGGCACAGAATATACTCTTGGTGGGGTCTCCAATGTTCACCAGTAAGAGTGGCTCAATAGCACCATCATTGATCGAGCTGGCCAAGTTCTGAAGAACACAACTGTCAGGCTGAGCCTGCATCAGGTAGTGATGGAAGCAACAGGAAGAAGTAGCCTACTTGACCTCATCCTCGCCAACCTACCTATTGCAGACATGTCTGTCCATGATAGTATTGATAGAAGTGACCATGACATTGCCCAAGTGAGACAAAGCCTTGTCTTCACAGGAAGGATATCCTCCAGCGTGTAGTGTGACACTACCACCATGCAAAGTAGGACAGATCTAGCAGTCAAAACATATTCAGCAACTGAGAACAAGCAAATCCTGTGAAACAGTTCTTACCTTTTACAAACTCACTCTGCAAAGGTTGCCAAAACAGCCAAAAACCTGGCCCAAAAGCACTCTAGCAGCCTGAAACGACTTATTTAACAACGGTGAGGATCCCTTTAAGTACTACTTGTGAAAGCTGCTTGCCAACTGTTCCCACCATGATGTGCTAGGGGCGCATAGACACCAATTTAACAAAAGGGTCCTGATTCAGACATAGGACCCTTATTAGCATAATTAAATGATGCCTGCATTTGTTTCTGTCGGCTTCCATGGACGCCTATCTACTGACCAAACCAATATGGCACTCCAATGCACTTTCAATGCCATTCTGGCGTGAAGCTTTGTAGAGTTCGACTTTGCAGCACCCGTTTTAGACCCGGAAAATGTGTGAAACGCATCACAATTTCTACTCCATGGTGTAAATGTGAACATTCGGCCAATTACTATCCTATCAGCCTACTTTCAACCATCAGCAAAGTGATGGAAGGAGTCACCAACAGTGCTATTAAATGACATTTGCTCACCAATAACTTGCTCACCGATGCTCAGTTTGGGTTCCGCCAGGACCACTCGGCTCCAGAACTCATTACAGCCTTGGTCCAAGTATGGTCAAGAGAGCTGAATTCCAGAGGTGAGGTGAGAGTCACTGTCCTCGACATCAAGGCAGCATTCGATTGAGTGTGGCACTCTCTGAGCTCTTGAGTCCAGATCAGTTTACACTGCAATTTATTGTAGCAGGCATGAGAGTTTGTTATTTTTTATATTCCGAAGAGGGACCTGTAGATACCAAAAAGCTGAAATATAGTAATTAGGATTTTCTGTTTAATCCCTGGGCTTGGTACATATGGACCAGTATCTAGATATTGAGCATGTTAATTTCCAAGCCAAAGGGAATGAGGACTCATCTATGGGATTGATCTGAGATACTGAAACCAAGAAAAACATCTAGAGTAAAAACAACAACAACAACAACTTGCATTTATATAGCGCCTTTCATGTAGTAAAATGTCTCAAGGCGCTTCACAGGAGCGTTAACAAACAAAATTTGACACCGAGCCACATAAGGAGATATTAGGACAGGAGATCAAGAACGTGGTGAAAGAGGTAGGTTTTAAGGAGTGTCTTAAAAGAGGATAGAGTGGTATCGAGGCAGAGAGGCTTAGGGAGGGAATTCCAGAGCTTAGGGCCTAGGCAGCTGAAGGCATGGCTGCCAATGGTGGAGCAATGAAAATCGGGGCTGTGCAAGAGGCCGGAATTGGAGGAGCACAGAGATCTCGGAGGGTTGTAGGAGGAGGTTACAGAGATAGGGAGGGGCAAGGCCATGAAGGGATTTGAAAATAAGGATGAGAATTTTAAGATCGTGGCTATGCCGGACTGGGAGCCAATATGGGTCAGTGAGTACAGGGGTGAGGGTGTATGGGACTTGGTGCAAGTTAGGATATGGGCAGCAGAGTTTTCGATGAGCTCAAGTTTAGGGAGGGTGCAAAGTGGGAGGCTGGCCAGGAGAGTGTTGGAATAGTCAAGTTTAGAGGTAGCAAAGGCATGGATGGTTGAGGGTTTCAGCAGCATTTGGGCTGAGGCAGGGGCCTAAAAACATAACAATCCAATCGTGGTTGGTAAGGGGTTTTTCTTTTTGCATCCCAGCACAAGTCTCATCAAGGTATTACAAGGCCATCTTCTTCTGTAAAGAAAATAATAATACAAATTGCTTAAGGTGACATTTTGCAGAGAGATGCAAAGGCATCTAAGTACATAATGTGTATATTGCCAGGTACAGGAGAGTAATCTCTCTAATACCTGGCTAGCTGAGGATGGAAAAGCAGAATACTTTTATGCCTATTAAGCAGATTAACCAGTGATCCAGCACCGTTTTTGCAAGATTGGCTGTGAATTGTATATTCTTACAAATGCATTAAAGCACAAAACAACTTTCATTTCATGCACCATCAATGCATTAAAAGTAAAGGATACCCTTTTGTTAAATAACTGTAAGAGAGGGCGCATTCAGGTGTAACTTAACAGCCTATGGAGTCAAATGGCTGATACTTCCTACTGCATCGTAAATGTCAGAATGTATTTGCCATACAGAGAATTGTGACCATTTATTTGATTATACCGTAATCACTGGAGGTTTACACAAATCCTGGTAACAAACAAGAGGTATATTTGCATCTAATGTGAACAAATAGACTAATTAATACTTCAGTCTCTTATTTGTGGAAAGATATGATTGACTGACAAGACCTTAAATATTTCTCATTCTGCCTTTAAGAGAAGCAAGGTCGTTTTATAAAAAATTAGGGTGTTACATTTCACAGCTCGCATTCCAAAGCATATTAAAAATGTCTTCTTAATTACAAAGATGCCACTTTATTTAAAATAACTGCAAGTAGTACTCCAGCAATCTTACATCCTTTTTCTTGTTTTTCCTTAACTCCCCAGCACTACATGCACTCTTTAATTGAAATGTTACAAATTTGAGCTCAATGAAAATTTGTAAAATTTACCCTACAGTTTGTGCTCATTGTGCTTTACATAAAGTTGAATAAAATCATCAGTCTAAAAACAAAAGATTTTTTCAGCTAAGCTAAGCAGATGGTTTAATTCGAGATACCCAGTCCCAGTCTCTGAGGTACCACAAACTATGATACAATATACGCTTTGTGCAGCACATTATCCAGGAGGGAAGCCAGATAAAACATCGTCCAGGAGTTTCCGTATTGGTAGAATCCCGGTGGTTGGGTGAGAGTTCCGCCCAGGCCGAAGTCCTGTCCCTGATTCCGTCTGATCTTCTAGGGTTAGAATAATATTGGTGGGCTCCTGCCAGGACTCCTGTTTCTGTCACAAAGAGGAACGTGGATGAGGAAGCAAAATCACTGCAGCAGGCTTCTGGAATCTGCTGCAACATAACCTGGCAGGAGAAGAGAACTACAAATTGAAAAGGAAAATTAAAATTCACGGGGCTGTGAGGGTTGAATCGATTGTAGGGCACCTAAAATTCAAATTCCTGATGACCACATCGTAGCAACAGTGGTCATCAGGAAAGCGACAACGTGGCCAGCACCCAGCAATACAAGGGTGCAAATGATGGGAAATATGGTAGATCATGAGTTCCTATCAATTGCCCTTTGAGGCAGCATTATAACATTTTTAAAAATTTGTTCATGGGATGTGGGCATCGCTGGCGAGGCCAGCATTTATTGCCCATCCTTATTTGCCCTTGAGAAGGTGGTGGTGAGCCGTCTTCTTGAACCGCTGCAGCCCATGTGGTGAAGGTTCTCCCACAGTGCTGTTAGGAAGGGAGTTCCAGGATTTTGACCCAGCGACGATGAAAGAATGGCGATATATTCCCAAGTCGGGAAGGTGTGTGACTTGGAGGGGAACGTGTAGGTGGTGTTGTTCCCATGTGCCTGCTGCCCTTGTCCTTTTAGGTGGTAGAGGTCGCGGGTTTGGGACCTCTTCTGGTTTTAGAGGCCTGGAAGAACGAAGTGTCAGCAATGCCAATGCCTTGAAGAAAGCCAGCACCTCATAGTACCCTGTGTCACTCTCACCATCTTTAGCAAGTACATGCACAGCTACTCACATAAGTAATTTGTGAGCTTGAGGAGGCAGCACCGAGTGAGTCATAGTGCACAGATGACAAGGAACAAGTGGTGGAGGCAGAGGAGGAGTAGATACTGGTACCTAGAGGGCCAGCTTAGTTCCTTCCTCAGCTGTAATGCCTAGAGATTCTGGTTCCACAGTAGCTGCTGATAAAAGGAGATTGCTATCTGAGCAGGATTGTCAACAGAAGTTACGTGAATCCATGCACAATACTCTGATAGGTCTGCTAGAAATATGAAGGAGATTGCTAGTCATAGAGTCATAGAGTTATACAGCACGGATAGAGGCCCTTCGGCCCATCGTGTCCGCGCCGGCCATCAGCCCTGTCTACTCTAATCCCATATTCCAGCATTTGGTCCGTAGCCTTGTATGCTATGGCATTTCAAGTGCTCATCCAAATGCTTCTTGAATGTTGTGAGGGTTCCTGCCTCCACAACCCTTTCAGGCAGTGAGTTCCAGACTCCAACCACCCTCTGGGTGAAAAAGTTCTTTCTCAAATCCCCTCTAAACCTCCAGCCTTTTACCTTGAATCTATGTCCCCTTGTTATAGAACCCTCAACGAAGGGAAAAAGCTCCTTAGTATCCATCCTATCTGTGCCCCTCATAATTTTGTACACCTCAATCATGTCCCCCCTCAGCCTCCTCTGCTCCAAGGAAAACAAACCCAATCTTCCCAGTCTCTCTTCATAGCTGAAGCGCTCCAGCCCTGGTAACATCCTGGTGAATCTCCTCTGCACCCTCTCCAAAGCGATATCTATGCAGTTGCTGATGAATGGTTGTTTACACTACAGTTTACCATGAGCATCTGCAACACAAAGTTTGCACTAATCCAAAGCTGGCAGCAGCCCTCCAACTTGCCCATGTCCGACACCCTCTTTGAACTCTCTTGAGAATTGACAGAACTCCTCCTCATCTGGGATTAATAGATGTATGTTTGGTGTTAATCTGTTCTTGATCTGTCTTCCCTTGCAGTGAGGGTACAGTAAATGGGAAGTTCCTATGGTCATGGTGACAGACACATATATCAACATGCAAGTCATTGCAGCTGTCATGGCATGCACATATATCATGTAGCTAAATTAGATGGTTGAGTTATTTTGGGATGAATGGAGGTAAGGATGTGAGTGAAGGAACACTCCAAGATGAAGGCTGAGTGTTCAAAGTGCATTTTGTTGCATAATGGGCATACACGTTAAGCACTGAAAGTGTGAAGAGGATATAATTATCAGACATACATCGTACACTACATTAATAGAAGGTAATGGTGCACCTCCAATCTTTGATGACCTGATAAAGAAAGAAAGAACTTGTATTAACATAGAACTTTTCACAACCTCAGGACGTCACAAAGCGCTTCATAGCTAATGAAGTGTACTCGCAAGTAAAGTCATTAAACTTCTTACAGCATGGCTTCCATGTGTGTGGAATGATGAAAGTGTCATGAACACCAGTCACTATCTTTTTTCATTCTACCTAGCTTGCTTCCTTGGGGCACTGCAAATTGTTGAAGGAGATCCCGCACCCCCTCCACCACCCCCACCCCCCCAACATCTGTCTGATTCTTGCGACCCTCAACAAAGAAATGCACTATTCTCGGCCTTCCTGCACCCCTACAGACATTTTAAACCAAATTATTTTCTTGTTTTTTCGAACTGCAAAATCACAAGCTTGTACCTGCTGCAGGCCTGTAAGTACTGCAGTAGCATTAGAGTTTGCCATCCACAAGTGTGCAAACTCCCCATAACGAGTGTTTTCTATGCTGGGAGCTTGCCCACATTTTGATAATCAGGCTAACCCAGGAAATACATGCAGAGTCAGCACAATGAAGGCCGAGCGGATACTCTTCCCCTACTGCCTGACTTCTGTTGGACCTTACACCAACAGAACATCTAAGCTAGAGAGGCGGAAGGAGAGAGAAAATACAGGACTTAAGGTGGGGAGAGACATTTTGTTTGCAGAATTTCTACTACTAGCTCCAATAGCTAAAGGGGTGCGGGAGTCTGTAAGGAATTGTTGGTATGACTGCCCTCCCAAAAGTTGGAGAGCCACTAATATAATATAACCAAAAGCAGCCTAATATCAGTGCCAGCTCGGTTCAGTGGTAGCATTCTTGTCCTTGTATCAGAAAATTGTGGGATCATGCAGGAGGAGGCCTCGTAATTTAGGCTGACATTTCAATCCAGCATTGACAGAGTGCTGCATTGTTGGAGGTATTGTCTTTCAGATGAGACATGAAGCTGAGGCCCTATCTGTCTGTTCAGGTGGTGGTAAAGATCTCATGGCACTTTGCCAAAACGAGGAGGCAATTCTCCCAATGTCCTGACCAACATTTGTCCCTCAACCAGTACTACCAAAGCTGATTGATTGATCTTTCAGCTCACTTCTCTACGCAGGACCTTGCTGTGCACAAATTGGCTGCCATGTTTGACTTTGAACAACAGTAACTACACTTCAAAAGTAATTCACCTGCTGTGAAGCACTTTGGGACATCATAAGGAAATTAAAGGTGCTGTAATAAATGCAAGTCTTTCATTTGTTTGATTAAGTCCAGGAATCCATCTCTGATGAATGAACTCCCGACTTTATATACTGCAGCAGGGCTGCGGCCTAGGAAACAAACAAAAGAATGAGAGACAGATGTTATTGGCGGAAAGGGGAAGGGAGAGAGAGAAAGAGATTCTTGTGGGGGAAAGGGAGAGAGAGAGAGACGCCCTGAGAGACTTGGTTGAAGGGAGAAACAGAGACAGAAACAGAAAGACAGAAAGAGATTTTGCCCCAAATATCTGGGGGTGGGAGGCGGGGGAACAGGCTGCCTCCTGTGTAAGTAAGTGCCAAGACCTCCTTTACTGATCCATGCCAAAGTTCACAGGGTTAAGGTGAAATCTCCTGTTTTACACGACAATGGCATGCATCTGCATCTGGAGCACTTGCCTCGTTAGAGAGGCCAGAAGGTCTGATACATGTAGCCAGTTCCAGGTGGGTGCAGCACCCCTTCTGGAAAGAAGTTATTGGTGCCCCCTCCACTCAAAGGCCCCTTTGTAAGGGGGTCATTTAAAAAAAAAAATTAAAGATTCATTTCTTCAGGTATCCTGGCCATGATTCCAGCCTGGACCCCTAGTTGGGCCCTACATCTATTATTTGACAGATAAGTAGGCCTCATGACATTTATCTCCATTAACCCTACGTTGGGTCCCTTTGAAGGCTAGGAACGCAGGAATTCCCAACATAGGGAGTCCCTGCTTCTGACCCCACCCCCTTTTTACACTACTGGTCTTATTTGGGATGGCCAGAGATTCTGCCCACAAAAAGGTCAAGCAGGAACTTTCATATAATGCCGAGACCCAGTGTATTTGGATCCTGGTCTAAATTCAACCTCTTTCGGTGCACTCCTGCTGGATTTAGAATGGGAGTGCGTCGGAAGAGCTATGGATTTTGAGGGTGGAAGATCCCACGGAAGGGCAGAAGACCCTTCTGAAAGCAGGAGAGTACCGTGTTGTGATAGGAAAAGGGAAAGACACTCAGTCGAGCATAATGAAGAGGAAAAAACCTATTGCAGGGGAATGAGGCATCTTGGACTCTGCAAAAAGGAGTGAGATAGTTGATGAGAAAGTTCACATTACAAAACAGCGTACCTCCTGATTCCCCTGGGCAATGCCACGGGCGAACCACTTGCATTAGAACAAATGGCAAAGATCAGAGTGAATTTTTAAGAACAGTTGCGAAAAGGGGAAAATCTCATTTTATAGAATCTGCATTATTACACGTGGAACACTACATGTATGGGGCAATCATATCTGCACATACATGTCGATGTTATCAGTGTGTAAATTTCTATTGGCACGACATATGTCCCATAGTAGAATATCACTGGAAGGCATTTTTTAAATTTAAATTTGAAAAGTACTGAAACTGACTTAAGGAAAAAAATTATTTCTTCAGAATTTTAGATCAGTGTGACTCATTAATTTTTACATAATGTTTTTATTTACATCAAGTAGAGTAATAAGATAACTTACATCAAAGTATCTGGGTCAGAACATACAGGATAATGGATGACCGCTAGTGAGTGACTAAATCTAGGGTTTTTCTTACGTCATAAATTATGATGCTAAAGTCGAAAACCGCAAATGCTGGAAATCAGGATATGTTAAAGAGCTGAACTCCATCATGCAAGCATCCCTGGCTGCCAATAAGTGTGACTGCACCCACAAACTAGGGTATACAACATTGCTGACGGTAGAGGAATGAAGCAAAAGCTTCATTACAATATTAAAATCATAGTTATTAGTATGCAGAGAGGATCATATGCAATTTCCCACAATTTTTGCCAGGAATGTACTGCACTTTGGTCTTGCCTTAAGGTGGGCCTTATGGAGCAGTTGGGGGCAGTGTTGGCACTGGCAGATTTCCATGGAAGGTTGTCCTGCTTCTCAGCCATAACTTCAGTGGAAGAGCTGTGGATACCCTGAAGAAATGTGTAAACACCGTTTATACTGTTTACGCTGTTTTACGGGGTTTCCACTGCCCTTCTGCTGAAGCTACAGCAGCCGAGGAAGAAAATCCCACAGAAGTTCATCCCTGGCATTCCATTCATGTTAGTTTTCATATAAACTAGTAGGCACAAAATAGTAATAATACTTTTTAATAACTTCAACAATATTATTATGTTTTTTTAAATGTGCTCAGGCTTTGGATATGAACAGCCAGCAGCCAGTGTAAGGGCATGAAATGAATGCTGGGATATAGACTATGATGGAATGTTTTCATGTAGCAATGGTGACACATATACAAAGATACTGCACCAACAGAGAGATAGTTTGTCATTTGTTTCACACTTTACAGGGTACATCAAATCAGGAAATGTGTGGGTATTTATCTTTTAAGTATAAGTAACCATGCTCTATATAATCACCAATCTTGCATCTAGCACAAGTTCGTAAAGCATGGGGAAGTGTGACGTCAGACTTTAAAGCATCACACTGGCAGGGGGAGGGGTGGGGGGAGCAGAATGTGTGACATTGCCTGCACCAGTAATGTAAAAGTGCCTTAACATAATAAGGATGGCTCATTGATTAGGTGTAATAGTTTAAAGGAATGAAAGAACGGGTCAATTTATTATCCTCAGAGTTGCCTCTTCCAGCGGCAGATTGCAGAGAAAGTGATGATTTATGTTTATATAGTAAGAATCAGCCACTCAAACTGTGTAAAAGCACAATGCGCACTGCACTTAACACCTCTGCACTAAAATGTCCCCAGAGCCTTGTATGTCCATCACTGTAACACAAGAGAGCAGCAACCTGATAGATTTGATTGTAACCTGATCTTTTAATAACACATCAATGCCGTTTAAGATAGACAGATTTCAGTTCCTCAGAGGTCCTGGTTTGTTATCTTCTGATGCCCTGGGTCTATCTGACACATGCTCTGCTGAGGATTATTACAACTTAGAGCAGTGTATTTCTGGGAAAGGATTTCTACTCACCAAAAACTATAAATTGAATTTTAATCAGAGCTAGTCAATCAAATAAATCTTAAAACAAATGAACTAGGACTATGTTACAGGCCAGGACCTTGTCAGTAGAGTAAGAAAGAATTATAGCAGGATGTGAAGGATTATAAGAAGTAAGAAATCTAAGAAAGAACTGATAAAGCAAACAAAATAATCAATTTATAAATTGTGATATTTAATATACCAACGATGCTGCTGGAAGTGTAATGAATTTCAGATTCACGAAGAGCAGCTGCCATGTACAGAGGACGGAATATAAATATCTGAAGTTGTGGTGGACGGAGTGACCTAACTATAGAAAATCATAATCATTATCCTTCAATAAAAAAAATACAAAATCCAAACTGTCCTTATGAGTTTTGAATGAATTGAGTGAAGCAGGACATGTTGTCGGAATTATCCCCCTTGGTGCAATAGCTGATATAAATGTCATAATGTGGAGATGCCGGTGATGGACTGGGGTTGACAATTGTAAACAATTTTACAACACCAAGTTATAGTCCAGCAATTTTATTTTAAATTCACAAGCGATTTCATCTCGAGGATTTCATTTTCACATCGTTCACCTGACGAAGGAGGTAGCCTCCGAAAGCTTGTGAATTTAAAATAAAATTGCTGGACTATAACTTGGTGTTGTAAAATTGTTTACAATTGATATAAATGTGGCAGTATGAGCCTTCTGCCCACCTGCAGCAGTTGTTGCTGACCCCAGTGAATGTTCTGTGGTCAAATTAATTAATGTATTTGTCAGCAAACTTCTGGCAGCATTGCTACTTGTGCTTGTGGACTCATCAGTGGTGGGGGGGGAGAAGGCAGGAAATGGCTACTGCTGCCCGACTTGGATGCCTGCAGCAGTTTAAAGAGGCAGGCGGCCTCACAGAATGAAAACATGTTGGTGCCTCTGAGAACATTGCAAAAATTTACTAACATGGAAACTCTCAGCGATTAGCCCTGCTTTCAGTTATATGGGGAAGAAATTGCTCGGGACGGCAAACCAACAGTGCTTGCTGCTCCATAGATTTATACTAACCCACCAACTTACCGTGGTCTTCACTGGGTACAATTCCTCGAATAGGATGTGGAGAAGAGCCCAGTTCAAGCGAAGCTATGACCCATGGGAGAAGCAAGAGGATCACTCTCTCCCCTCAACCAATCAGGTTGCAGCATTGTTGGCAAACTGCAAAACTATTTCTGCAAGCTTGGAACGTGAAATCCAGGAAGTGAAAGGTACAAGATTAAAATCATTGTTAAAACAATTATAGACAGCGAGAAAAAGAGAAATAATCGAATTAAATAAAAGAGACAGAAGGGAAAAGTTTTTTAAAAATTAAGTTTTAAAAAAAGGTTTTTAATGACCAAAAACTATTAAAATAAGGAGTAATGAGACTCCATATTTTTAAAAGTTAATTTTTAGTTGTTTGGCAGTCATTAAGACTTCCTTTAGACCTGGTATTTTTAAGCGTATCTGTTTTGCGGCACTATTACTTACTTTCCAGCTGGGCAGATGAGCAAGTTGGCGCTTTTTCAATGTTTTCACTGATTGCAGCCAGCGATATACCTTTAACTCAAAGCAGTCATATCACCAGCGAACCAGTTGGAACAAGTTCCACATTTTTCCGTTTCACTGCACGTGTGCGAACGCCGGCACTTGCTCCTCCATTTCACCACTAACAACAGTGAGCACTGTTGAGCTCATCATTCTTTTCCAAACAATTTCTGCCCCAATGTCTTCTAAACTTTTGGATATGCTCTGCATCCCAGTGATGCTGGTGCCTGTTGTATACCAATTTTCCTAACACCCAGCATTGCTGAGGAGGTATTGATGGAAAATGCAACGCCATCGTTATATGATGTCACATTATCGTTACCATCTCATTTAAGTACAATATTTGGGCAGGCACTTCCTGTGTCCAGCGGAGATGTCACTGAAAAACATGATGGATTAAAAGATGGGCAAGGATCCAGCGTGATGTGTCCTCAATCAATTTTTCTCCTCCGCCCAGTACCACCACAAAGCCAATGGTAGAGAAGGGGAAAATCCTGCCTACTGTAAATTCAATCTTGCTGTTATAGCCAATGGTATTATAAGCCTCTATCTAGCTGAATACATGTTAATATATATTTACATTTGCGTCCATTGTAATTCTGCTTTTTTTTTTATTCGTTCATGGGATGTGGGTGTCGCTGGCGATGCCGGCATTTATTGCCCATCCCTAATTGCCCTCGAGAAGGTGGTGGTGAGCCGCCTTGTTGAACCGCTGCAGTCCGTGTGGTGAAGGTTCTCCCACAGTGCTGTTAGGTAGGGATTTCCAGGATTTTGACCCAGCGACGATGAAGGAACAGCGATATATTTCCAAGTCGAGATGGTGTGTGACTTGGAGGGGAACGTGCAGGTGGTGTTGTTCCCACGTGCCTGCTGCTCTTGTCCTTCTAGGTGATAGAGGTCGCGGGTTTGGGAGGTGCTGTCGAAGAAGCCTTGGCGAGTTGCTGCATTGCATCCTGTAGGTGGTACACACTGCAGCCACAGTGCGCCGGTAGTGAAGGGAGTGAATGTTTAGGGTGGTGGATGGGGTGCCAATCAAGCGGGCTGCTTTGTCCTGGATGGTGTCAAGCTTCTAGAGTGTTGTTGGAGCTGCACTCATCCAAGCAAGTGGAGAGTATTGCATCACACTCCTGACTTGTGCCTTGTAGATAGTGGAAAGGCTTTGGGGAGTCAGGAGGTGAGTCACTAGCCGCAGAATACCCAGCCTTTGACCTGCTCTCATAGCCACAGTATTTATATGGCTGGTCCAGTTAAATTTCTGGTCAATGGTGACCCCCAGGATGTTGATGGTGGGGGATTCGGCGATGGTAATGCTGTTGAATGTCAAGGGGAGCTGGTTAGACTCTCTCTTGTTGGAGATGGTCATTGCCTGGCACTCGTCTGGCGCGAATGTTACTTGCCACTCATGAGCCCAAGCCTGGATGTTGTCCAGGTCTTGCTGCATGCAGGCACGGACTGCTTCATTATTTGAGGGGTTGCGAATGGAACTGAACACTGTGCAATCATCAGCGAACATCCCCATTTCTGACCTTATGATGGAGGGAAGGTCATTGATGAAGGAGCTGAAGATGGTTGGGCCTAGGACACTGCCCTGAGGAACTCCTGCAGCAATGTCCTGGGGCTGAGACGATTGGCTTCCAACAATCACTACCATCTTCCTTTGTGCTAGGTATGACTCCAGCCACTGGAGAGTTTTCCCCCTGATTCCCATTGACTTCAATTTTACTAGGGCTCCTTGGTGCCACACTTGGTCAAATGCTGCCTTGATGTCAAGGGCAGTCACTCTCACCTCACCTCAGGAATTCAGCTCTTTTGTCCATGTTTGGACCAAGGCTGTAATGAGGTCTGGAGCCGTGTGGTCCTGGCGGAACCCAAACTGAGCATCGGTGAGCAGGTTATTGGTGAGTAAGTGCCGCTTGATAGCACTGTGGACGACACCTTCCATCACTTTGATGATGATTGAGAGTAGACTGATGGGGCGGTAATTGGCCGGGTTGGATTTGTCCTGCTCTTCTCATTGTAAAAGGCTCATTAAAGCCTTACTGGCCCATGCATATTCTGCTCCTGACTGGAATCAATAGGCATCTCTGATTCCAGACTATAAACCATCAATGTAATACTTTCTTTTACAGCTGCAGAAGGGTTTGTCTTAAAATGTGATCCCTGTTCTCACTATAATCTGTTCAAACTGTCTAATTTTGTGATTGATGCAGGTATACGCCTGCAAATATAAACCAACCAATCCTTATATTGCCACTGCCTCTTATCCTGCATAATAATTACTACACTTTAAAAGTGTATGAAGCATTTTGAGAAATGTTCATGTGACAAAATGCTTATAAATGTAAACATTAATATTGGTTTTAAAAATTTTTTAAATTTAATAAATACATTTCTGCATCTATGCACATTTTGTAAGTGCATAATGCCTAACACATGCATGATTGCAGCATGCATTTGTGCAAATGTACCATTTTAAGTATAATTATTCATAGGAGCTGCCTCACTTGTTTTTAGTTCTGAGGAAGATCTTACGCCTGAAATGTTAATCTGTCTTTTCTCCTTACAGATGCTAACTGACCTACTGTGCATTTCCTGCATTTTTTGGTTCTATTTCAGCTTTTCAGCATTTGCAATTTTTTTCTTTTCATTTCCACTGTTCAAATGGCTGCTGTCTATAGTTGATGACAAAGATAGATTTGTATTTATATAAGTTTTATCTAATCTTTCAGAAATTTCTCAATAGAACTTCACAATTACTTTGACATCAGTGATGCAAACCCTCACCTGTCTCCCTTGGAGAAATTGATCTCAGTTTATGCTTACACTAACTTTCAACCTGGTTTCCAACCAAATATTTAACTAGCTATTCCTTAAAGGAGTTAACCAACCCAGCATTAATTCCTTTTGTTGGGAACCTGTTCCAGACATCTACTACTCCTTCGGGGTAAAGGTTCCTCTAATCTCTGGTCTTGATTGAAGCTAGTTAATTTTAACTTGAATCATCCAGTTATATTGAACGATAGAAATTTACAGCACAGTAGGAGGCCATTCAGTTCATCACATCTATGCTGGCCCTTTGCTAGAGCAATCCAAAACTAGTCACACCCACTCACTCTCTCCCCACAGTCTTTTATCTTCCTATGCTTCAAATATTTATTGATTTTTTTTTCTTTAAACACGCAATGGTCTCTGTCTTAGCCACCCCTCTGGCAAAGCATTTCATGTTCCAACCATGGTCCCCCTCAAGAAATTTCTCCTAACCTCTGTCACAAAAGATCACAAGATACTTAATGGATGGGGAAGGTCATTCAGCTCATTGGAAAACCTCCATCCATAACTCCCTCTTGCTACATCTAATTGATTCTTAAATAATTCCAAGAATTTCACCTCTCCAACTCTGTTCATTCTAAGTGTTGATCATTCTCTGCATGAAGAAGAACCCCCTAATGTCAGTATTAAAGTTACCTTTTACTAGTTTGAACTGTTTGTCCTACTCCCACTGTTTAATTTATAGCAGTATTCTGCATTTACCTTTTCCGTTCCATTAACTATCTTTTATACCTCATAAAGTCACCTCTCAGACGGCTGAAAAGTCCGAGTCTCTCCAATCTTTCCTCATAATTCACAACTGTGACATTAAGAATTAGCCTTGTGGCTTTTCTCTGCACTGCCTCCAGCACTTGAATGTCTCCCTTTTTTCTCAGCGACCAGAACTGGAATCAATACACAAGATGTGGTTTGACTTGAGTGCTGTACAGTTTCCTTTGACTTGCATTCTACTGTTTTGGCTTTATAGTTAAACATTCCATTGAATTTGAAAACGCTCCTGTGAAGCGACTTGGGTTTTACTGCATTAAAGGCACTATATAAATGCAAGTTGTTGTTGTTGCTGTTGCTGTTGCTGTTCTGATTGGCTGGACATGTTGAGCTTCCAGTCTACTAAGACACCCAGGACTCTTTCAATCTCATCCCTAGCTATTTCAGCACCATTTTTGAAGTATGCATCTTGCCCCTTTTACCTTGCGGTACTTTACATTTGCCTGCATTAAATTTCATCTGCCATTGTTCTACCCACTCATATATTTTATTTAGCTCATTCTGTGGATTCTGGGCTGCCTCCTTCGAGTCCACTGCCCCTCCAAGTTTGGTATCATTTGGAAATGTAACCAATTTGCATTGAGTTTCAGAATCCAAATCATTGAAGTTAAATTAAAGATAGTATCAGTCTGAAAACTGAGTCCTGGGGCATCCCACTCAGTACTGCCCCAACCCTAACATTATCATAAACAGTACCCACTATTTTCTACCCTTCAGCCAGTTTCTTATCCATACCTAAGTTTTACCCTAATTCCCACAGCTTTACATTTAATTAGTGATCTTTCATGTGGAACTTTATCAAACGCCACTTGCAAGTCTCAGTACACAACCTAGGTTGTCACTTCCTCAAAGAAATCAGGGAGGTTAGTCAGGCGGGATTTGCCTCATCTAAAGCCATGTTGACTGCTGTTTACTATCTTGCTGTTGTACAGGTATTCTTCAGGTTTGCTCCAAATGATTGATTCTATTATTTTATATGGAATTGAAGTAAGACTAATGGGTCTGTAATTGTCTGTGTCTGTTTTGTCACCCTCTTTGAATATGGGCAGCACATTAGTCTGTTTGCAATCCACTGGTACTTGCTTGTCTCCATCGACTCCCTCATAATGATGTCAGTGCCTCGCAAATCTCTCTCATCTCTCTCAACACTCTGCGATAAATATCATCTAACCTCGGTGATTAATTTGTTCCTCACTCTCTTAGTGACAATTTGAATTGATATCCCTATCACTGATTCCCTAACCAGAGGAAATAGCCTTTTCCTATTCATTCTATCAAAGTCCTTCATAATCTTAAGAACCTTTATTAAATCACCTCAGCCTCTTCAGCTCCAGTGGAAATGGAACCAATATTTCAAGCCACTCCTTATAACTATAGTTTCACATCTTTTGCATCATTCTATGTTCATCTTAAAGATTTGGACATACCCCTACTAATGCATTAATATCCTATTAAGGCAAAGTGGCCAAAATTACAGTAATATTCAAAATATGGTCTTATCAGTGTTCTTTCCAGATTAATGTAACTTGTTTGGATTAATAGTCAAATTCCCTTGAGCTGTGTCTTCACATTTGATAACAGCTTCACATTGAATGGAAACTGTCAATAAATGATAAATAATCACTCCCAAATTCTTTACCTTTATCACCTTTGTTGATGGACGCCTTTCATTTTGTGTAAATGTTTTATGCCTCCTGTTCCAATATGCATAAGTTTGCATTTATATCTACATTAAAATCCATCTTCGTGGAGGACTGGGTGATGGAGGTATCAGCACACGATCCATTTGCCAAGGTTTAGATAGTGCAGAATGATGGGATGAAAGTCATCTCTGCCTGTTGGTTGTAAGCATCTTTTGTGAAATGAATATCAATCCAGTTCCTGGTGGTTATGGGCCCATTAAATAAAACCGCTCTTCATTTTAAACAACTTGGCACAACAATGGCAGTCTTGTTCAGAGTAGCATAGGGTGGCTGATGTGAAAAATGGCAAATGTCAGATTTGTGCAGTAGGGATTGCTGTTCTGTTGCACCTTGTTGGGGCAAATCGGAAGGATTTGCATCTAAACAGGACCTATGAGTGCTTGATGCTGATATTGGGTACTTGAAATAATTTAACATCCCTCACCTTGATGTTAAAATTAATTCAATTTAAAAAAATTATGAATATATTTGATATCCCCAGCCAATCTGCTTAAGTAATTCAGATCCTTTGGAATTTTGATTATTTCTCTTGTACTTGGCCGTTTAACTTGGCATCATCAACAAAGTTATACAACATTATTATTACGAGAAGCATATTTCTCCAAATTGTTCCACAAAAGGAGAGGTTAAAAGAATTCTTCTTATGGAGAAGGTTGTTAGAAACAGTAATGAAAGCAGAATCAGCTTTTAAAAAGAGTGGATAAATATTTGGAAAAGAAACATTTTAAAGAATATGGGGAAAGGGTTGGGAAATGGGACTAAGTGAGAGGTGGCACAGGCATGATGGCTGAATGGCCTCCTTCTGTGCTGTAAAATTGTCTGATTCTATGATTGTGTAAACACTAGGGGACCTAGAACAGACCCCAGCGACATTGCACCAGACTACGCCCCTGGCAGTTTTCTCCATTTATCATCACCTTCTGCTTCCTATTGCCAAAAACTGGTTCATTACGGCTAGTGAACCTTCATTTTCTTTAAAAGGGTCACAAGTGAACTTTATCAAATATCTCCCAATCATCCCAGTTGAACTAAACTATATCCACACGATAGTTGCCTCCTCAAAGAATTCCAGTAGGTTTCTGAGACAATAAGTGGCATTATTAATCTGTTTTTGAGACCTCAAAGAGATGCTATTATATGGTTGTAACTCAGCCATCCCTGGCACACCATTCACAGCCTTTTCTCACCGTTGGTCCAGAGTGATGTCATAATAATGTTTAGATAACTTTCTACATTCTTCCTGAAAATACCCAAAATTCCCTTGACATGTTTGACAGCAAGAATGTCAAAAATTCTGTGTTCTTTGGCCAGCTTTAATTTTATCAAAATTGGAAAATTGGTCAAGAAACAAATCCAAGCTGAATATGCATGATATTTTATCTGGTGTATGCATGCTATTACTGGCTACATCCTGTACATCATAGCCGTGGCAGCTGTATTTGATGGGGTATTTAACCTTCTTCCAAAAGTCAATGAAATAATCTAGGAATGCGATACTATACAGCAATGTATTAATGGGCAATGACAGGAACATACTGTAAGACAAGTATGGCACATCTTTAAAAATGGTGTTCGTTAGGATATCACCAAATCACAGATTTCAAGTGGGTTTCAGGCAAATACTTTTAGTACTGTTCTGTGAATGTCACTCTATCATCATCTGTGTTGTCAGTCCATTACAGAAACCAGCAAGAGAGTAAAATGTGGTCACTCAGTTGTCAGACTTTGATACCATATTTTTAGTCACTATTACCTCTGATGACTAAAGTGCCTTCGTCCACCAAAATGAGAGCTGCACATCAGCAAAAAATCTAGTTTTGTAACTCACACCATCCAGGTACCAAACTAACAATAATAAAACTAACTAGCTTATATTATAAATCATAGCAGTTAGAAGAGAGTGTTCCTGAAGTTGCAATCTAATCTTTGGATACCAATGACATTTGCTTGCATAGTTTAAGACATTATCTAAACCCTTTTTCTGATCGTGCTTTATAATTACACCCTGATTTCCATAGAACCATAGAAGATTACAGCACAGCAGGAGGCCATTCAGCCCACTGTGTCTGTGCTGGCTCTTTCCTAGAGCCATCTAGAACTAATGCTACTATTCTACTCTGCCCATAGCCCTGTATTTTTTTTCTGTTTCAAAATATTTATCTATTTTTCCTTTAAAATGCAGCAATGGTTTCTGCTTCAACTATTCCCTGTTGGAAAAACATTCTATGCTTTAAGAACTCTCTCCGAAGTGTAAAAAAAATTCTCCTAACCTCTCTCCTCATTCTATTAATGACAATTTTAAATTGATGGTTATTCTGTTATTACATTTACAACATATGTACTAAACAACTTATTTTATTAGAATTTGTACCAATGCTTTTGCACCAACCCAATGATGCAGATTACAGAATACCATCAACTTTCAGCTTTTGCATATGTCACACTAACTTCACTGCACACAACCTGTCAAAGTCCAAACCAACATATATAAAAACACTTTAAAAAATATTCAATATAACTCATCAGAAATAACAACTGGGGGAAGTTGGTGACACAATGGGGGTAATTATGGAAATGAAAATCGGGTGGGTTCAATGAAAGGTCAGTGAGCTGCTCTGCCAGTTCACCGTCCATGGGGTAAAGGTGAAAATTTCCTCCTGTGGTTGAACATTCTCCTTTCACTTCTGGGAACTGCATTTGAAATTGATGGGATTAGATGTAAGGCTGGGTTGAGTCCCCTTCCCCCCATTAATGTCTATTTAGTTAATCTCACATTGCTTAGCATGTTCTTGTTTACAGTTTTCAGCAGTACACCTTATTAATGTTAAAGTATAGATCTGTTGAGATTGGAATAATGTGTTTCCGTTGTTTTGAGTTGCTTTAAAACAATGTTGTGGACTGTGCACAAGAGAATAATTCCCCTTTCCTCCCTCGGGGAAAAGAAGTACTACTAATAAACTAATTCCAGGTGCAACCAGCTCCAGAGTTCAGGGCAGTGGAGTAGTTCAACAGCACAAATTGTCACCCGTACTTAGAGGCCCCAAAGATAGCTGGTATAAGATGGGAATGGGAAAGCATTCAGTAGGGATGGTCTACTGAGTTTAAGGTTGAGGTACACGACTGAAGCAAAGTTGATGGAGCTTTTAGTCTGCTTCTGACCTCTGCTGTGCCTGACCTGACGGTGCTTAATGATGATATTGAGTGTCAAGAGCGGGATTTCTTATCTCATCCCTCAGCACTGGCATCATTTACCTTGATCAATTAAAAGACTCTCTAGGAATAATAAGCTAATTTAAAAAAAAATAAGAAATAGGTAGGGAATATTCCCAGTCACTAGCATGTGCTCAGAAAATTACTCCCATTGTGTCAACAGAACTGCTTAATTCAATTACTGCATGTTTCTCTGGTCATGGGTAATCTGTCCTGCAACCAAATTCCAGGGCAGGCACAGCATGAGTTCTGCCTGTCACAGTCACTTCCTCCTGAACTTTTATCTCTGAGGCTTATTCCAGGCTGTCATAGGGGCATCAGTAACATCAGTCAACCTGTAGTACTCAGATGTATAGAGCAGATGACTGATGCATTGCCATACTAGCATAGATAATCAGCAATAGCATGAAAGGGTATTTTTTAGTACAGTAGGATTCCCCAAAGTTCAGGACATCATTGATTGCACCCATGTTACCCTATGTACCTCTTCATACAATAATTGTGCATTCAGGAGCTACAAGGGATATCATTCAATCAATGTACAGCTTGTCTATGACTATCAGCACAGGATCATCCACGTGAATATCTATTTGCCAGGCAGCAATCATAATGCCTTTATTATAAGGCAATCCACCTACAACTGGCCGCAGGACCTCTGTCATGGAAGTCTGCACTTCAGATATTCCTGCAGCTGCTGTATACTCCGTGGTGAATTGCAATATTTCGATTCCGTACATCATAACAGCACTGAGACAGATCGTGGATTCCTCTACACTGGCTATCAACTGTTGATGATTGCTTGGCATAGTCTCCAATGACTGCAGCAATCGTGCTCAGAAAGCATTTCAAAGCAGCTTCCCTTGACATTCACGTCTGTGCCCTCATCAACTGAGGACAGAAATGAGCTTGCATTCCGTACAGAGGTTGTTTCTCCTCTTCTGCCACCATCAGCAGGCACTGCTCACTCATGCTCTGTGCATCATCCAGGGCACCTTCCGCTACCTCAGTTTCAAAATCCCTCAGGGTGGATGTACCTGAGCTGGTGGGTTGGAGGGCTACCGTGAGGGGTGATGTATGCTTTGCTTATTGGACACAGGTTCCGAGAAAGAGGACATGTTACAATTCTGTCGTCATGAGAACTATTCAGAAGTAGATTTCTGCAGTATGGAATTATGTTTTCATACATATATGGAATTATGTTTCACTGCATGCTTTGGTGCTAGTGAGTGAGTGAGTGAATAGAAAGACAAGAAAGAGCAGCCAAGTGCTAGTACCCTGAGCTGTCACCAGGCTTCCTACTTTTTTTTTATTCGTTCATGGGATGTGGGCGTCGCTGGCGACGCCAGCATTTATTGCTCATCCTTAATTGCCCTTGAGAAGGTGGTGGTGAGCCGCCTTCTTGAACCGCTGCAGTCAGTGTGGTGAACTTCTCCCACAGTGCTGTTAGGAAGGGAGTTCCAGGATTTTGACCCAGCGACGATGAAGGAACTGCGATATATTTCCAAGTCGGGATGGTGTGTGACTTGGAGGGGAACGTGCAGGTGGTGTTGTTCCAATGTGCCTGCTGCTCTTGTCCATCCCCTGCTACTTCAATGGCCTCTCTTGTGACAATCTCCTGGGATATGTCCTCAAACGAGGCAAGAGGAAAAAGGTTGGGAGGGTCCTCCTATGCAGGTTCCCTCCCTTTTGTTTTGCAATGTTTTCTCTTCCAGAGTAGGGAAGAAACTCAGGAGATTTTTTTTTAATGAGCCACTTCACTCCCAAAAAGGCCTCCCTTCTCTCGCACACTTGCTCTGACTGAATTTCAATATTTCTGTCAGATAATTGGGGTGCCCTGTGACCAGCACAACTGGAAACAGACACCCCCATAGTTTACCATTGTTTGTTGCAACTTAATTCAGTGTGGGAAAAAGGCAATGCCTCTTTAAATGTGCAGCAGCAAATGATTTTGCAACCAGAAGTGGATGAACTCCCAATGAGAGGTGCTATTCTTGTCTATAATTTGTCTTTGGAATGTTCATTGGACTGATGATGGAAATAGAGATGAGGTCAGCATATTAATGTAAGGGTAAGAACTAGTGACTTCAACCAGTCAGAGACACTAACCAAAATCCTAGGCTAGATATCAAGGCCTAGATATTTTGGGGGAGTCCTCTTTGGGGTGGATAAGGGATGCAGCAGAACTTCCAATGGTCATTCTGCAGGAGCGGGAGGTGAAGCTGTTGTTGGGAATGTGCTGGCTTTAGTAGAAGTGGAACCATGTAAGGGTGGTTGCTACGGAGGTGAATCATAGAATCATAGAAAGGTTACAGCACGAAAGGAGGCCATCGAGTCCATGTCGGCTCTATGCAAGAGCAATCCAGCGAGTCCCACTCCCCCGCCCTATCCCCGTAGCCCTGCAGATTTTTTCCTTTCAAGTACTTATCCAGTTCCCTTTTGAAGGCTATGATTGAATCTGCCTCAACCACCACCTCGGGCAGTGCATTCCAGATCCTAACCACTCGCTGTGTAAAAATGTTTTTCCTCATGCTTCTTTTGCCAATCACCTTAAATCTATGTCCTCTGGTTCTTGACCATTCCACCAATGGGAACAGTTTCTCTCTATCTACTCTGTCTAGACCCTTCATGATTTTGAACACCTCTATCAAATCTCCTCTCAATCTTCTCTGTTCCAAGGAGAACAGCCCCAGATTCTTCAGTCTATCTACGTAACTAAAGTCCCTCTTCCCTGGAATCATTCTAGTAAATCTTTTCTGCACCCTCTCTAAGGCCTTCACAACTTTCCTAAAGTGCGGTGCCCAGAACTGGACACAATATTCCAATTGTGGTCGAACCAGTGTTTTATAAAGGTTCATCATGACTTCCGTGCTTTTGTGCTCTGTGGGCTCGATTTTCAAATGGGGATGGGATGGCAGCAGGGGGGGTGGGGGTGGGTGGTGGTGGGAGGTGTCAATGGGCACGTGGGTAACCCGGCTAATAAAATCTTACCGTTTCCCACATGATCGCGAGTTAATTGGTGGCCGTTAATGTGGCTTCCGGGTTTGCCATCTGAAAGCTGCGCAGTGGGTGGACTGCGCACCCGCATCACAAACTGTCAGCTGGAGTGGCTCTAATTAAAGGGCCATTGCTCCAAAGGCTTTTGCTGCAGCAAAGACCAAAAAGGCACAATGGAGCAGCACAGGGGCATCGCTGCTCTAAGATTTAATGATGCCTCATTGCAGCAACTACTGGCCGGGGTGAGGAGGAGGAGGGAAGTGTTTTACCCGTGGGTGGAAGGAAGTGCCCTGCCTCTGCCACCAAGAAGGCCTGACTCGAGGTGGCAAAGGAGGTCACCAGCAGCAGCAACATCTCCCGCACCTGGATCCAGTGCAGGAAGCACTTCAATGACCTAACTAGGTCAGCCAAAGTGAGTACACTTATTGATTCTCCTGCATTCTGTGTTCCACTGCCACCCCCTCCAACTCATTCTGCACTGCCAAGGCTACTCCATCACATCACTCCTCACACCCGCTTAACGCTCATACTCAACTTACCTGCACTTCCTCAAGTCCCTGTTTGTGACCCCACCATTACCACCCACCCCAATCCTTATCCAATGTCATGGCTCTGTCTCATACTCACCCTCTGATGCATCTCTTCCATGGTCAGCCGCACCCAAACCAATGCATTCATCAGTTGGCCACTTCACCATCACTCACTCACACGTCTATACTTTCTCCCCTTCCAGGAGAAGAGAGCGCAAAATGCATGGGAGAGGGCGAGGACTGGAGGGGGGGGCCACAACAAATCGTGGTCCTCACACACGCGGAGCAGGAGGCCCTGGAGATCAGCCGAACCCTTGAGTACCTGTCCATCTGGGATGCCGAGATTGGTACCCCACAAACGTCCGATGACACAACTTTAACATTCATAACATACAACATGAATTGATGTTAACATGCCTTGCCATCTTCAGCACCTCAGTATGCTCATCACAACATGACACATTTGTGATGGTGCTGCCTTCTGTTCTCTTACAGGCCCTTCAACGACCAAAGTGTTGGCAGAGGGCGATTCCTCAGAGGAGGCCTCTGAGGGGACACCATCACATCATAGCGAGTCATCCACCAGCGCAGATACTCACACCTCGGTGGGTCTTGCTAGTCAGTTAGTTGGGTTAGCACCTGGTGAGTCACCACACAAAAGTGAGCACGAGCAGACACTAGTGGCAGGGGCAGCTGCGGAGTGTCCGTGTTGGTGGGAGTACTCCTCTCCAGGCTCTGCTCAGCTGGACACAGAAGCTGAACCCCGGGGGCCATCCTTTAAAAGGAGAATGATCGAGGGACAGCAGCACATTTGCAAGGTACTGGAACAGGTGCCATGCGCACTCTCCACAATAGTGCAGAGGATGGAGGAGTCCAACTCCTGCATGAGTGGAATGGTGGCACAGGTACAGGAGGGAATGTCTGCGATGGAGAGAAGACTAGCCTCCATTGAGCTTCAAGCACAGCTCACAAATGAGTCCGTTCAGGCCGTGACAACAGTCGTTCGGACTCAGGGTGAACAACATTCTGCCGCCTTTAACAGGCTGACAGATACTTTAGAAGTGGCCTTCCAAGGTTTCACACATGTTCTTCAAACTGTTGTCCAGCAGGGTGGAAGGAGTGATATGGGCCTGGTCCAGAATAGGGATGATGGCAAAAGGGGACATGGAAATGGGGACGTCACTCAAAGTGCTCCCACGTCTCACCCGTTGCCCACCCTCTCAACCAGTACCTACAATGCTGCCTCCTCTCCAGGTGGCCGAGTCTGCCCCTGCACAGGTGCAGGTGGAGCAGTCTTTGGAGGGCATGGGAGAGGGCGAGGACTGGAGGGGGGGGCCACAACAAATCGTGGTCCTCACACACGCGGAGCAGGAGGCCCTGGAGATCAGCCGAACCCTTGAGTACCTGTCCATCTGGGATGCCGAGATTGGTACCCCACAAACGTCCGATGACACAACTTTAACATTCATAACATACAACATGAATTGATGTTAACATGCCTTGCCATCTTCAGCACCTCAGTATGCTCATCACAACATGACACATTTGTGATGGTGCTGCCTTCTGTTCTCTTACAGGCCCTTCAACGACCAAAGTGTTGGCAGAGGGCGATTCCTCAGAGGAGGCACCATCACATCATAGCGAGTCATCCACCAGCGCAGATACTCACACCTCGGTGAGGTGTGAGTATCTGCGCTGGTGGATGACTCGCTATGATGTGATGGTGCCTCACGGGCACCAAAACCCAGAGGGCATAGGCCGAAAGCAGACAGGTCATGAACAAGAGCAACCTGCCACTACCTCTGCTACAGCCACAGGGAATGCACCATGTAGAAATAGTAGGAAGAGGAAGCCTAAGGATTTGTGATCATGAAGGGTATGCAAAAGGGTGTCTGACAGACTGTCATGTTTTCCATTTATATTTGTTTTTTGTTATATTCACATGAAATGTTATTATTCTCACCACTACTGTCATATCTTGCCCATTCTTGACTGACTTTTGTGATAGGTCCCTTTCATGTGCTTCATCATGAACGGTGACACTTGTCACCCAGTGGGTCACTTTATAGTGGGTGTATGTGTAGTTGCAGGACTGTTTTGTGCAGGGAGGGGTGGGGTGAATGGTGTTGCTTTTTCCAGGTGGTCTGAGGACTGGACTCTTCACACTTTCTGATGTTAGGAGAGCCGTTCACATATCAGTGACTCTCTCGCCTCATGAGCAGCCAGGTGAGCCCCTGCTCTGGCCATGTGTGCGTCCTCCTCCTCCTCTGCCTCCTCCTCCCCCTCCTCCTCCTCAATGTGGATGACAGATGTGAATGGGGCCTCCTCAGCGGCACCCCTCTTTGTTGTGCCATATTGTGCAGGACACAACACACGACTATAATGCACCCCACTCTGTCTGGCTCCCCAGAATGATCAAGGCACCTAAATCATATCTTGAGCAGCCCTATAGCGTGCTCAATTGTAGATCTGGTGGCGATGTGGCTGTCGTTATATCGGCGCTGTTGCTCGATGATGGGGTTCCTCAGAGGTGTCAAGAGCCACGTGTGCAGGGGGTATCCCTTGTCCCCGAAGAGACAGCCCTTAAGGGTGTTCGGTGAGTGGATGTTGGATTCCTTCAGAATGAAGGAATCGTGGCAGCTGCCGGGGAATCTGCTACACACGTGAAGGAATCTTTTGCGATGGTCACAAACGAGCTGAGTGTTGATGGATTGATCACCCTTCCCGTTGATGAACACTCCTGGCTTGTGTAGAAGTGCTCATATTGCTATACAGGTACAATCGATTACACCCTGCACCCGTGGGAAGCCAGCCACAGAGTGGAATCCCACTGCCCTCTCTGTCTTGCTGAGGTTGTCCATAGGGAAGTTGACGTAGTGCGAGGCCCTACAAAACAAGCCATCAGTGACCTGCCTTATGCACTTGTGTGCAGATGACAGAGACCCTGGCGATGTCCCCGGTGGCACCCTGGAATGATCCGGAGGCAAAAAAGTTGAGGGCAGTGGTGACTTTGACAGCAACGGGTAATGAGATGCTGCTCAGACATCGGGTACGGTAGCATTGTGGTTGTGTTACTGGACTAGTAAGCCAGAGGCCTGGACTAATAATCCGGAGTCATGAGTTCAAATCCCACAACGGCAGCTGGGGAATTTAAATTCAATTAATTAAATAAAATCTGGAATAAAAAAATTAGTATCAGCAATGGTAGCCATGAAACTACCAGATTGTCGTAAAAACCATTAATGCCCTTTAGGGAAGGAAATCTGCCATCCTTACCTGGTCTGGCCGTATATATGACTCCAGACCCACAGCAAAGTGATTGATTCTTAATGGCCTAGCAAGCCAATCAGTTGTACAATCTCGCTACAGAAAGTAACAATAAGAATAAAACCGGAAGGAACACCTGGCATCGGACCACCAGGCACCGGACACGACAAAGGCAAACCAAGCCCAGTCAACCCTGCAAAGTCCTCCTCACTAACATCTGGGGACTTGTGCCAAAATTGGGAGAGCTGTCCCACAGACTAGTCAAGCAACAGCCTGACATAGCCACACTCACAGAATCATACCTTTCAGCCAACGTCCCAGACTCTTCCATCACCATCCCTGGGGATGTCCTGTCCCACCGGCAGGACAGACCGACCAGAGGTGGCAGTACAGTGATATACAGTCAGGAGGGAGTGGCCCTGGGAGTCCTCAAATTGACTCTGGACCCCATGAAATCTCATGGCATCAGGTCAAACATGGGCAAGGAAACCTCCTGCTGATTACCACCTACCACCCTCCCTCAGCTGATGAATCAGCCTCCTCCATGTTGAGTACCACTTGGAGGAAGCATTGAGGGTAGCAAGGCCACAGAATGTACTCTGGGTGGGAGACTTCCATGTCCATCACCAAGAGAGGCTCAGTAACACCACGACTGATCAAGCTAGCCGAGTCCTGAAGGACATAGCTGCCAGACTGGGCCTGCGGCAGGTGGTGAGTGAACCAACACGAGGGAAAAACCCACTTGACCTCGTCCTCACCAATCTACCTGTCGCAAATGCATCTGTCCATGACAGTATTGGTAGGAGTGACCACCGCACAGTCCTCGTGGGACGACGTTCCTTCTTCACACTGAGGACACCATCCGACGTGTTGTGTGGCACTACCACCGTGCTAAATGGGATAGATTCAGAACAGATCTAGCAGCTCAAAACTGGGCATCCATGAGGTGCTGTGGGTCATCAGCAGCAGCAGAATTGTATTCCAGCACAATCTGTAACCTCATGGCCCGGCATATTCCTCACTCGACCATTACCAACAATCCAGGGGATCAACCCTGGTTCAATGAGGAATGTGGAAGAGCATGCCAGGAGCAGCACCAGGCGTACCTAAAAATGAGGTGCCAACCTGGTGAAGCTACAACACAGGACTACATGCATGCTAAAGAGTGGAAGCAACATGCCATAGACAGAGCTAAGCGATTCCACAACCAACAGATCAGATCAAAGCTCTGCAGTCCTGCCACATCCAGTCATGAATGGTGGTGACAATTAAACAACTAATGGGAGGAGGAGGAGGCTCTGTAAACATCCCCACCCTCAATGATGGTAGAGTCCAGCACGTGAGTGCAAAAGACAAGGCTGAAGCGTTTGCAACCATCTTCAGCCAGAAGTGCCGAGTGGATGATCCATCTCAGCCTCCTCCCAATATCCCCACCATCACAGAAGCCAGTCTTCAGCCAATTCGATTCACTCCACGTGATATCAAGAAACGGCTGAGTGCATTGGATACAGCAAAGGCTATGGGCCCTGACAATATCCCAGCTGCAGTGCTGAAGACTTGAGCTCAAGAACTAGCCGCAACTCTAGCCAAACTGTTCCAGTACAGCTACAACACTGGCATCTACCCGACAATGTGGAAAATTGCCCAGGTATGTCCTGTCCACAAAAAACAGGACAAATCCAATCCGGCCAATTACCGCCCCATCAGTCTACTCTCAATCATCAGGAAAGTGATGGAAGGTGTCGTCGACAGTGCTATCAAGTGACACTCACTCACCAATAACCTGCTCAACTATGCTCAGTTTGGGTTCCGCCAGGACCACTCGGCTCCAGACCTCATTACAGCCTTGGTCCAAACATGGACAAAAGAGCTGAATTCCAGAGATGAGTTGAGAATGACTGCCCTTGACATCAAGGCAGCATTTGACTGAGTGTGGCACCAAGGAGCCCTAGTAAAATTGAAGTCAATGGGAATCAGGGGGAAAACTCTCCAGTGGCTGGAGTCATACCTAGCACAAAGGAAGATGGTAGTGGTTGTTGGAGGCCAATCTTCTCAGCCCCAGGACATTGCTGCAGGAGTTCATCAGGGCAGTGTCCTAGGCCCAACCATCTTCAGCTGCTTCATCAATGACCTTCCTTCCCTCATAAGGTCAGAAATGGGGATGTTCAATGATGATTGCACAGTGCTCAGTTCCATTCGCAACCCCTCAGATAATGAAGCAGTCCATGCCTGCATGCAGCAAGACCTGGACAACATCCAGGCTTGGGCTGATAAGTGGCAAGTAACATTCGCGCCAGACAAGTGTCAGACAATGAACATCTCCAATAAGAGAGAGTCTAACCACCTCCCCTTGACATTCAACAGCATTACTATTGCCGAATCCCCCACCATCAACATGCTGGGGGTCACCATTGACCAGAAACTTAACTGAACCAGCGATATAAATACTGTGGCTACAAGAGCAGGTTAAAGGCTGGGTATTCTGCAGTGATTGACTC
Source organism: Heptranchias perlo (assembly GCF_035084215.1). Lineage (NCBI taxonomy): Eukaryota > Metazoa > Chordata > Chondrichthyes > Hexanchiformes > Hexanchidae > Heptranchias > Heptranchias perlo. The sequence continues at coordinate 52,729,461 of NC_090329.1, forward strand.
ACCTCCTGACTTCCCAAAGCCTTTCCACCTTCTACAAGGCACAAGTCAGGAGTGTGATGGAATACTCTCCACTTGCCTGGATGAGTGCAGCTCCAACAGCACTCAAGAAGCTCGACACCATCCAGGACAAAGCAGCCCACTTGATTGGCATCCCATCCACCACCCTAAACATTCACTCACTTCACCACCGGCGCACAGTGGCTGCAGTGTGTACCATCCACAGGATGCACTGCAGCAACTTGCAGCTTGCAGCTTCTTCGACAGCACCTCCCAAACCCACGACCTCTACCACCTAGAAGGACAAGAGCAGCAGGCACATGGGAACAACACCACCTGCACGTTCCCCTCCAAGTCACACACCATCCCGACTTGGAAATATATCGCCGTTCCTTCATCGTCGCTGGGTCAAAATCCTGGAACTCCCTTCCTAACAGCACTGTGGGAGAACCTTCACCACACGGACTGCAGCGGTTCAAGAAGGCGGCTCACCACCACCTTCTCAAGGTCAATTAGGGATGGGCAATAAATGCCGGCCTCGCCAGCGACACCCACATCCCATGAACAAATTAAAAAAAGGCTGCAGATGTCTCCGACCACCTGGTGTCTCACTCTCAGCCTCCGTATGCACTGCTCAGAGAAGTCCAGAAATCTGAGCCTCAGTCTGTAGACCCTGTGGTGAGGGTAGTGCCTCCTGCGACGTCGCTCTCTCTGTTGTTGCTCTTGTGCAGGTGCCTGTGGCGCTGCAGTGTGTTGTGGAGTTCCAAGTGGTGGAAGTGCACGCCGTGCCTGGCGAGGATGGTGATGTTCCTCGTCCTTGGATGTAGTGGTGAACGCAGCCATCGCGCCCCCTCCCCCCCACCCCCATCCTGATGGTGTCAGTTTGAGGGGTCCAAAAAGATGGTAAATATGTGTTAACAGAACAATTCTGAGTAGAAACTAAGAATTTTCAGTGTAAACACAAAGATCTCTCAGCCAATAGTTTGTCTAAAAGACCAGAGTGCCCTGTTGCAATAACTCACCTTTTATCCCCATCTGTCAAACAAGCATTTCAATGTCCAACTGGCTGCTGGCTGAAGCACGTCTCCTAAAACATGGAGTGTTTCCCACAGCACGGGAAACACGCTGAGGCTGAATGAAAATCAGTCCCCTGCCTCAATCACCATGAAATTAACTAGTTCAAAAGCTTAATCTATCTAAATAACTGTGTTGACTATCATCCCGCCAACTTTAATTGCCGGTGGGACTTCTGCATTCGTGAGGTGTGTGCACACCCAGACGCGTCTGTGGGGAACTCAGAAGTCGGTGGGCTGGAGCCGGCATCCTCACCTGCTCGGGATTTCCCTGACTTTCTGAGCACCCCCCCCACCCCTAACAAACCCGCACTTCTGCTTGAAAATCGAGCCCTATGCCTCTACTTATAAAGCCCAGGATCCCGCATGCTTTCTTAACTGCTTTCTCAACCTGCCACCTTCAACGATTTGTGCACATATACCCCCAGATCTCTTTATTTCTGTACCCCTTTTAGAATTGTGCCCTCTAGTTTATATTGCCCTCTCCTCGTTCTTCCTACCAAAATTTATCACTTTGCACATCTCTGCGTTAAATTTAATTGCCACGTGTCTGCCCATTCCACCAGCCTGTCTATTTAATCTTGAAGTCTATCACTATCCTCCTCACTGTTCACTACGCTTGCATGTTTTGTGTCATCTGCAAATTTGGAGATTGTGCCCTGTGCACCCAAGTCCAAGTCATTAATATATATCAAGAAAAGCAGTGGTCCTGGTACCGACCCCTGGGGAACACCACTGTACACCTCCCTCCAGTCCGCAAAACAACCGTTCACCACTACTATCTGCTTCCTGTTACTTAGCTAATTTTGTATCCATGCTGCTACTGCCCCCTTTATTCCATGGGCTTCAATTTTGATGACAAGCCTGAAGACAAGAGAAGTGGCATGATCGATCATGCTGAGATTTTGAGGAGGAGAAAGAAGGATAACGCATTGTGATTGCAGTTACAGAGCCATAGCAACGGGCTGGGAACTTTGATTACTCCCTCAAAGCCTCTCCACCATCTACAAGGCTCAAGTCAGGTGTATGATGGAATACTTACCATTTGCCTGTATAATTGGAGCCACAACATCTGCCCCCCCACCCCCCCAACCCCAGTCCTCCGACTACAGGACTCCATATCAACCCTTTGGGTCATCTCCTCTTCGGCAGTTCAAGATCGTTATCCAACGGAGAGGATGCCCTTCAGTACCAAACAAACTCCTTTGCTGGAGCCCTTTTGCAATGTGCCTTTGCTTTCTAGCAACGCACACTTGTTGCCTATAATGTTCTTGTTGCCAATAAAATTAGCAACCCTTTTAATGGCAGCTGCAGCCATTTTAAGAGCCCCACCTCATTCAGTAAGTTCCCAGGAGTAGGCCCAATCAGTGTTTGCAATGAATATATAACAAAACCAACCCAGAAAGATTAGTATTGGCCATTCCTAGATGTGAGAGCATAAAAATTCACAATGCAGCAATCCTGCAGCCTCAGCGCTGGGTTCAGAAATTCTGCCCTCAATATATGTCAGGTATTACAGTTGCAAGAACCAAAAATATGGCTTATACAAGGTTCAAATTCCTCTGTGTGCAATTTTTAGTGCATTGCTTAATGCGTTTGCATTAAAGTCCAGTGTGTGCTATTTTAATGATGTTGATAACCCACTTTATTTATACAGGTTAATGACTTTGTTAATATAGAAGACATAAAAATCTGAGATAAAATACATTCATTGTGAATTAAAAATAGTGCAGAATAGAATTTTAACCCTGAGATTTTATAGTAATTCAAACTTGCTACATTTTGCAAAGAATGTGCAATCTGTATAAAAGGTACTTATCTAATAATGACCATTACAATTCATTTGCAGAATTTTTGGCACAACATTGTCAGTGTAATGAGACATATTACAGAGTACATGTGCACAAATCTATTTTTGTACTGGTTTTGTAGAGTTGGTAACTGCACCTGATTATACAATGTACTCGGCTTTCCTTTCCCAACCATTACCCTGCACACATCTGCACACAGCCACAGACAGTGCTCATAACTCGAATTCTTGGGACTGTCTGGTTTCCCAGGGTCCTTGGGGGATATAGACTGTGCACATTTGGAATAAGAGAATGTGCATGTTTTCATCAACAGAAAAGACCTGCTTTCTCCGAACTTAATGCATACTTTCAATACTTCATCACTCAGATGTTTGGCAATGTCATAATATCCTACCATGAGTCCTCTGTTCCATCTCAATTGGCACTACCACATCTCTTTGCGAGTCTACACGGTTGGCTGGCGGACAACAGCCGTAGCTTGAAGCCTTGGTTTCCTCTTATATACTAGTACACCTGCCAAGGAACAGTACAATCAGATGCAGCGTTTTAGAATGCATTCATAAACTATTAAATCCATTAGTTGCCTCTTTGTAAAAGTAGTGAGTATATTTAAACTCTTGACCTTGACATACTGTTTTCTACATTCCTCATATGAGAAGGTTCCAATGCTTGATTCTGCAAGTTCTGATGAAGGTTTGCACCTGAAATGTTAACCCATCTTTCCCCTTCAAATGCTGACTGACGTGTCGTCCATCATTTTCTATTTTTATTTTAGATTTCTTAGCGATTGTGATTTAACTTATTCATGTGCCCTAGTTCACTTAGAATGCAATGATAAGCGCCTTTGGAATATTAAGGGGGAGAATTTCCATGGGGTTCTCACAATCTCCTGCCATCACTTCGGCAGAAGACCAGTGGAAACCCTAGAGAAACAGCATAAGCAGCCATTTTTAGCCCTTTACCGGAGATTCTGCTAAAGTTACGGCAGTAGAAATGGGAGAACCCCCTGCAGAAATTCCAGGGGTAAAAATTCATCTCAGCCATCTGAACTATGCAGGTGCAATATGATTCCACAAAACGTGGAATGATAAGGGACCATTTCGCCCATCAAACCAACTCCCCAGAGGCTATGGGGAAAATTATGATTTAGTGCTCCCAGCGCAGAGCTTTGCATGACAGGTGTACATATCAGGAATTTTATTAGACCGAAGGTTGTGTGGACCATGAACTGTGTGCACTGACCCCCACACCACTGTCCTCATTATACATTCCCACCATATAAAGCTAAGCATTGTGAGAGGTAAATAATGAAATTAACCTCTGTGTATAGATGGTCTTATTTCATACTCTATTCAACACTTTCAGTTTCAACAACAATACCAACAACTTGCATTTGTATAGCACCTTTAACATGGTAAAGTGTCCCAAGGCATTTCACAGGAGCGTTATCAAACAAAATTTGACACCGAGCCACATAAGAAGATACTAGGACAGGGACCAAAAGCTTGGTCAAAGAGGTGGGTTTTAAGGAGCCTCTTAAAAGGAGAAGAGAGAGGTATAGAGGCAGAGAGGTTTAGGGATGGAATTCCAGAGATTAGGGCCTAGGCAGCTGAAGGCATGGCTGCCAATGGTGGAGCGATGAAAATCGCAAGAGGCCAGAGTTGGAGGAGCGCAGAGATTACAGAGATAGGGAGGAGAGAGGCCAAGGAGGGATTTGAAAACAAAGATGAGAATTTTAAAATCAAGGCATTGCCGGACTGGGAGCCAATGTAGATCAGTGAGCACAGGGGTGATGGGTGAACTGGAGTTGATGCGAGTTAGGATACGGGCAGCAGAATTTTGGATGAGCTCAAGTTTACGGAAATCATCAATTACAGATAGAACATTCAAAAGATAAGTCTATGAAATGAATCACTCATTTCTAAAGGTAACCAGGCAACATTTAGAATCCATACGGTTCAGTTCTGACCAGTTTTAATCCGCAAATGACTCATCTGTGGTTCCACGAACACAGGAATCATTGTATTTCATACAGGCTTTAATTACCTCTGTCTATCGTTATCCTTATAATTTTCAGCACAGTACTTAACCAGGTAATTATCCAGCTCTACTTAAAAGAAGTTCATCAACACAGCATGAATTCTTTTGCTGGGTGTTGATTGTACATTACCACCATTTTGTGGGAAAAATAATTCTAATCTATGACCAATAGTTGTAAGATAAGAACATAACAAAAGAAGGTATGGAACACAAAAAGGCCTTTTGGGCCATCAATCCTATTCCTTCTATAGATCATATACAGTGCTTTGCACTTTTGAACTATTTCTGTAGTCTCTCCTGGCGTGTTTCACCTTAGATATTATATCCAGGTCTACAACTGCCTTCCATTGTATCTTCTTGGTTGCAGACATCTCTGTCAAAGATCATTTTCTTCATGTTCATAATTACTGTCACTGGGAAGTTCACATCACTGACAGTATTTTTCCATTTTCTTTAGATTTCTTGCCATAGGTGGGTGGATAGTCTGGTCCATCATTCATACACTAAGGGGATCTAATCTCAAGCCTCTGATGCTGCTATTTTAGGATGGAAATTATTGTTGCCGATATTATTGTATGAATGCTTAACCTACTCATATCAAATTTGTTGCTCTCCTATTTTAATGGAGGTGTAAATCTGTTTATTTTCACCTCCACTAAAATAGCAAACAGCTGATATGATTTGCCAGTGGAATGTCGGTGACTTGCCTTTGAATTTCAGTTGCCTCTATGTTGGTTAATACTTACCCTTCATTTAGGGCTGCCCCAAGTAACACAGGGGTAATTTTACAAACTCATGCTCCTGATGTGGGGAGAACATAGTGGGAATTCAGACACCACTCCCCATGATTTTCTTTCCATTAAAAATCATAAGAGGTGCATGCCTGAATTCCTGACATGTGCTCCCGGTGGCCAAGGCTTCATGTCAGTAGCACGATTCATAAAGTTGCCTTACATGGCTAAAATGGCAAATTTCCTATGTGGGGGATTCTGGGCACGAACCCAATTCTTATTGCTTCATAGCAAAGTCCACTGCAAAATTGAATCATTAATCTAGAAAGGTTGTTTAATCTATTCTACCTAATAATATTCAGAGGGGGAGCACAGAAACGTCCATAAGCTAGGATTGATATATCTCTCAGCTCATGTGTCTTCTGTCAGCTATAGGGAAGCCTATTTTATGGTTAAAGGAAGCAAGCATGGAGGAAGAAAAGCAATTAAACAGGATGAAATTGGTAGTGTTTGAAAATTAAATGCTGTTAAGTGTGATGGGAGGAAGCTGTCTACAAACACTTTGGGAAAATATACAGTGCTATTTTTGAATATCTTCGGTGAGATTTTCCTCAGTCTGTGCCTGGACACACTGGACTGCCAGGGCATGATGAATACAGGAAAATCAAGCGGGTCAGAGTACATGTCTGTGAAGGATTCTGCTCAATTTTTCTCCATTCATTTGTAAGATTCTCAAAATTCACAGATCCCCCAAAAACTCAGAGAAAAACCCTAAAGAAATTCACCTTTACCCTGAGTATGGGAAAACTTTGGCCATTGACTATAATCCTAAAATGGAAGGATAGTTGAGAGGTCACCAGACGAAATCTACAACCCACACGTGGAAGGTGGGAGAATTACTGCTTCAGACATGTCTCTGTTTTAATGCAAAACGGACAGCAGGGGGTCGATAAGCACTCCCATTGAAAGAGATAACTGTTTCCAGACTGGTGGGGCCATGCTTTTGTTTTAATGCAAAACCTATCAACACCTAGGACGTTGGATACAAAAGGAAGCCTTATGTGACAAGCTCTAAATCAGAATTAAAAACAATGACACAATGGGAGAAGCAATTTGCAATATGATTGGGACCATCAAAAGGCCATCAAAGAACTTTGTAAGAACTGTTTAAACAGACCATTGTAGAAGAGACAGCCACAAGGCGAAAGCTCTCTCTCTCTCTCTCTGGCTTGCTGGCTCTGGTGGGCTGCTTGTATTGGTTCTGCCTGTGTCTGGAAAGAACAGCAGTTTGTAGTTTCCAGCAAACAACAAGGCGAGGGGAAGGCAGTTTGACAAGGAAGATCAGCAACTCTAGAAGCAGGCCGACACATAAGAAGAAACTGTCTTGGTTCTGCCTGTGTCTGGAAAGAAGAGCAGTTTCCAGCAGACAACAAGGAAAGCAGTTCGACAGGGAAGGACAGCAGCTCTAGAAGCAGGCTGACACACAAGAAGAAACCAGAGCAACAGTCCCAGTGACCATCAGACACCTCGCGGCAACAAGGGCCTTACGAAACAACCAACCGAATATTACCACCAACCAACCGGGTAATATTGAGCCACCGCGACCAAAGAAAACCAACTCGGGAGAAAACTGAAGATCCGCAAAGTTTCCACTCTACAATCTATTTCTGACCTACCTCTGGGTGAATTACTGTCAAGGTTTCGTTTGGTGAGCATTATCCCTGGTCCTTTAGAGTCCAACCTAACTAGTACAGTGGGATTTGGGAGGGGTGAGGTATCTTTCTACTGTAATTTCCCTCGCGTGTACTGTAGTGTTCCCCATTTTATTAGAGTGTTAAGATTGTTGTGTTGTATTTCCTCTCTTGAATAAAGGTCAAAGTTTCTTGCACCAAAACCAGTTGTCTGCTGCACTTTGTCACAACCCCCAAATAAGTCCAAGGTCTAGAACCCAGGGAGTGGGAGCGATTCGAACCGCTCAGTAGTCAGAGGTGAAGCTGACACACACCACCACCCCCTACACATTCATATAAATTCTTTTAAATACTGGTTCCAAATGGCACAGTACAAAATGACCACTTTGTTTAAATGCAGAGCCCCCCTGAATTTCCCCACGGGTCCCTGCTACACCTTCAGTAGGTGTCCAATGGGACTCAGAGGAAAAGGGCATACATCAGTTACACTGGATCGCTGCTGATTCTGGGATTTTCTGATCAGTCTTGTGGGGGTGGGACTTTGGCTGAGGGGAGCAGCTTGGACCCCCGAAGAAAAAGGAGGTTTTATTTCTTTAATAATTATTGGATCGGCACTCTTGCACAGCAGGTCAAAGGGGAGATGGCTGTTGTCTTGGTGGGGTTGGCGGATGGGGTTTGGGCAACTACCTCAATGGAGGGCAGTGCCAGATTTTCCCACTGCATGGGCAAGCACATGTCAGTGTTGCACCAATAGTGGTGCCCACAGGTCCCATGCAAATGAGGTGCCCTCCCACTGACCTTACGAACTCTGTCTGGGTCAGTGCTGCTGGGCACCGGTGGGCATGATCCCAACAGTTATGCCGGGATTGCAGCCAGTGGATATTTGTGGCTTTTAGAATGTGGAATTCTTTGCTATAAGCTATTTTTGAAGCAGAGTCCATAATTTCTTTTAAATTAAATCTTATAAAAGAGGAATATTAAAGGGTATGAGGACTGAGCAGCAAAATGGGATTAGACTAATTGGTTTTCAGTAGAGAATTCCATATTCTGACCATTCTACATAAAGACATTTTTCTAACATCTTTAATTCTTCCAATGATTACCTTAAATTAATGTCTTATTGTTACCATGTTGTCAAGCAATAGAAACAATCTATTACAATTTATACAATCATAATCCTTCATAACCTTAGAGACCTCTATTGGGTTACCACTTGACCCTTAACCTTCTCAATGCTAGCACAAAAAGCCCTAACCTCTAGGCCCTTATCTTTTTACCCACCCGTCTACCCAGTTACTAATCAGGAGGACCACACCCAAAGTGCACTCCACCCGACATGACCTGAATCCGCTTGTATTTTCAAATTCGGGTCTTTAGCATAGTGCAGACCTGGTGCTGGCTAGGGCCCAGAATCGGGGACAGAAATCCAGTTCCTGCTGTAGGCCTCTTCAGATGGGCAGGGCCTTCTGGCTGTTTCGGCATCTTCAGGAGACAAGGGAAAGAAAGTGTAACAAGAAAAGCCTGATGTACAATGCATTCACATTCCACAAGTGGCTTTACATCGACACTTAACTTAAGATTGTGAACGGAGCATCAAGGACTGAACTGACACTGAAACAAAGTGCAGTGAGATGATCTCCTCCAGGAAGTCTCCCTCTGCTTTGCTCTGGTATCAGGTTGGGTCTGACACTGGATTCATGCTGCATTTACTACACTATAGCTACACCATCAGTGCAACGTAAACCTGCCTCACACCGATGCTACAATTATAGTATGAATGCATTCCTGGCAGCCTAGTGTAGAGCCACACCAAGGTGATCTTGGGTTAGAGTAGCAAAGCTGATCTCAAACTTAGTTATTCCTGTAAATACGTATCATGGATTGAAAAATGCCAATCACTGCAATAAGTGCACTCATTGTGTTAAATGAATGATGGGACTGCACTGGCCAGTGGAAGTCACAAATAGGAGTCATGGAATCGAGTTGGCTCACCCTCCCTTCTGGGGAAACATACATGAAGTGAACAAGGTTAGAGGAAGAAAATGGATGAATTGGGGAAAAATATCGTGCAGACATTTTTTTTTAAGGAAAATGACATTCATGACACATACCTATAGTCATAGCATCTCTGATAAAATAAGTAAAAGTGGTACCAGAGAGAGAGAGAGAGAGAAAATGCTGGGCCATTCCAAGTTAGATATTATACCAGCTTTGTTGACTCCACAGACACTTTAAAGTCCATTTGCTTCAAAGAGAAAAAAAGTATGTGCAAATAATAGACCTAGGGAATGATCAATGCAAGGCTGTCTGTTTCTTTTTGATCCCATTTCTGACCTCTTTCACTTTATCTAACTTAAATCAGCAACAGGGTGTTAATTATGGGGTAAATAAGCAGTTACTTCCTAAAGCAAATCAGTGAGAATTGGGTTTGTTTTGGAGGTCTCAGGGATCACAGTCCTGGGTTTCTTCAGGTTTCAGTTTACCAGGCCGAAGACACTTAAAAACATCAAAAAAAGAGGAGCTGGGGAATAATCATTTTACAGCTGACCTGGGAGATCCTCTCTCTCATCCATTGAGCATGGTTTATGTAATCAACCTCACACAGATAAAACTCTGACAAGTTAACTCTGCCACATTTCTAATCAAAAAGTGCCTTTCATTGGCCTTATCACTATTAGTATGTCATTCCCTACTTAGCTGATAGCAGTTTTTAAGCAATATTGCTATTATACTTTTAGAAACCTGCGTTCATATAAACTATTTTCACATCTTCACAATTCAAAAATTATATTCTTTAGAAATCTAATAATCTGTTACACTAGATATCTATGTGGGAATTGTGTTTGGAGTGAAAAGCCTGTGAATATGTATGAATTAATTCTAAATGAGAAAAAAAGGAGCAAATCTAAAGCATTGGACGGCAAATTTGCTTAAAGATGATTACGTATTATCGGAAGTTTCTCATTTAATTAAAGTATTTATATTACATAGATTTGATGCAGGAAATGTATGTCTTGAGGTATAAAAATTTCCCAGCTTTAACAGAAAACTTTAAAAATGATAACATGTTAACTGCTGAGCAATGTTGCATCACTTTAACTGCAGGTTTATGACAGCTGACACTGATTTTGTATTCATTATAGTTTTTTTAATTCTTAAGATGTTGTCTTTGTTAGCATCATTAAACTACATCACGTTGAGCCCATGCTTAAATGTTTGAGTGTATTCTGCCCTATCCAATTTGCTAATTTGTACTTAAAGGGTGCGAGTCCTCAAGAGCCTTTGATGTCAGTGTAATTGGTCTATATTTAAATTAATTGGATTTATATTTAAATTAACTCCATAAAAATGATACTTGAGAGTGTGGAGGATTGAAGTTAAAAGACAAAGTTTGACATGCTCACATGTTCATGGAATTGGTTCATTAATCCTCTGCTCTCTTATTTTTGTGTGCATATTCTGTACCTGTGTTTTAAAAATCCAAGAACAGCAAGGTTGTAAAATGCAAAGCCCAACTCTTTGATTTAAGTATACATATGCAACAGGATTTAAAGGAATATCAATTATTTTCTTGATTGTGAACAAAGATAGCAAACATCCAGATAACTGCAAATCTGCTTCATTCTTCTCAATACTGGTAGACTGGTAGAAATTAAACATTGTGATAAATGGCAGGTAGTTTGTGTTCAATAATTACGTTGTTCAAAATCTTCATGTTTGTTGTTTTTAAAAAAGATCCCGAATGATTCATGGTCAGTAACTGACATTGGTAATTTTTTACAGCCACATTTTTCTTCCTTCCTGAATAGAAAATTTGATGACAATGCACCTTTAAGACAAACATATCACACAGCCTTTAATAAATATGAGTCTTGCAGTCACAAATACTTCAGGCAAAACTCCATTATTCTTTCCTAAGCTTTTGGGTTTTGGAATTACATCTTTGACATTAAATTAAACAATCACAATTTCGCTTGTATGAAATCTACTTTATTAGAAGCCATAAATATTACAACAGCACTGGGGAATAATTAATCATTTGATAACTACCATGACAAAATTAAGTGATACTGAGTCAAGGAATATAGCCAAAGTGAAATAAAAACTAGACCCAGTTGCCTCTCCCCCATACTATTTTGGGAAAATGCATGTTCCAGCAAAATCTCCAAATCCACGGAGATTAATTCCTGGAAGAAAACCAAAGCAATAAAATTGGTTCCATACAGACATCTTAACCTTTGAATCTACCTGTACTTCAGTCTCTCCAAAATATTTTAGTATAGATGTTCTCGAACGTGAAACTAGAATGCAAGAGAAATAAATTATGATGAGCCATGGGATGTGATTTATATTGCGCCAGTGGGCTGACCCAATAACTCACAAGCAATAAATTTGTTTCAGAGTGTTACAGAGCGGTAACACAATGAAGCTGAAGGGGTGTATGAATGGTTATTGGACTGCTGAAAAGTGCCACTGCTTTGAAATGAACTTGTATGCACAACTCATTGTGTTACTAGGATTACAACATTATACCAGAAGTTTTTAAGCTTCACTGAAATTTTTTTCCCAAAAATAGGTCTGTCAGATGTTACCATTATCAAGGCCATTGGCTTATGTCTTTTGTGGAAAAATAGAAGGAATTAGGGAATGTGATTCCTAAAACACTTGCAAAAATCCCAGAATCCCACATAAGAGAAAACAGAATTTGATTCATCACTGACTGTAAAACAGTGGCCTTGATACTTATCTATCAAAATGACAAACAAATATAGTTCTAATAAAAACAGATAACTCAAACCGAACGGATAGAAAGGTAAATATCCAGTGGATAGTATGGCCCTGGATTTTCATAGGGACGTTTAAGCCGGTGTTGCGGCCCTCCCTGGGACTTGTACTCACCGATACTATCCAGCGCTGACACCACATTAATTGGTAGAGTCAACTCATCGGCATGTCCTTGGGTGGTTCATTAGTACAAATCCTGTTTAATGCGGGAATATTCTGCTGGTGGAGCTTGGCAATCAGCAATGAAGCCTTTAAAAAGCCAGAAATGGCTGAAGATTGCAGCAGGAGCCAGGGGCTGGAGGGTGGGAGTGGGGGCGTGGTGGGGGTTAGCAGTTAGGTAATAAACTGTTTGCCAAACTGAATTCACTGTCAGGTATATGAGGGCTCAAGTGTAATTTTGTGCCACATTTAAAACATGTCTTCAAATGGAAGACCTAACAGAGGCACCCAAAGAAGAGAGCAGGGCACCCCAAAGAAACATAGAAGAAGGGCTCAAAATTTCACACAAACTGACTTACAAACCCTCCTAAATGAGATGCAGCTAAGAACATAAGAAATAGGAGCAGGAGTAGGCCATATGGCCCCTTGAGCCTGCTCCACCATTCAATAAGATCATGGCTGATATTCCACCTCAACTCCACTTTCCCACTCCATCTGCATATCCCTTGATTCCCTAAGGACAGACTGGGAGGAAACCTCACAAAACATTTTAGCGTGCCATGTGGAAGGAATCGATAGTGAAATTCTCCCACCCCCAGGACTGAAGATCAGTGCTCTTCCTTGGGCACTATGGGTATCAATACACTGTTCACCATCCACTGCACAAGTAATCCTTCACACCGCACTGTGGTTAAGGGTGGCACTAACTGGGGGTCTTACAATAAGTATTGCCAATTACTTGCATGCAGAACCTTAAAATTCCTTCCTCCACTTTAACAAGGTATACCAGCAGACCTATAACTTCAGCTGTCTGAGAGACATTCCTCAAATGACAGTCAAAGCCTAATGAATCATTATTGTTGCAGTAGAATCTTATATCCTCCTTTCCATTAGAACCATCACAGTAACAGGGAGCAGATGAGAAAGAAGAGAAGCAGGAGGAGAGCCATTTCTTCATCAATTATGATGATGACGATGATAAGGAAGAAGATGACAAGGATAAGGCCACTCATCAGTCCCCAATCTCTGGCCCCACGTTCTTCTTCCAAAGCCCTTTGATCTCACCCCTGCGTCACTTGCTTTTTCACCACCACACACCAGCTCAGATACTTTCACCTGGGGGAATTAGGTAGTGTTAGTGAGAATGTGGCACTGGGTAATTCACAGAGTAAAAGGCAGGTGGAGGAGAGAAGAATGGGTGAGGTGAGGGCTGCCCGTGACTTTGCCGTTCTGGGATCGAGATCTCACCTGAAAGGGTGTTTGAGGAACATCACACCTATGTGCAAGATATGATATCATTGTACCAGTCATCCCACTGATCAGTGACCATTGGAATGGCGATGGCTGGAAGCAACCTGCATGAGGCTGCCATTTCTCAGGACAGCAGCACATGTCAGGTAACTAGCCTTCCTCTTAAAGCACCATGCCAGCAGTATGTAAGAGGTGACACCAGGCTGCCCAGACAGATGAGATGCAGCCAGCAGCAGTTCCCTCCCAAGAGCAAGCTGCCATGAAAGGAAAGTCACCTCAGTCCCATTTTGTAATACAGGAGCAGCCAACAACCTCTCATAATACTCAGCTTGCACCAAGGAGAAGGACTAGAACTCTTAGGGGAAGAGAGTAGAATGGCTTATGTTCACTTATGAATTGATTGAAATAAAGGATAATGTGCACTTTTTTGTGCTTTATTATACAGTCAGATGATTAAAACGTACATGTTTTCGATGAACTTCCCAGCTCTCGGGAAAAGTGTTTCAGTTACCTGACGAATGCATGGCCATATAGCATGCTGGCTGATGGTGCACAGATCCCCTGTGGCTGCCTGAAATGACCCAGAGGCATAAAATTTGAGTGTCGTTGTAACCTTCACAGTCTAGGCAGAGTTGTATGGGCAGAAGACCTTGACCACAGGTCTTTATGTAGTGACTGGCACAGCTCCCCTATACATCATTGGTGAAGCATTGTCTTCCATCATGGAGCTCCTTACTAAGGTCTGCGCAGGCCTTATGTGTAGTGTAGGTTACAAGCGTAGGCCTGTAAATTTATTGGGTAGGGTGTGGGGTGGGGGTTAATACCTTGAATGGTGCCTCTTCCTGATATGCTGCCTCACTCTTCTTTCATCCATCCTTTCCTCCATTATAATGACAAAGGAATGTCCATTGGGATCCCATAGCTGGTACTCAGTACCGTTCATTATGAGTGGGGGAAAAGTATTCCAGAAGTCTCACAGCCCCACAGGCAGTCAGAAGCAAGCCGAATGCTGTCTACAAAAATTGTATTAAAAAAAAATCTCCAAAAACTCTTTCTCAGCTCCAGTGATCTGTAGAGTTTCAGCATTCTTCAGGCTCAAAGTTCAAAATTTTCTCCAGTCTCAACTGACCCTGCCAACAGGTGTCACCTAAAAAACATGTTCTAAGTTACTCTGGTGCCTTGTGAATGCAACTTCCACAATCTTGGCATGCCAACGTCACTGGCCCTCATTTAAATATATTTAAAGCAACTCAGCAGGTGACTCATGGGAAGGCTCAAAACGTAATTGGGAACTCAGGCCTATAGATTCTGTGGCATAAAACCAATAGGAAAGTTTTCCACCTCAATTTGCAGGCCGATAAAGTGGCAAAGAATTTCAGGACTTATATTTGCCTTTATTCCACTGCGAAATAAAGCTTTTTATTGTTCATACTTTCAAACTCTACACCATCTTTACTCTGTACGTAATTCTTGTCATACCTGACCTAGGAGATCTTGATGTTAATATTGATTGCCGAAAGTATATAAATATTGTTTTTCCAAATAGTGGCATTCCTATTATTAATGAGTATGAAAAAAAATGCTAAGAAAGACTTCCTTTGATTTGAAGTACCACAATCAACACCAGGAACTTCTTCAGCGGGTCCTCCCAATCAGTTGCCGTAACTTCAGCAGAAGATCGGTGTAAGTCACACTTAGACATGTATCTGGGGCGTCCACTGATCTTTAGTGAAGTTATGATGGTCAATTAGGAGAGCCCCCAAGGAAATTTCCAGTGCAAATGTCATGAAGGGGTTGCAAAATACAACAAAATTTGTAATGGAAAAATAGGTTTGTGCCATGAAAACATGAAGTTAACTTAGTTTTGCAGAGATGCAAGACTATTAAAATTCAGCCCTTTATTTATACATTTAAAAGAACAATATCTAGCAGTAAGTTCAGGCAATAATTCATTTTAAGGTCTGCTGACATTCACAGATCATTTGAGTTTTTAATACTTATTGTTTATCAAAGTTGTCTGATTGAATTACTGCCTAGTAACTCATTGTCAGTTATCTAGGGCCCGATATTAGGAGGGAGGTGGGTTGGCAGCGGGGGGTCAGCTGGGCGCGTGGGTAACGCGTCCAGTGAATTCGGGGTGCTCCGCACGCGATTGCAGCCTAATTGAAGGTATGATGCTATGCGATTTTAGAAACCCTTCACTCACTCACCTGACGAAGGAGGTAAGCTCCGAAAGCTTGTGATTTTCAAATAAAACTATTGGACTATAACCTGGTGTTGTAAGATTCCTTATAATTGAAGGTACTCATGTGCGCTTCCGGGATTCCCGTTCCAGACCTGCGCAGCAGGCGCAATGCACACCCGCATCACAGGTTGTCAGCAGGAAGAGCCCTATTTAAAGGGGCAGTCCTCCAATGCTCCTCCTGCAGCAAAGAATTTAGGATCATGGCGCAGGCCAGAGGCAAGGCTGCTCCAAGGTTCTCTGTCTCCTCACTCCAGGTGCTGCTCGATGGGGTGAGGAGAAGGAGGGAATTTTTTTTTCCATTGGATGGGAGGAGGTGGCCTCCCTCCGCCACCAAGAAGGCCTGGCTGGAGGTGGCCGAGGAGGTCAGCAGCAGCGGCAATGTGTGCAGAACCTGGGTCCAGTGCAGGAAGCGCTTTAATGACCTAACCAGGTCAGCCAAAGTGAGTATACTTACGCATTCTCCCACACTCCGTCTTCCACATCACCTCCACCACCACACAACTCCTTCTGCACTGCCACCACAATGCTCTCGCATCACCCCTCACATCCACTCAACCATCATCCTCACCTTGCCTGTACTTACTCACCGCTCCAGTTCCCATTCAAACACTACCACACAACCCAATCCTCATACAATCTCATGGCTATGTCTCACACGCACCCTCCCATGCACCTCCCTCATGCTCACCCCCACCCACACCAATGCATACAGCGGGTCACCATGGAACCATCACTCAATCACGCCTCTGTATTTTGCCTTGATAAGAGAAGAGATGCCAGAAAGCCCGCGAGAGGGCAAGGACCGGAGGGGGCCCGCCACACCAGGTGGTCTTAACAGATGCGGAGCAGCAGGCACTAGAAATAAGCCGGACGCTGGCGTCCGTGGCGGACGCCAAGACTGAGAGTGCACAAGCGGCTGGTGAGAGAAATCTAACACTCAGCACTCATGATAGCGAATTATCTGAGCATCACTTGGCATCTGCAGCACCTCAACATCTGTCCACATGCTTAATATTGGTTTCTGTTCTCTTGCAGGACCATCTGCAAGTGCCATGACTGCGGAGGGCGATTCTTCAGAGGACCTGCCGGCCTCTGAGGGTCCATCGTCACATCTGAACCAGCCATCCACCAGTGCAGATACACACACCTCGATGGGTCACCTCACTTAGTTGGGCTTGCACATGGTGAGTCACCACGCACATGTGAGCACGAGCAGACCCTGGTGGCAGGGGCAGCCGTGGAGAGTCCGCGTCGGTGAGAGCACTCTTCTCCAGGCTCTGCTCAGCTGGACCCAGATGCTGAACCCTGGGGGCCAGCCATGAAAAGGAGAGTCATCGAGGGGCAGCAGCACATTGCCGAGGTACTGGAATAGTTGCCACACGCACTCTCCACAATCGCGCAGAGGATGGAGGAGTCCAACTCCTGCATGAGTAGAATGGTGGCACAGGTACAGGAGGGTATCTCCGAGATAGTGTCACAGGGACGTGAAGGCATCTCTGAGATAGTGTCGCGGGTAGGTGCGGGAATGTCTGCGATGGAGGAAAGGCTAGCCTCCATCGAGCATCAAGCACGGCTCAACAATGAGTCCATTCAGGCCCTGACAACGGCCTTTTGGATTCAGGGTGAGCAACATTCAGCTGCCTTAAGCAGGCTGACAGATACATTACAACTGGCCTTCCAAGGCTTCACACAAGTCCTCCAAACTGTCGTCCAGCAGGGTGGAAGGAGTGATGTGGGCCTGGGCCAGGAGAGGGATGATGGTGAAAGGGGACATGGAAGTGGGGACACCACTCAAAGTGCTTCCACGTCTCACCCGTTGCCCCCCTCTCAACCAGTACCCGCAATGCTGCCTCCTCTCCAGGTGGCCGAGTCTGCCCCTGCACAGGTGCAGGTGGAGCAGTCTCTAGAGGGGCCCTCACGGGCACCGAAACCCCTCAGGGCGTCCGCGCAAAGCATCTCATCGGTCAGGGCATGGACAAGAGCTACCTGCCACTACCTTTGCTGAAGCCACAGGGGTAGCACCACGTAGGGGTTCCTGTAAACGTAAGGCTAAGGTTTTGTAAGCACAAGGGTGTAAGACAAAATGTCATGTTTTTGATTTACTTTTGTTTGTTTAGCAAAAAAAACATAAAAATTTGTTATCACCACTACTGCCACGTCTTTGAAAATCTTGTCTGGTTTGTGCAATAATGCCCTTTCCTGAGGATCACAATGAAAACCCACAACTGATGCCACCCAGTGTGTCACTGCAGAGTGGGTGTAGGTGTATTTCCAGGGCTCTTTTGTGCAGACGGCTGAGAGACGCCGGCGATGTCCCCGGTGGCACCCTGGAAGGATGCGGAGGAGAAGTTGTTGAGGGCAGTGGTGACTTTGACAGTGACAGGTAAGAAGATGGTGCTCAGGCCAGCCGGGAGCAGCTCGGCATGAAGGAGGCTGCAGATGTCCACGACTACATGTCGAGTGACTCTGAGCCTCCATGTGCACTGCTCCTCAGAGAGGTCCAGGAAGCTGAGCCTCGGTCTGTGGACCCTATGGCGAGGGTAGTGCCTTCTGCGATACATCTCTCTCTGCGGTAGCCCTCCCTCCTGCTGTGCAGGTGGATGTGTCACAGCACTGTGTTGTGGAGCTCCACGTGTCAGAGGTGGACGGCGCGGCTGGCGAGACTGGTGATGCTGTTCGTCCTCCGAGGAGGTCATGACTGCAGCTATGGCGACCCCCATACGTTTGAGGGGGTCCGCAAGGTAGATAAATGTGTCTGCACACCAGGGTTGAGGTTGCAAATTTGTGATTTTTTGTGTTCGAAGGAGGGTGGTGCAGGCCAAACTTTGTCCAAAGTGACAGAGTGGCCTCCTGCAATGAGTAAAGGTCTCCTCCCCCCACCTGTCAAATGGACCTTTGCAGCTGCCACATGCTCAGTTGACCTGAAAATCCCACCCCTCCTAAAATATTCTCCAAATCAGGTCTCCTTACGACCTGAAGTATCAAATTAATTGAGTTAAGTGGGATCCCGCCAGCTTTAATTGCCGGTGGGAGTCCTGCATGCAGGGGCTGCGCGCGCATCTAAGCGCATCACTGGGGAACCCGGAAGTGGGCGGGCTGGAGCCGGACTCCGGACGCGCTCCAAGAATCCCCAATTTTCGGAGCCCCTCCACCACGAACTCACCCACTTGGACATCCAAAAATCGAGCCCCTAGTGTCTTACATTCATTTCTTAGCTGGTTCCATGAAATACAATGGGCTCAATTTTAAACTTAAATTGTTGGGGGTGAGGGGCTGCGAAAATTTCAAAAAGCAAAGCCGGTTTGGAAGCCGGCTCCAACCCGCCGACATCAGAGTTTCCCACAGACACATCTGTGTGTGCACGGGCTTCTCCTGCTGGCAATTAAAGCCGGCGGAATGATAGTTAAAGAACCAAATGAGGTACTTAAGGCACTTTACTTGTGATGTATTAGGTAGTTAGAACAATTTTTAACCAGGCGTGAAGGGCCGGATCAGTCAAAAAATAAACAAAATAAATTAAATAAAAAACCATTGTACAAAGTTAAAACACAAAATCAACCTACCTTTCTACCCTGCTCCGATGTCCGATGTCTCCCTCTCCGCTCTTCCTCTCAGCCCCCGATGTCTCCCTCTCCGATCTCCCCCTCTTCCACCCCCCCCCCGATGTCCCCCCGATCTCCCCCTCTCCCTCCCAAGTCCCCCCGATCTTCCCTTCTCCCCCCTCCCGATCTTCCCCTCTCCCCCCTCCACTCTCTTTTCCAGCACGGATGACGTTTCGCTCTCTCTCTTTCTCTCCCCCTCCTCGGCGTTGCAGCTCCTGTCGGCAGCCAGCCTGTCAATCAGGGGCTGCCGTGCGCAAAACCTGGAATGAACTTTAATCACCATCAATTACATTGCGATCGCATCGGGAATGGTAAGTTTTTTTTATATTCGGGTTTGCCACGCGCACCTTCACCCCCTGCTGCCAACCTGCCACCATTTCAAAATTGAGCCCAATGTATTGGAGCCTATTAAAACTTTCTAAAAATTATAACTGAATTTAAGAAACAAAACGGCTACAACTATCAGTTTAGCCTTAAAATTATACTGCATAATGATTAACAGATAAATGCTTGTTGCGTTCATAAGAAATTCCATAGCCGACTGTTTTGGCACAGGTATTAAGCCATTTAAATAAATTTCATATCAATTAGCTAACCATTTGCCTGTTAGTCTTTGCACGGTGCAATGTTCAAACCTAAGTAGAGTTAGGTTTAATTCCTATTGTTTAATTTGATTAAAATATCCTAAATGTAGTATAACAATATCAAAAGCTAACTGAAAATTAAAAAAAATGAAATGAAATTAAAATCATTGAGCCTTTAGCACACTTAGTCTGATACTGATTTCAAAAAGCAAGTTTCTTTTTATCAATTTTGCTTTTATTTTAGGCAGTTTTCTACAATCACTACTATCAAGTCTCTATAGAATTAACAGATTAATTGTTGATATCTTGTCTTTGATGCAGGTCTTGTGTATGTCATCTAAGAACTATCTAAAAGTTCACAGATCATTAATCTATCCTCCTGCCTCAACATTCAGTATTTGGCATTGCTATCCTCCCGCTGTGCTTTTATTTCTGACTATGTTAACAGTAATTAAATCATTACACAGGGCATAAAGCTTTTAGATCCTTTATACACAAAACCAACCAGCAGGGCTAGAGGCCACGGACAGCCCTGCAGGGATTGTCCCATAAAATCCTGCCATAAATTTGTGTTTTCAGTAAATATCAGCTTAAATGCAGGCAATAAATTCCTTTCATCAATTTGTAATCAAACTATATTTTCAATTTACATTCTTTTCTGTAGGGAGGTCTACTGTGCTCCTTGGCAGTGCTTATGAAACCCAAAGGCAGTCAATTGCAACTAGTTACAGCATTTAAAAAAATACTCCTTATGGCGAAGAATGCAAGTAAAGTTTCCTTTGTAAAAAGTAACCACAGTATATAGTGTATGTGTTTATATTAGAATGTAGGGACAATTTAAAACCTTTGATCAAACAGATCCTATACTATATGATTTTGTTGGTGGATATCTGACGTATCTGAAAAATGTGGCCTGGGAAGGTCCTGGGAGATGTTCCTGCTCCACCAACGTTACTTCGTCGGAAGTACAGCAGGAACCCTGGGGAACACCAGCAATGCGGGAGCAGATCTGAGGAACTTCCTGGCCCTGTAGTTCTTTTGAAACTTCAAGACTGGTGTTATTTTCCAACTGTTGCTATAAACTATGTCACCATGCTAGTCAAGCAATCTCATGAAGCCAGTGTTAAAGTTATGCTGTATGTTTGCGAAACTTGAATTGTTGCTTTCCCATTTAAGTACAGATTTTGGTCAATCTACTTTTACTTTCAATGCTTGACTGGACTGGAATTCTTTCCCAGAATGTATTAAAGGCAGTTTTCTACCTTTTCACTTTTCCAAAATCGGAATTACGAATTGGCCTCAAAGGGCATGAACCCTATATGTCGGCATGTTGAGCTGCTTCTAATACTCCATTGATTAACACTATTTAATTTCCTGCTTATGCTTTATGTTGTGGGCAGTTGCATCTTTTGGTTTATTTTTGCCTTACCCACTTCCTCCTTGAGTCGGTATTGTGCATGTAAATGTTTGGGAACTACGTGTGAGCGTGGCAGTGAAGGAAAACCACCTTAATTAATCTCTTTAGTTATGATTTGACTTTTTTTAATGACTTTTTTTACACCTGGTCGCCTGTCATCATTAGATGTCCATAAGCCAGTACTACTTATAATATGGCCAAGTGGGACGATTGACTCCCTTATTTTCCTTCCATCCGCAAGCACAATTGGAGGGCAGAATTTTGTCACATTCTTATCAGCAGAACTTTTACATTTTAATCATATCTGTGAATGGTTCAGCCCCAAGTGTGGCCATTAATGTGACATGCATACAAAATGAATAACACTCTCGGCAGATATGGTTCTCTCTGCAATTAATTATTAAAAGAATGTTTATTTGGGATTAGTAGTTGGGCAGTCAAAAGTATTCTTTTTTTAAATGCACCATCTCCATTGGGCCCAGTTTGGACAGGGTTTCCCTAAACACACATAACGCCCACATACATTGGGAAAAATAAGCACAGGGTAAATCCCCACTTTACATATGTTATACTGTATCTTTTTGCATTGTTAATGCTAACAGACTGCAGGCCAAATAAACAAGCATGGATCCTCCCCGTACACATAACCAATTCATCAACAAAGCACAACTGAAAATGCTATTGATTAAGGACAAGTTACGGATGTAGAGAGTGGAAAACTGCATCAAGATATGGTTTTATTTTTTAAAGTGTCATTAAAATGAAATAAGGATTACTTTAATGCTGCAGTAGTTACGGATTTTCTTTATCACTGATTAAACTTTATTATTCAAATAATTGTTATACAATTCATAGAATTGTTATAATTGTATTTCTTATAATAGCTCCTGAGTATGGAGCTCTTTGTTGTCTCATGAAATTTGATGTAACTCATGTTAATTGTGGTGATTTGAATAATAAATAAAACATAATGGACCAGTTTTATAATGCATGTCCACCTTTTAAAACTGGATTTTTTGTATAACTCCCGAAGACAGCGTTAGGAGAGTAATTAAGAATAAACCTACATCTAAGTGTAATTTACATAGATTCACTTTGTATATTAGTGGAGTTGACTGCATTTTACAAGTGAGGTGCAATTTCTGGGAAATAGCAAAGAAAAAGTCATTATTCATTAAACACATTTGTGGATGAACAAAGATACACAGGTTAATAAGGTTTAATCCATGATTTTGGTTCAAAGGACTCTCATTATGGAGATTTTTAGTTGTTGTTCTGGTAGCTGCTTGAAAACACATTTATGTCCTAGATTAACCTTGTATTTGTTGTAAAAGGAGAATGGTGAAAGAAAAGCCAAAGGGAATCAATTGAAAAGGAACAGCTCTTTCATTTCTCTTCATAAGAGGAAGGTTGAAAGGCCGTAATCCATTTCTCCCCCACACTGAGACCATTGACCCATATCACATCCTGCTATTGCTTCCTCAGCCAGTGATGTCTGAACTTCTGGCCCATTAGCCTGTCCTGATGCCCTTTTGGCTTATAGTCTGAGGAAACTCAGGCAAGAATTGGGACTGAAGCTGACCCATAATCCTTCAGTCAGTGATTTAACCAATGTCAGAAAAGTTCAGAGGGGATCACTTTCAATTAAAAAGTGTATCAACAGGGAGAGATTAGAGAAAATACTTCACTGGTCTAAAGACAGCAAGGTCATGGAACTGACAAGATGAGTCAGTGAAGTCTCAGTGACCCAGGATGAGTATGAAAACACCTCTTAAAGAGAGATCATTTGGAAGGTTAAAAACCAGTGATTGATTATCAAAATGAGGCTTGGAAAGGAGATGATGGGTGGACAATAATTTTCTAATTATATCAGGACATTTCTGCCAGCACATTAGTTCACCTTTTGCTATGAATTAACTTTTGGTATTACATGTCATCTGGTTGTCACTCATAAGGAAAGTTTCTGTAAATGAACAATTAAGTCATTCTCATGTGTAAAACACAATTGTCACCTTGAATCAGATCTCACTGCAGGCAGAGTACAACATATTCCCTAATGTAATGAAAGGGATGAAAGCTATTTATAAATGCCTAATACTTTCCATTTATTGATAGGATCTAAATAATATATAACTATCTCTATCTGTGCTTCCAAATCGTTTAAAGATAATTGTTAAATGAGTAACTGGCTTGCAAAACAATTTACTAAAGGGTTTCGTTTCCTCTGATAGCATTCTGGATAATGCGTTTGCATAAAATTCTTTTTGTGCTACATTAACACAGCCATTAAGCCATTTATTTTAAATAGGCTAACTGCTGTGTTAAAATAGTACACAAAAGTAATTTTACATGAAAACCAGTGCACTTACAGACACAATTAGGGGGGTTTGGCAGTCTCTCGCAGGTGGGAACGGGGGGAGGGGAACGGGGGGAGGGGAACGGGGACGGGGGGAGACCAGGGCAGCAGGAAAAGAAAGAAAGACTTGCGTTTATATAGTGCCTTTCATGACCCAAAGCAATTTACAGGCAATGAAATACTTTTGAAGTGTAGTCACTGTTGTAGTGTAAGGAACATGGCAGCCAATTTGCACACAGCAAGGTCCCACAAACAGCAATGTGGTAATGACCAGATAATCTTTTTTTTAATGATGTTGGTTGAAGGATAAATATTGGCCAGGACATTGAGGAGAACTCCCCTGCTCTTCTTCAAATAGTTCCATGGACTCTTTTACATCCATCCAAGAGAGCAGACAGGGCCTCGGTTTAACGTCTCATCCAAAAGGCGACACCTTCGACAGTGCAGCACTCCCTTAGTACTGCACTGAACTGTCAGGCTGGATTTTGTACTCAAGTCTCTGGAGTGGGCCTTGAACACCTTCTAACCTTCTAATTCAAAGGCGAGAGTGCTACCACTGAGCCAAAGTTGACACATTCCTTGTGGGACCCAGAGAAGCACTCCTGCTGCTCCTGGCTTTACAAGGGAAATTGAACACTACCCATACAGAGCCTATTCTTCCTACAGACCAAGTTTAACTGAGTGGGTTGGCCATGGCAGGCACAATCTGTGGTTAAAATGCCATCGGGGGGGATTTTAACTTTCATATAGATTGGGAAAGGTAGCGAATTTCTTGATTGTTTTCAGGACAGCTTTCAACAACAATAAGTCCTAGAGCCAACAAGGGGGATTGGCTATATTAGATTTAATAATGAGTAATGAGCCAGAATTAGTTAACAGCCTCATGGTGCCTGAACGTTTATTTAATAGCAATCATAATATGGGTGGTAGAAGTTTGGAACTCTCTTTCGCAAATGGCAATTGATACTAGCTCAATTGCTAAATTTAAATCTGAGATAGATAGCTTTTTGGCAATCAAAGGTATTAAGGGATATGGGCCAAAGGCGGGTATATGGAGTTAGATCACAGATCAGCCATGATCTTATCAAATGGCGGAGCAGGCATGAGGGGCTGAATAGCCCACTCCTGTTCCTATGTTCCTATGATCGAGTTCAACGTTGTGTTTGAAAGGGAGAAACCCGTAACAGCTACTAAGATTCTAAATTTAGGTAAGGTCGACTTCAATGGGATGAGACAGAGACTGTCCACAGTAAACTGGGCAAATCTGTTAATGGGTAAAATGACAGAAAATCAGTGGGAGGTATTCAAAAAAGAATTTAATGTCATACAAAACCAGTTTATACCCCTAAGCGGCAAGAGCTTTACTTGCCAAAAAAACAGCCAGGGACGACAAAAGAGATAAGGAACAACATAAAACTAAAAGAAAAAGCATACAATAATGCAAAAAATAGCATAGATCCTAACGACTGGGAGAGATACAAAGAACAGCAAAGGGTGACAAACAGATAGTAAGAGCTACAAAAAGGGAGTATGAAAAGAAACTTGCAAGGGATATCAAAATCAACACAAAACATTTTTACAATTATATTAGGAAAAAGAGGGTGGTCAAGAGCAATGTGGGGCTCTTAAAAACTGACAATGGTGATATTGTAAGTGAAAATAAGGAAATGGTGGACATGTTAAATAATTATTTTGCATCAGTATTTACAGTAGAGGAAGAGGATAGCACACCG
The DNA here is from genome assembly GCF_035084215.1 of Heptranchias perlo. Classification (NCBI taxonomy): domain Eukaryota; kingdom Metazoa; phylum Chordata; class Chondrichthyes; order Hexanchiformes; family Hexanchidae; genus Heptranchias; species Heptranchias perlo. Next base: position 52,754,936 of record NC_090329.1, read on the forward strand.
GACACACCAGAGAAACTAATTTTGAATCAGAGACGGGGATTCACCATAATTAACGTAAGCAAATTAATAGTAATGAAGAAAATAATGGCACTAAAGAGCAACAAATCCCCAGGACCAGATGGTTTCCATCCCAGGGTTTTAAATGAAGTAGGCAAGAACATTGCAGATGCCCTAACTATCATCTTCCAAAGTTCTCTCGATTCAGGAACTGTTCCTTTAGTTTGGAAAATTGCATATGTCACTCCACTATTTAAGAAAGGTAAGAGAGGGAAACCAGGGAATTTCAGACCAGTTAGCCTAACATATGTTGTCAGGAAATTACTAGAATATACACTGAAGGATAGAGTGACTGAACACCTTGAACATTTTCAACTGATCAGAGAGAGCCAGCATGAATTTGTAAAGGGTAGTTCATGCCTGATGAACCTGATTGAATTTTTTGAAGAGGTGACTAAAGTAGTGGATAGGGGAATGTCTATGGATATTGTTTATATGGATTTCCAGAAGGCATTCAATAAAGTCCCTCATAAGAGACTGTTATCTAAAATTGAAGCTCATAGAATTGAGGACAAATTATTGACCTGGTTAAGAAATTGGCTGAGCAGCAGGAGACAGAGAGTAGGGATAATGGGCAGGTTTTCAAATTGGCAGGATGTGACTTGTGGTGTCCTACAGGGATCTGTGTTGGGGCCTCAATGATTCACTGCATTTATTAACGACGTAGATGATGGGATAGAGAGCCAAATATCCAAGTTTGCCGATGACACAAAGATAGGCAGCATGGTAAGCAATGTAGATGGAAGCTTAAAATTACAGAGAGATATTAATAGATTAAGTGAATGGGCAAAACTGTGGCCAATGGATTTCAATGTAAGCAAGTGTGAGGTCATGAGGTCATCCACTTTGGACCTAAAAAGGATAGATCAGAGTACTTTCTAAATGGAGAAAAGCTCGAAACAGTGGAAGCCCAAACAGTCTTAGGGGTCCATGTATATAGACCATTAAAACGTCATAAACAGGTATAGAAAATAATCAAAAAGGCTAATGGAATGCTGGCCTTTATATCTAGAATACAAGGGGGTAGAAGTTATGCTACAGGTATACAAAGCCCTGGTTAGACCACATCTGGAGTACTGTGTTCAGTTCTGGGCACTGCACCTTAGGAAGGATATATTGGCCTTGGAGGGAAAGCAGCATAGATTTACTAGAATGATACCTGGACTCCAAGGGTTAAATTACGCGGAGAGATTACACAAACTAAGGTTGTATTCCCTGGAATTTAGAAGATTAAGAGGTGTTTTGATCAAAGTTTTCAAGATATTAAGGAGAACTGTTCGGGTAGATAGAAAGAAACTATTTCCGCTGGTTGGGGAGTCTAGACATAGCCTTAAAATTAGAGGCAGGACTTTCAGGAGTGAAGTTAGGAAACACTTCTACACGCAAATGGTGGTAGGAGCTTGGAACTCTCTTCTGCAAATGGCAGTTGATGCGAGCTCAATTGTTAATTTTAAATCTGAGATTGATAGATTTTTGTTAACCAAAGGTATTAAGGGATATGGGGCTAATGCAGATATGTGGAGTTAGGTCACAGATCAGCCATGATCTCATTGAATGGCGGAACAGGCTCGAGGGGCTAAATGGCCTACTCCTGTTTCTATCTTCCTATGTTCCCATCAGGATCCTGTTTAAGTCATAAGATGCATATTTGCATAATTGTACAAGGCTTCCGCCTGATTCAGGCCAACGCCTCGCCCGCCTGAAAAAAATAGTGGTGTTACAATCACCACGGGTGGGAATGGTGCAGGAAGTTGACCCAATCCATTTTATCTCCTGCTCTGCCCGGTTTCCACCAGGCAGGGGGAGTTGAAATTCTCCCATAACAAAATGTTATTGCTGTTTGTGCAGGTGATACCATGCATAACTGAGCAAAATTTTAATTTGGTGTTATTAATAATGATGTTGCACAACTAAATTAACCCCAATGACTTCACTTAAACACACATGCTTTTGCACAGAGACACCATAGAATAGAATCATAGAAAGGTTACAGCACGGAAGGAGGCCATTCGGCCCACCAAGTCTGCACTGGCTTAATGCAAAGCAATTCAGCGAGTCCCACTCCCCCGCCCTTTCCCCGTAGCCCTGCAATTTTTTTCAGTTCAAGTACTTATCCAGTTCCCTTTTGAAGGCCATGATTGAATCTGCCTCCACCACCCTCTCGGGCAGTGCATTCCAGATCCTAACCACTCGCTGTGTAAAAAAGTTTTTCCTCATGTCACCTTTAGTCCTTTTGCCAATCACCTTAAATCTATGTCCTCAGGTCCTTGACCCTTCCACCAATGGGAACAGTTTCTCTCTATCTACTCTGTCTAGACCCTTCATAATTTTGAATACCTCTATCAAATCTCCTCGCAACCGTCTCTGTTCCAAGCAGAACAACCCCAGCTTCTCCAGTCTAACCATTTAACTAAAGTCCCTCATCCCTGGAATCATTCTAGTAAATCTCTCCTGCACTCTTTCTAAGGCTTTCACATCTTTCCTGAAGTGCTGTGCCCAGAATTGGACACAATACTCCAGTTGTGGTTGAACCAGTGTTTTATAAATGTTTATCATGACTTCCATACTTTTGTACTCTATGCCTCTATTTATCAAGCCCAGGATCCCGTACGCTTTTTTAACCACTTTCTCAACCTCCCCTGCCACCTTCAATGATTTGTGTACATACACCCCCCGATCTCTCCGTTCCTGTACCCCTTTTAGAGTTGTGGCCTCTAGTTTATATTGCCTCTCCTCGTTCTTCCTATCGAAATGTATCACTTCACATTTTTCCGCGTTACATTTCATCTGCCACATGTCCACCTGTGCCTACAGCCTATCTATATCCTCTTGAAGTCTATCACTATCCTCCTCATTGTTTACTATCCTTCCAAGTTTTGTGTCATCTGCAAATTTTGAAATTGTGCCCTGTACACCCAAGTCCAAGTCATTAATATATATCAAGAAATGCAGTGGTCCCAGCACTGACCCCTGGGGAACACCACTGTACACCTCCCTCCAGTCTGAAAAACAACCTTCACCACTACTCTCCGTTTCCTGTCCCTTGGCCATTCTGTGTCCATGTTGCTACTGCCCCCTTTATTCCATGGGCCGTAATCTTGATGATAAGCCTGCCGTGCGGCAATTTATCAAACGCTTTTTGAAAATCCACATACACATCAACTGCATTGCCCTCATCGACCCTCTCTGTTACCTCATCAAAAAACTCTATCAGGTTAGTTTAACACGATTTGCCTTTAACAAATCCATGCTGGCTTTCCCTAATCAATCCACACTTATCCAAGTGACTGTTAATTCCGTCCTGGATTTTCGTTTCTAAAAGTTTCACCACCACCGAGGTTAAACTGACTGGCCTATAGTTGCTGGGTTTATCCTTACACCTTTTTTGAATAAGGGTGTAACATTGACACGAGAATTAAACAAAAATGCACTGAGCAGAAATGGTTTCAAACTGCAGCAGAAATTATAGGGACACTATTGTTTCTGGGTGTGGGCTTGGAAAAAGAACAACAGAGCATCATTAAGGCCATTGGAAGCACTTCCTTACTGGTGTCAGTGGAGTTCAATTTCTAACCATAAGCCCCCATTGGTATATTGCAGATATCAGTGGCTTGGTAACCAACCTGCAATAGCAACCCAACTGCCAAAAAGTTCTAAATTTCCATTGCTACAGTTTCCAGTTCCACATTTATAAGGATTCAACCTATCTTCTACATAATGTTAAAGGACCTGATTCACAGCATTAACACTGTTTAGCAGTCCCACTACTATAATGAAATCAATCACTGACACTTCAGCAGATGCTGTTGAGATCACATTTTATGAGGAATGAGAAGCTCAAACCCAGTTTAAGATCAAATCCATCTTATGATTCATCGGGCATGATTTTATCGAGGGGGTGGGGGGTGGAATTCCTGACAGGAAACCATGAAGTAAGGGTTTCCCGGACGTCCTTACGATTTTGACGTAAGGACGTCTTTTATTTTTTTTTGACAGTTTCCCGTTCAACAAGCCAGCCTGATTGACTTGCTGGTCTCAGCTGGACAGGAGAAGGAAGAGGACGTGAACAGGAAAGTGTTAGATATGGGGGTGGGGGGGGGGAAGGATCATCGAAGGGATCGGGGGTCATCGGGGGGGCTCAGTCATCGGGGGGGGGGAGGGTTGTGGGTCACCGGAGGGGTCAGTCATCAGGGGGCTCAGTCATTGGGGGGGGGGGTGGGTCAGTCATCTGGGGGCTCGGTCACAGGGGTGTCGGGATCGGGAGTCATCGCGGGGGTCAGAGATCATGTGGAGTTCGGAGATTGTGAAGGGGTCAGAGATCATGAGGTGGGGGTGTCGGACATCGTGGGGGGTGGTCGCTGCAGGCAGGCTAGTTGGGCCTGGGGGAAGCACTCCTGCTCCTCTGGGCCCACAAGCTGTGCTATAAAGGCACTTACCTGCAGTTTCAGGCCTTCTCGCCTCCTCTCACGTATTGTGAAGTAGAAGGCCCGGGAATCCCAGTCCCCAGGGACTAAAAACGAAAAACCTGTCAAAAGGGGGGCCCACAGCCTCCTTGAAAGCTTTACTGACCGACCCGCCTCCTTGAACAGGTTTGTCGCCCGCCCTTCGTCCCGCCTCCATGAAAACCGGAAGTGGGTGGGTTGGGGCGCGTTTTAGATTTTTAAAGTTTTTATTGCCCCCCACCCCCAACCCACCTGTTTTTCCCATTTAAAATCCCACAATTTTCCTTGTAGAAAATAATTTCCTTAGCACAATGAGGGAAGGATTCTTCTGCTCATACGTATTAGTGATACAGAAAACATAGCAGGAGGATCACTATTTCAAGTGAAATTATAAAACTGCTCTAAAACAACATGTTTATTATATCACATTGGAAATCCTTCCCCAATATTAGATACCAGTGGTGCTTGAAATTGGTTTTACAAGTTTGCATGTTAGTTAAAGACATTTTAGACCATCGTTGTATTTGTGCACTTTTTGGATCGAATTCCCTCCTTTCCTTTGTAGACTACAATATTTTGCTGATTATAATGACAGTTGTATAACAAAATTTTTGAATTGTATTTTCCTAACAGGTACCAGTATAACCCAGATCTTCCTCAGGGATAGATATCATGAAGGTGCCTATCCAAAAACACGCTCGTAAAATGTACCAAAATAAATTATTACATCGAATGCACATCACAGAAACAGGCTATTCAGCCCAACAGGTCCATGCCGGTGTTTATGCTCCACGAGAGCCTCCTCTCACCCTTCTTTAACTAACCCTATCAGCATATCCTTCTATTCCCTTCTCCCTCATGTGTTTATCTAGCTTCACCTTAAATGCTTCTATGCTAATCGCCTCAACTACTCCTTGTGGTAGCGAGTTCCACGTTCTTACATCTCTATGGGTGAAGAAGTTTCTCCTGAATTCCCTATTTGATTTATTAGTGACTATCTTATATTTATGGCCTTGTCTCCCCTGCAAGTGGAAACATCTTCTCTACGTTTACCCTCTCAAACCCTTTCATAATCTTAAAGACCTCTATCAGCTCACCCCTCAGTCTTCTCTTTTCTAGAGAAAAGAGCGCCAGCCTATTCAATCTTTCCTGATAGGTATAACCTCTCATTTCTGGTATCATCCTAGTAAATCTTTTTTGCACCTTCTCCAAGGCCTCTATATCCTTTTTACACTGTGGAGACCAGACCTGTTCACGGTACTCCAAGTGTGGCCTAACCAAGGTTCTGTACAAGTTTAGCATAACTTCTCTGCTTTTCAATTCTATCCCTCTAGAAATGAACCCCAATGCTTGGTTTGCTTTTTAAATGGTCTTTTAATAATACTTTTAGTAATTTGTGTATCTGTACCCCTAAATCCCTCTGCTCTTCTACCCCGTTTACACTTTTATTTTCCAAGCAGTATGTGGCTTCATTATTATTCCTACCAAAATGTACCACCTGACATGTAACTATATGGAAATTCATTTGCCAATTATATGCCCATTCCTCAAGTTTATTAATAAGTAGCTGTAGTGAGACTTTATTTGCAACCCAAGCGATGTAAAAAGGAGAAAGGAAGTCAGTCTTAAGAAATTCTGTAAACAAAGCTCGAGGGAGTGCTTAAAATAAAATCATTAAGATTTTACTGATTTAAGTTCTGGCATTTAGCTCCTTCTAGGTCAAATCCCAATTAACAGTAACTGTGTTTCCGCTAAGTAATTGAACAATAAAGTGTTAGGATGACAAATATTAAAGGATAGAAATTCCAACCTCGAGGGAGGTGTCACAATTTGGGGCTAAACCTGAATTCAATGGACTACGTTAAGCTGAAAATTCAGACCCGGGGTGGGGGTAGTGTGCTTCTTTTGTTCACTACCCCACATCCCAGCATCAGTTTGGGGGCATTCCTGGGCTACTCTTGGAATTCCGCCCAGTTCACCCCTGCTAGGCCTAGCAGGCATGAGTTCTGTTGTTCGTCTACAAGAGGCCACAAAAATGTGCAGCAACAATGGTAATCAATCTCAGAGGGATCAATTACCTTCTTATTGGTAACATGGAGCATAAAAACCGGCATAGACCCGTTGGGCCGAATGGCCTGTTTTTGTGTTGTACATTCTTTGTAATTGTTGCTGCCTCACCATTCCCTGTGGAGAATTTTTTCTTAACTCTTACTACTTTGTCCCAATAAGGGCCTCAAGCTCCTCTCCCTCAAAGTGTTATTCGGAGCAGCAGGGTGCCACTCCAAGTTTCCAGTAGCAAAGCAAGAGGGTACCACTGTGACACTTCTTCAGGCATGGGGCATCTTCCCCAAATATTAAAATAGCCCCGTTCCCAGGATTTGGAATGGGGTCATCAGGAAGTACCCATCTCTGCACAACTGTCATCCTGAATGGGTTTGAGGAAGTTCCAGGCTAAACTGTTTACCATAGCAGATTATTAACAACATTCTCTTCTCCATACATGTCTATCAGGAACACTTGTATTCTTAAAACATTAGCAAAAAAAGGTTAGTAAAGTGAGTTACTGGAATGAATACTTAACAAATTAATGCATGTTCACCATGTGATTTATACAGTGAATCAACTCTCATTCACAGGAGATTGGTGATCTCAACTCTTCTGCCCTCTGGCACATCATTTTCCCATTATTAGTGTCCTGCATTGCATCTGGTCCTGAATTCTATATTTTTAGTTGTTGCTTTGGGTATTACTGTCAGTTACAGTTTCTTGATAGTTCTGCAGTTTATTTTAGAGATTTTTTTTGTCTGTACGATTATCTTCAAATTGAACACATTTGTTAAGTATTTGTATCTATTAACTAACAACATACTTGCAAGGCCAAGGTGTTACAGTCTATCCGTCAAGAAGATGTGAAAAGGAATATAAAGATTTGGAAAGGTCAATATTCTTTGCTTTCTCCCATTCTAGAAGGCAATTTTTCTCTCTCTTGAGGTTCCCTCATGTCATGGTATAGTCTATAAAATAATTAAAGGGCTGGATAGTGTCCCTATTGATAGATTATTCCAGTTTAAGAGATGGGGAGGACCAGGGGACTCAAGTTTAAACTATGGAGGAGTAGCAATAGACTGGATGTTGGGCAGTTCTTCTTTTCCCAGAGAATTGTGAGCCTCTAGAATGCATTGCTGGCTGTTGTGGTGGGTGCTGACTCTCTGCCTTCAAGAGGGAGCTGGACTGGTTCCTGACTGGGGCAGTGTTGGCACTATATAGAAGGGAAGTGTCTTTATAGATAACACTTGGTCCATGTGATCTCTTGGACTGGTTTTGATCACTTGAGGGCCATGAAGAGGAATTTGAAAGAGTATTTTTCCCCTTATTGGCCCTGGGTTTTTTCTCTGTTTTTTCGCCTCCCCCAGGAGATTACATGGCTGCAGGGTTGGGTGTGAGGTGGGGTGGGGGATGGGTGGGTGGGTGTGGGGAGGTAGAGGGAGGGAAGAAGTGTTTAGCCATGGTGGTCTGGCCGTCATGGTGTCGGGCAGGCTTGATGGACCAGCTGGTCTTTCCTGCCTGTCAATTTTGTACGTTTGTATGAGCCACTCCCTAATCAAGATGGAAGGCAGGTAAATTGGTTCCAGGCTTCTACCAATGCTGCTCCTGACCCAGCCACTGTGTAACAGGAACATTGCTTGGCCTGTAATCTAATTTACCTTTCTTTCCATTACAGAAGCACCAACCCTCCATTTAGTTTCTTCCCGCTAGGATCGAGAATTCATCCTGCAACATATGATGAATTATGGGAGGGGAAAATAGCATCCTGTAACTCTATGGTGCAGGGAATCCATGTAGTTTTGCAATGCAGCTCTCAATTATCCTGAAAGTCAAAGATTTATAAATAAAAACTGTCATCCAACAATTTGAATGCGTGTGATAAATCTAAAGCTGTATGCATTGCTCTACGAAAAAAAATTGTCGTAATTACGTAATTGTGGTTATGATAGTTTTAATTTATGATATCTATAACCTCTTTTTTATAATCAGCATTCCTTGAATTGACATCCTACTCCAAGGATTTCAAGTTGTTTATTATTTTTTACAGCTTTCTTCAACAAAGACATGGTATGTGTCACAAATGATACAAAACAGTTCTTTGCTCATTACAAGCCAAAACACAATGGGGCTCAAGTTTCCCCACAGAGATGTCTAATTGTATCAACCAAATTCCTTAGCACTTGCAACACACCATTGGTTTTATGGCCTTCTTTTCACCTTGCAAACAAATTAGTAACATTAATACTAACCAATACTGCAATCATTCCAAACGTTGAGTGAGATTCTCTCAGCTCTGTATCTGCAACATTTAGATTTAATCTAACCTGAGTTTCTGAGGCTGACCATGTGTGTCTATTCAGTTAAAAATATTTACCAGTCTTTCCTGTGTTAGTGCTCTATGTTCTCTTTCTCTGTCAGGAACTATGGGCCGCTCTTCATTTGTAGAATTTCCACGTGGACAATCAGTTCTCTGCTGTCAGACCAGTGAAGTCGCGCAATTGGTAATTAACTGCGCAAGATACCCAAGTGTAATAAGTAGAAAAAAATTTGCAGGGATGAAGGTCCTGAACTGAGCTTAACATAAAGTCGTCTGCATTTAGAGGCCAGTAACCTGGCAATTACAGGCCAGTCAGTATAACGGTGGTGGGGAAACTTTTAAAGACAATAACCTGGGACAAAATTAATTGGTGCTTGGAAAAGTATGGGCTAATAAATGAAAGTCAGCACAGATTTGTTCAAGGAAAATCGTGTTTGACTGACTTGGTTGAGTTTTTTGATGAAGTAATGGAGAGGGTTGATGAGGTAGTGCAGTTAATGTTCTGTATATGGACTTTCAAAGGGCATTTGATAAAAATACCGCATAATAAACTTGTCAGCAAAATTAAAGCCCATTGGATTAAAGGGACAGTGGCAACGGAGATACAAAATTGGCTAAGGGACAGAAAGCAGAGAGTAGTGGTGAATGGTTGTTTTTCAGACTGGAGGGGAGTATACAGTGGTGCTCCCCAGGGGTCGGGATTGGGACCAATGCTCTTTTTGATATATATTAACGACGTGGAGTTGGGTATACAGGGTATAATTTCAAAGTTTGCAGATGACACAAAACTTGGGTTAGATGAAGAAGTGTGGGAGAAGGCTGTTAAAAAGGCATATGAGATCCTAGGTTTTATTAATAGAGGCAGAGAGTACAAAAGCAAGGAAGTTATGCTAAACCTTTATAAAACACTGGTTAGGCCTTAGCTGGAGTATTGTGTTCAATTCTTGGGACCACACTTTAGGAAGGATGTCAAGGCCATAGAGGCGGTGCAGACGAGATATACTGGACTGGTACCAGGGATGAGGGACGTCAGTTACGTAGAGAGACTGGAGAAGCTGGGATTGTTCTCCTTACAGCAGACGAGATTGAGAGGAGATTTGATAGAGGTGTTCAAAATCATGAACAGTTTTGATAGAGTAAATAAGGAGAAACTGTTTACAGTGGCAGAAGGGTCGGTAACCAGAGGACACAGATTTAAGGTGATCGGCAAAAGAGCCAGAGGCGACATGAGGAAACATTTTTTTACGCAGAGAGTTGTTATGATCTGGAATGCACTGCCTGAAAGGGTGGTGGAAGCAGATTCAATAACAACTTTCAAAAGGGAATTAAATAACTACTTGAAGGGAAAAAAATGACAGGGCTTTGGGGAAAGAGCAGGGGAATGGGACTAATTGGATAGCTCTTTTAAAGAGCTGGCACAGGCATGATGGGCCCAATGGCCTCCTTCTATGCTGTAACATACTATGTTACTATGATACTTTTTCACACTTTTCTCACCTCATTTCCTGAAGGCACTGAGGGTAATTTTTAACTTCACCACCTGGACATTAACCTGGTGGAGCGGATTGCCCGTCCATTGTAGAACCCACACAGTTTTTGTTCCATTCAAAGCAATGGAATGAAAATCAGGCGGGCTGTCTAAAGGACAGGCAATCTGCTCCAGCAGTGAAGTTGAAAACTATCCCCACTCTCTCTTAATGATGTTTGGTGCTACAGATGGTGACAGGCATCTGCTATCTTTCCCAAGAAGCCCTTCTTTACCTGTGAGCTACGACAGTGAGTGTCAGCGGGCTATTCAATCATGGGAGCCGCTTGAATTGAGCCTGATTCTGTCCTTGTCTGGCATGAAAACAGGGGTCACTGAATAAGAATCAGACGAGGAACTCGCCTGATTCCTCTACCTTTTAGGCAGGGTGTGCTGAGGTCTATTTAAGATCCTCCACCAACGACAAAGGTGAGATCAGCCAAACACAAGTCAGGGGCTGAATTGCGGCCTCACTGATATCCATGGTTCGGTACCATGCCAAATGGTGCAGCTTCCCATTCAGTGGAGCTATGTATCTGCGTTTCATATTGATGTGCAAATGCATACAGGATGAGCACTGACTAAGAAAGTTCATTTATCATTAAACTTTGCAAGAAATTCATTATGAGGCACAAGGAGATTTCCAGTTGTTCTTTTGTGTGCTGTAGGATAATCTCATCACAGTTTCAACTTTTTTGAATTAACAGACATGCTTTTTTAGTTTCAAAAAGTCTAGAGCAGATGGTCAGATAATCAAATGATTGAATAACCTTTGTAACTGCAATTTTTAAAAATATTATTTCTGATCCAATTGCACTGGGTACAAGATGTTGTAAAATTACATTCACATTGCATTCACCTGGTATTATTTAGTACTCAGCATGTAGATTGGAAATAGGTGCAATTATAACCATTTGTCATTTTTACAGTTATAATTGAGGGTGCAATTGCTATTTGATTAATAATCCCTACAACAGTAGTCATGAATATTTATCAATGAATCAGTTGGTTATAAAGAAATCATGTTGTGCCTTTGGATGATTGAACTACTTTGAAGACTTAACCACAGACATGTTTTTGCAATTCATTAAACATTATAATTGGCAAATGTACAAACCCTTTGGTGCTAGCAAGCAATCAGTTTAAGCTGAGATGTATTTTGCAGATACAAATGGGTTTTGGAAATTGTATAACACGGCGCTTGTCATCAATTGTGGCTGCAATCAACCAATGTGACTTTTTAAAATTTATGTCAGATCAAAAGTTTCCCAGAGTGTAGAGCCGATGTTTAATGGCCAGCACACCTGACCCTTTTGAAAAAGTCCTTAACCCAACAAAAAATGACTTGGCTCTCAATGCAGAAAAGGACCCCTCATGTAACACACATCATTATGGAAATAGAAGTACTAGAATAATTTGAATGATTTTTACAATTTCAAGACATTTTTGCAAAGAAAGTACTTTTGCTTCTGCTTCTGGCATTTGTATCTCACTGATGAAAGCCAGACGTCCCATAATTTTCTACTGTTGGATTTAAGTAGATGGTTGCTGTTTCATTCCATGGTGCCTTTAAATGGAGTCCAGAACACATTTGCTGGCCTACTATTTCAAATTAATCATGGATATGTTGATGAAGTACAGTATTTTCCAAAGTGTTCATACTGAACACGCTTTGTCCGTTACTAATATTTTTTTGATAATTTCCACGAGCTTTTACTGGCATTTCAATCCTGTGACTATTCTATGATAAAACAAAATTCATATTGGCAAAAGAAATTAAAATGGTACACTCCGCATGATAATTCTAGATTAAATACAGCATGTTTTGCTTGATGGACAATTGTACGAAATAGATCAAGTATTATGATATTTAGAATAAGTATGACATTTGATTTAGACAGTAATAAGTGAAAAGATATGTATCCAAGATTTAGCATATGAAAAGTGAAACAAAGAGCAAAAATGAACCAGAGAATGTTAAAACTTGGATAAGCCCATTACATTCAATTGCTGATTATCTGTACTCGGGAGATTTTTAAAAAACATTTTCAACATTATTATATTGAAGATGCTTTTTCCACCATTTACCTTATTATTTTATAATATTCTTTGGGCTGAAATTCCTTTGTGTGTTAGAGCTAAGAGACGCACTAAGTGGAGACAATGTAAGGATCGATTCTACTGTTTTAATCTACCCAGCAGCAGAATTGCATCAGAGGGTTGAGCATATTGGAGGAGGAGGAATGTCAACAGAAGTGGGTCATGGGGATTTGAAGGACCATCATACCTGCAACATTCTCAGGCATTGCGTTTGCCATGGATAAGCGTACCTTGCACTCATCGAGAAAACTATAGATGAATTGTGCCATCTCCTGGAACTGGACTTGCAACCACAGAGCAATACCAGTACCTTGCTGCCAGTTGTGGTAAGAGAGATAATAAAATCATGCACTTTTACAGCACACGAAGGAAGCCATTCAGCCCTTTGGGCCATCCTTAACCTCTCTCCGTATCCTTTTAAATTTTTCTCTTTAAAATATAGAACTAATAGATGATAGTACTCAACCATTTGACCACAGTGTCCTGCTAGTGAACGATATGAGACTTGGTGAGGATCATTCAGTTTGCACTTCACCACTGCCTATCATGGTAATGGATAACAGCCCCCAAAATCTGTGTAACTGCCTGTAGGGATCTTCTGTGCTGATCCTGGCACCCTCATTAGGCTCCCAATGGTGGGTGCTCACACCACCAGTAGCATATTTGGGATATCCACCCATCAAAGAGGTCAGAAAGTTCAGCTACAGAAAGTGCCAGGCCCCACTTGGAAAGCCTTCTGTTTAGCTCAATTAAAAATTTAAAAAGAAATCCTAGCTCTTCTTCATGAGGCCAGCGCACAACCTTGGCCTGAACCCCCAGGGGGCCCCCACTGCATATCAAGGTCACAGATAGCAGCTGTGAACTTCCAGGCCAGCTTGTTTTATTTCAACAGGTACCACATGTAAGATGCAGAAACCTCATCGACCATGCATTGGAGGGCCAATTTTCTAAATGCACATTACAGGTAAAGAGCCTTGGCCACCAGCCATGTATATCGGGAATTCGCCGGCGCATTGTTTGCATTTGGTGAATTAGCCCTCTAGTGTGCTGAAACAATAATTGCAATATTTGGACTACACTCAACGCCTTACAATATGGCCCAGTTGGCGGACGTTTTTAAAAAAATTCGTTCATGGGATGTGGGCATTGCTGGCAAGGCCAGCATTTATTGCCGATCCCTAATTGCCCTTGAGAAGGTGGTGGTGAGCCGCCTTCTTGAATCGCTGCAGTCTGTGTGGTGAAGGTTCTCCCACAGTGCTGTTAGGTAGGGAGTTCCAGGATTTTGATCCAGTGACGATGAAGGAACGGCGATATATTTCCAAGTCAGGATGGTGTGTGACGTGGAGGGGAATGTGCAGGTGGCGATGTTCCCATGAGCCTGCTGTCCTTGACCTTATGGTGATAGAGGTAGCAGGTTTGGGAGGTGCTGTCGTGCATCCTGTAGATAGTACATACTGCAGCCACAGTGCGCCGGTAGTGAAGGGAGTGAATGTTTAGGGTGGTGGATGGGGTGCCAATCAAGCAGCTGCTTTGTCCTGGACGGTGTTGAGCTTCTTGAGTGTTGTTGGAGCTGCACTCATCCACACAAGTGGAGAGTATTCCATCACACTCCTGAGTTGTGCCTTGTAGGTGGGGAGTCAGGAGGTGAGTCACTCGTCGCAGAATACCCAGCCTCTCACCTACTCTTGTAGCCACAGTATTTATGTAGCTGGTCCAGTTAAGTTTATGGTCAATGATGACCCCCAGGATGGTGGGGGATTCAGCGATGGTAATGCTGTTCAATGTCAGGGGAGGTGGTTAGACTCTCTCTTGTTGGAGATGGTCATTGCCTGGCACTTGTCTGGCGTGAATGTTACTTGCCACTTATCAGCCCAAGCCTGGATGTTGTCCAGGTCCTGCTGCATGCGGGCATGGACTGCTTCATTATCTGAGGGGTTGCGAATGGAACTAAACACTGTGCAATCATCAGCGAACATTCGCATTTCTGACCTTATGATGGAGGGAAGGTCATTGATGAAGCAGCTGGAGATGGTTGGGCCTAGGACACTGCCCTGAGGAACTCCTGCAGCAATGTCCTGGGGCTGAGATGATTGGCCTCCAACAACCATTGCCATCTTCCTTTGTGCTAGGTATAACTCCAGCCACTGGAGAGTTTTCCCCCTGATTCCTATTGACTTTAATTTTACCTGGTCTTCTTGGTGCCACACTCGGTCAAATGCTGCCTTGATGTCAAGGGCAGACACTCTCACCTCACATCTGGAATTCAGCTCTTTTGCCCATGTTTGGACCAAGGCTGTAATGAGGTCTGGAGCTGAGTGGTCCTGGCGGAACCCAAACTGAGCATCGGTAAGCAGGTTATTGGTAAGTAAGCGCCACTTGATAGCACTGTCGATGACACCTTCCATGACTTTGCTGATGATTGAGAGTAGACTGATGGGTGGTAATTGGCCAGATTGGATTTGTCCTGCTTTTTGTGGACAGGGCATATCTGAGCAATTTTCCACATTGTCAGGTAGATGCCAGTGTTGTAGCTGTACTGGAACAGCTTGGCTAGAGGCGTGGCTAATTCTGGAGCACAAGTCTTCAGCACTACAGCCGGGATGCTGTTGGGGCCCATAGCCTTTGTTGTATCCAGTGCACTCAGCCGTTTCTTGATATCACGTGGAGTGAATCGAATTGGCTGAAGACTGGCTTCTGAGATGGTGGGGATATCGGGAGGAGGCCGAGATGGATCATCTACTCGGCACTTCTGGCTGAAGGTGATTGCAAATGCTTCAGCCTTGTCTTTTGCGCTCACGTGCTGGACTCCGCCATCATCTTCACAGCACGAGTGAATCTTCAGAACCTCTACCATAGTGCTGTCAAACCCCAGGACCATACTGCATGCTGCCAAAGCCCACAGCTGCCCCTCAGTACTGCTAAACCGCAACTCCCATCTTCAGTATTGCTAAACGGCAGGTTCCTACCTCTAACCTGGCACATTTTACATCGAGTCTTGCTGTATATCCTCAGCTTTAAAAAAGGAAAGGATAAAAAATTGAATAAAGCAATATTCAAGGCCACTAATTTATAGTTTGCCCAAAATAATGGTTGTGGAATTCAATCCCCAAGCCACTGATAAAAAATTTGACAGTGCTACGTAATAAAGGCAGAATTTGACTTATTCTTTCCCTGTAAACCAATGGACCTGATAACACATTGTGTATTACATGGCATAAGACTCCTATTGTCATAAAACAGTGTCTGGCTCACCATAAACATGAGAGATCTACTGATTTATAAAAAACAGTGGTCACATACTTAGAATATTTTCCTGCATTGTGGTATTAGTGTTCACACGTCTGCGTATATCAGAGAACTACTACTTAACTGGTCCTATGATGTGGACCTTTCCTCATGCTTGTACTGTACACAGTAGGAGAGACTTGAATTCCAGCATTGTGAACATATGGTAGAAATAGTACAAAAAATTCCCCATAAGTTGTGCTCTATCATCTGTTCAAGAACTCATTAAAAAGTGAACTTGTTGATGTGCTGCAGGGGGTCAAGAATTTAAGTCTGAGTCCAGACAATGCAGTAAAGTGAAATATGGTATAAGCTGAGGCAGCTTGGGACGTACTTAAATTTGGGCCTGTTCACTGAACTATCTCAAATCTGCAATGTGAGAGTTACCATTAATATTTTATTATATTACACCTTGTCAACGATTCAGGCACATAATTATTTTTCTTAGCTTTACTCGCCTCAAGTGAGTTGAAGAAAGAGTCATATGTTTTAGTATTTCCTTCTTTTTCTCTTCTTATAAATAATACTGGAAATTATTTTCTTTAGAAAAGCTCTGAAACATGTAAATAAATCATAAAGTCGGAAAAGGTTAAAACCACCATAAGAGGCCTAGATTTTATAATAAACAACAGGCAGCCAGTTTTTTATTTCTCTGAGCATGATACCAATAAGGTATTTTAAGATTATTTGTTTCAATGTTAACATTTGCACTGGAATAGTGCACTGCAAACCAACCAGGACAACAGAATCTCTGGAACTCTTAAATAAAGATTTAAAGGAAATTACAGCCACTCAATTTATCAAAAAAGCTGAAAGACAAAAACAGCTAATAAAATAACATGTAAAATGGCTCAATATAGCCAACATTGTACTTTATCCTGTCCTATCTTGTGCCAGAATTCTTCTGTAATTGCAAAGATTACAGCAATCATTTTTAAGGGGAAGAATTGTTTTCAGAAATACAATTCCTTGTTTTAAGCACTTTACCATTTAGGAAAGAATATTCAACATGCTGAAAAACAACTTGATTGAGACATGTAAGCTTTTGACGAATCCATTTTTTCTACTTCAAAGGTTTCATTTATACTTGGAAATATATTATGATATTCAGTCCCGGCAAAAAATCCTTCACAGAAATATTTATCTTCTAATAGTTTAAATTATTTCCAGTGGTATTTGTATGAAGCTCCTCTATGTTATTTCAGTTCATTCATTAACCCATTTACTTTACGAATGAGTTAATAAATGTGGCAAAATAGCGCATTGAAGAATTTCATACTAACGTATTAAAGTACTCATACTGACAGTAATTTCAATCCTCGATTCTCTTTGTTTTATCTTCAGTAGCTCTTTCCTCCTTGAATTCTAGCCTTCGCAATTATTTCTGGTGACGTCTTGCATAGACTTAACTACACTATGCCTCAGATCAAATCACCTAACCAGAAAATTCATCTCTAAATTGCTGACATTAAATAAAATATTGTAGTTCTGTGATCCTTGTATAATGCTTGCATTCTCGCTTAATATTTCAGTCCTGGGAAACTTGAACAAAACTTGGCCCTGTTTTTCAGCATCGACAACTACAAAGTTTTAAAAGCCACATCAGCCCACTGATGGAATATTATAGCCCTGCTTTGGTAAGCTGCAGAGAAAATATATCCCTCATTACTGGACATAGCACAGTCCAAAGCTAACTAAAGCTATGGACTTGATGAGGGATGGACTAATCTGTGCCAGAATCCACACTCTGCAAGATTGAAGAGACATGGCTAGGCTGTCAGTCCTCTGCAAAATTATGGCTGGAACAGCATCACAAGAGTTGCTGGCACTGAAGTCAGACCTCCTGGTTTATGCCAGGAACACAAGAGCTGCTGCAGCTGCACCTCAACTGACTACCTCAATCCAAAAAAATCTAACAGAATTCCAGTGGTAAAGCTTCATCTACCTGTAGAACTTTCTAACATCATCGATTGGCACCCTAACCATTTTATGCAGAAACTTTATTAAACCAGGCTTCCTAGACCATTCCTTACTCCCTTGGTCTTGACTCCCTGTGTGTGATGGCACAGGAGATTGCCTGACTCCTATGATAAACAAAACTGATAATAAGACATTTTGTTGATTCCTAATGTACTTATATTATACGTACAGTATTTGCTCTTTCCTAAGATAGTCCTATTTCTAACACTTTATCAGTATATTTGACCCTTCCTGAAGCCCTTGGGCTGTTGCAAAATTAATTCTATGTCCACATTTATTATTAACATTTTTATTTTACATTATAGTTCTAAGGATTACAGGATTAAGAGTAATTATTTAGGCCTAATATATTGGTGTGACCACTGTTCTTTGATCTTATCCATACAATCTCCCAATACACCCTCTTGGCTGCACATGTGGAGTCAGGGGACAGGTAGCAGAATGGAGAGCAAGCTGGCTACAAAACAGAAAACAGAGAGTAGGGGTTAAGGGTAGTTACTCAGACTGGCAAAAGGTGCGAAGTGTTATTCCAGAGGGATCTGCGCTGGGACCACTGTTGTTCACAATTTACATTAATGATTTGGACTCGGGAATCAGAAGTACAATTTTAAAATTTGTGGACAACACCAAATTGGGGGGGTATAGTTAATACGAGGAAAGAATGCGTCAAAATGCAAGAGAACATTAATAAGCTGGCAGAATAGGCGTGTAATTGGCAAGTGAATTTCAGTATAGATAAGTGTGAGGTGGTGCATTTTGGTGGGAAGAATAAGGAGGCCACATACTGCTTGGATATTAAGAGTCTAAACGGGATAGAGGAGCAAAGGGATCTTGGGGTACAGATACACTAAAAGTAGTGTTGCAGGTTAATAAGGCCATAAAAAAGGTAAACCAAGCACTGGGGTTCATTTCTAGAGGGATAGAATTGAAAAGTAAAGACGTTATGAAAAACATTTTAGAACCTTGGTTAGACCACACTTGGAGTATTGTGCACAGTTCTGGTCTCCTTATTATTGAAAGGCTATAGATGCATTGGAGAGAGTGCAAAAAAGATTCACAAGGATGATACCAGAACTGAGAAGATATCCTTATCTGGAAAGGCTGAACAGGCTGGGGTTCTTTTCTCTAGAAAAGAGAAGGCAGAAGGTTGACTAGACAGAGCTCTTTAAGATAATGATAGGGTAGACATAGAGAAAATGTTTCCACTTGTTGGGGGGGTGGGGGGGAGTCCAAAACTAGAGGTCATAAATATAAAATAGTCGCTAATAAATCCAATAGCGAATTCAATAACTTCTTTACCCAAAGAGTGGTAAGAATGTGTAACACACTACCACAAGGAATAGTTGAGGCAAATAGCATAGATACATTTAAGGGGAAGCTAGATAAGCACATGGGGGAGAAAGGAATAGAAGGGTATCCTGATAGGGTTAGATGAAGTAGGGAGGGAGGAGGCTCCTGTGGGGCATAAATGCCAGCATAGACCAGTTGGGCCGATTGGCCTGTTTCTGTGCTGCAATTTTGATGTAACTCGGTGTAACTCATTTACCTCACTATGGAAGTCAGTTTTATCGTTTGATTCCTCTCATGTGGTCCTGGTGAGAACACACTCAAGCAGATTGTACCCTCAAATTTTAATAAATGTATTAAACCATGGTCTGCCATCATATTATGATTAAACACATTTGGGGTGATTCTGTGATCCAGCACTCCTGGGAGATGGGTGGACTGCAGTGATTGCAGGAACTGCAACACAGGAAATTACAGGAGCACTGGGAATGCCAGACCATGGAATCTGGAATCATCTGTATTATCCAGCTATATGATCATAGGAAACCTGATTTTGCAGTTCCCTGAGCAGCTTGTGGACTTTCTCTCAGTTTTTGTTAAGATGACATTGAAATTATGGAAATGGGGGAATAGAACACTACTGGAGATCAGTTCATAGTAGAGAAAAGGACTGGGGCTCAGTAATATATAGATCAAACCAATAGCCCAGATTTGTGATACCCAAAAATTGGGGCTGCACATGTCGATGGCACTGGTGCACCTGCATTCATAATGAGCGGTGATAAACTTTTGAAATAAAGCCCGCCCTCTATTTTGAACAGGCTGCAGACAGAAGAAAAGTGTACCCTGAGATCTTGGCCTATTGCACACTTGGCTATTGGGTAGAGAATATGATGAGGTTAGCAGATCTTAAAGAGTTGCAGAAGGGCATTAAAGGGGAAGGTGTGGTTTCAGAAAAGTGAACTAATTGTTCACAATGGCAGAACAATTGATTGTATATGCTTATATGCTTTTTGTTACATTTACAAAAAAATTCAAGCTCCGCAGGCAGCACAGAGGCCACCAGCTACGTTACAGTGCACGAGTCTCTGAAGCCTGTCACAGCCAATCTCCACCTCCACTTCAGATGCACTCCCTAGCAAAGGTCAGAGGGACATCTAAAAATGTGAATGTCTCTGAGCACAGAAATGTGGCCAGGGTCAGGGACATATCCTTGCGGAGAGCAGAATTTCCACCCACTCAAGAATGTGCCAGGTTTCCTCCAAAACCCACGACCTCCACCACCTAGAAGGATAAGTGTAAGGTGATGCATAAGTGTAAGGTGCATGGGAACACCATCACCTCCAAGTCACATGCTATCCTGACTTGGACATATATCATCGTTCCTTCATCGTCGCTGGGTCAAAATCTTGTAACTTCCTACCTAACAGCATTGTGGGAGTCCCTTCATCATATGCAGTTCAAGAAGAAGGCCCACCACCCACTTCTCAAGGGTAAAATGCATCACCTTATACTTATCTATTTTGAAATTCGTTTGCCAACTGCATGCCCATTCTGCCAGTTTATTAATGTCCGCTTGCATTTTGACGCATTCTTCCCTTGTGTTAACTATACCTCTCAATGTGGTGTTGTCCGCAAATTTTGAAATTGTACTTCTGATTCCTGATCCAAATCGTTAATGTAAATTGTGAACAACAATGGTCCCAGCACCGATCCCTGTGGAACACCAGTTCCCACCTTTTGCCAGTTTGAGTAGCTACCCTTAACCCCTACTCTCTGTTTTCTATTTTGTAGCCAGTTTGCTATCCATTCTGCTACCTGTTCCCTGACTCCACATGTGCAGCCAAGAGGGTGTATGGGAGATGGACAATCATTTCTGGCCTCGCTAGTGACACCCATAGCCGTAAAATGAATTTTAAAAATTAAGGCCAAGGAGTTAGACTGAAATACGACATGTGTTCGTCATAACTTGAGCTGTATGTGGACTCAACATTCCATCAAAAAGCATTAAGTACGCAAAATCAGTTTGCAGTGGTGGATTTAGAAATTACTGAAGGAGGATGTGAGTGCTGAAGGCATGATATTTATTTTCTAGAGGGTTTGGGGACATGTCCCCTTCCCTCTGAAAATTTTGATTTTTAATGTTTTATTTGGTACATTTTCCTGCACTTTGTGATTCTGTATAATTCTGCCTTCCAAGCCAAAAATAATTTTGCCTGAAAGGGATAGATATTTGAAATATGCAAATTAAAATTACTGTAGGGACATCAACACAACTTTACATCAACCCGTTAAATGTATGAAGAGCGGGATGAACACCATCAGGTGAATCATGTCAGGGCCAGTAGCCCGATCTGTTTTGAGACCACTTAGTCTAGCCAGGACTATGTCCGCATCCACTTTGACACTTGTAGCTTCAGCACTAACTCTAAGATGCATTATTGGTATCTCAGCATCATCTTCTGCAGTAAAAGATGATGCACAATAACCATTTAAACCTCTGCCATATCTTGAGATTCCACCCGAATCTGTCCTGAGGAATCCTTCAATGGCCGTATGGAATCCTTAATGGTCCTCTGACTCCCAACATAGCTGAAAAAGACTTTGCAGTTGCTATCACAATTATCCACTATCTTCTTTTCCAATGTCCTTTAGCCTGCTCTGATAGCAACTTTTATTGCCTTTAGTTGAAATCGATATCTATCCCTGTTCTCCTAAGATCTATTTTCTTTAAGCGTGTAAAAATATTTTTACTTGCATCTGATTTGTCCTTGCACGTGACTCGTTAACCATGTGCCCTTATTTTAACTATACGAACATACATAGCTTCCTTTTGCAATAGGATGATTTTGAAGGAATTCTATTTTTTTGTGTTGGTGATGTCCCCATCTGGAAGAACTGCCCAATCAACCTGGTTGAAGACATCTGCCTTCTTTGCAAATCTAGCCCCCTTTAAATCTGATTCTGTACTAACATTAAATTTTCTAGACTATGTACTCAAGTCTCTGGAGTGGGGTTTGAATCAAATACCTTCTAACTCAAATGTGTGAGTGCTACCACTGAACCAAGGCTGACACCTATTTGTTACACATAACTTATTTAGGGACAAATACTAAACAAACACACCTGCAGTTATGATTCTCAGAAACCATTATGTCACCTTACAGCCATTATGGTTGACGAGGAATGTACAGAGGCAAATTCAAATGAAACAGAAGGAATTCTACACACTTAAGGCATTTAACTCGCAAGAGAACAGGGAAAAGTATCGCAAGCAATTAAGGAAGACAAAGATTAGCCAAGACATCTTTGGAAAAGCAGATGGTGCGTAGTTGTGGCAGTAATAGCAAAAGCTTTTTTAGCTATGTCAGTAGTCAGAAGATCATAAAGGACCACATAGGGCCACTAAAGGGGACAAAAGGGCAGATTCGAACTGATCCTAAGGTTATGGCAGCGTTGCTAAATGACTATTTTGCATCAGTCTATACTCCTGAATATGATGCTTATGTTCCATGTGAGGGGTTCTTAGTATTAAATAGCATTATTAATATTAAAATAGATGGTAATGTTATCTTGGCTAAGTTAGGAAAGCTCAAAATTGATAGGGCTCCGGGCTCCAGAATACATGTATCATTTGCAGAGAACAATACTGAAAGAGGTTGAGTGATAAAAAGATCTTGGTGTTATTGTGCACAGATCACTAAGGTTCATGACCAATGTAGAGAAACTGTAGCTAAAGATAACAAGGTATTGAGTTGTATTAATAGAAACATTCAGTACAAATCAAAGGACACCATTTTGACACTATACTGGTCGCTGGTCAGGCCGCATCTAGAGCACTATGCCCTATTTTGGTCCCCCCACATGGTGGGTGATATAGTGGTGGAAAAGGTCCAGCGGAGAGCTACAAGAATTATTCCAAACTTAAAGAAACTCAGCTACTCAGATAGGCTCGAGGACCTTGGTCTATTTATTTTAGATCAGCGTAGACTTAGAGGTGACCTGATAGAGGTCTACAAAATAATTAAAGGGCTGGATAGCTTTCCTATTGATAGATTATTTCAGTTTAATAGATTGGGGAGGACCAGGTGACACGAGTTTAAACTATGGAAGAGTAGGAATAGACTGGATGTTAGGCGGTTCTTTTTTTCCCAGAGAATTGTAAGCCTCTGGAATATATTGCTGGCTGTTGTGGTGGGTGCTGACTCTCTGCCTTCAAGAGGGAGCTGGACTGGTTCCTGACTGGGGCAGAGATCGCATCATATAGAAGGTCTTTCTAGATGTCACTTGGTCCATGTGATCTCCTGGAATGGTTTTGATCGCCTGAGGGCATTGGAGGGGAATTTTACAGAGTATTTTTGCCTTGTTGGCCCTGTTTTTTTTCAAATTTTTTGCCTCTCCCAGGTGTGTGGTGGGGGGGGGGGGGGGAGGGGGGAAAGAGGAGGAGGTGTTTGGCTGTGATGCTCGGGCCATCGTTGTGTGGGACAGGCTTGACGGACCAGCTGGTCTTTTCCTGCCCGTCAATTTCATATGTTCGTATGTAATTGTTCTGTCTCAATTCATGCGCAGCCAACACTGAGGTCAAATAACATCTGTTTAATTGGTTCTGGCAGCCTCCAATCTTGGCTTGCTACTGACTACTTGGGCCCGATGTTAGCAGGGCTGTGGGTTCTCGGCAGGGGGGCTATCGCGCCCGGCGAAATGAGTCAGCCACCCGCGCGATCGTAGCATTATTGGATCCACTTACCTTCTCCTCCGGGTTCCCCGCTGCTGATCTGCACGTCGGGCGGGCTGCGCATGCGCAGTAAGATCTGTCAGCTGGAGGAGCTCTATTTAAAGGGGCAGTCCTCCACTGACAGATGCTGCAACAAACAGAAAAAATTGCAGCATGGAGCAGCCCAGGGGGAAGGCTGCTCCCAGTCTAATGATGCCTCACTCCAGGTATCAATACATGGGGTGAGGAGGAGGGGGGAGGACAGAGATCATCCCCCCGGCGGGCGGGAGGAAGCGGCCTGCCTCTGCCACCAGGAAGGCCTGGCTCGAGGTGGCAGCGGAGGTCACCAGCACCAGCAACATATCGCCCACGTGCACACAGTGCAGGAGGCGCTCCAATGACCTCAGTAGGTCAGCCAAAGTGAGTACACTTACTCATTCCCCTACACTCCTTCTGCCACATCACTGTCCCCACCCTACATCTCCTTCAGCACTGCCAACACTAATCTGTCACATCACCCCTCATACCCACTCAAACCTCATCCTCATCTTACCTGCACCTACTCACATCGCCAGTACTCATCCCGCCACTACCACGCAACCCAATCCTCATACAATCGCATGGCTCTACCTCATACTCACCCTCTCGTGCATCTCTTTCACGGCCAGCCTCACTCAACCTGCCACGACCTGTGCTGCAGCCACAGGGCATGCATCACATATGTACAGTAGGCAGCGTAAGGCAAACG
The DNA here is from genome assembly GCF_035084215.1 of Heptranchias perlo. NCBI lineage: Eukaryota > Metazoa > Chordata > Chondrichthyes > Hexanchiformes > Hexanchidae > Heptranchias > Heptranchias perlo. The sequence goes on from NC_090329.1 coordinate 52,779,437, forward strand.
TGTCGTGAGCATGAAGGGGATGCACAAGGGTGTTTGAAGGTTTGTCATGGTTGTTACCTATATTGAATTTCTGACCAACTCACATTACATATTATATTGGCACCACTACTGCCATGTCTTCGCGAATCTTGTCTGGTTTGTGCAATAATGCCCTCTCCTGAGGATCACAATGAAGACCCACAACTGATGCCACCCAGTGTGTCACTGCAGAGTGGGTGTAGGTGTATTTGCAGGGCTCTTTTGCGCAGACGACTAAGAGACGTCGGCGATGTCCCCGGTTGCACCCTGGAAGGATGCGGAGGAGAAGTTGTTGAGGGCAGTGGTGACTTTGACAGCAACAGGTAAGAAGATGGTGCTCGGGCCAGCCAGGAGCAGCTCTGCATGAAGGAGGCTGCAGATGTCCACGACTACATGTCGAGTGACTCTGAGCCTCCATGTGCACTGCTGCTCAGAGAGGTCCAGGAAGCTGACCCTTGGTCTGTGGACCCTGTGGCGAGGGTAGTGCCCTCTGCGATGTATCTCTCTCTGCGGGAGCCCTCCCTCCTGCTGTGCAGGTGGATGTGTCACAGCACTCTGTTGTGGAGCTCCACGTGTCAGAGGTGGACGGCGTGGATGGCGAGGCTGGTGATGCTGTTCGCCCTCCGAGGAGGTCATGACTGCAGTTACCGCGGCCCCCATCTGGATGATGTACATCTGAGGGGGTCCGCAAGGTAGGTACATGTCTCTGGACCCCGGGGCAAGTGTGCAAGTTGGTGACTTTGATTGTCAGGAGGAGGGTGGTGGAGGCCAAACTTTGTCCCAAGTGACAGAGTGGCCTCCTGAAATGGGTGAGGGTCTCCCCCCACAACCTGTCATATGGACCTTTGCAGCTGCCACAGGCTGACAGCTGCAACAGGTCCATTTGAACTGGGAGTGTTTCCCCCAGTGTGGGAAACGGTCCCAGTTTGCTCTAAAATCCCACCCCTCCTCACATAATGCCTTAATCAGGTCAGTTAATGACCTGAACAAGCAAAATAAATCCTTTCAAGTGGAACTCCGCTGGCTTTAATTGCCTGCGGGATTCCCACCAGCGGGGACGGCGTGCGCACGCCGGCGCGTTAGCGGGGAACCCAGAAGTGCGTGGGTTCGAGGCGAGCTCCGGTCCCGCTCCGGGAATTCCCGATTTTCGGGGCCCCCCCCGCCAGGAACGCACCCGCTGGCGGGGGCTAAAATGCTGCCCCTTCTAACAATGATCTTTCCCACACTCCAACTGACCTCATTGGTTCGGATTGATCCTGACCCACCTTCCATTGATCTGATTGGTTCTTATAGGTTCCCATCCACCCTTACAACAGATTTGATTGGTTAATACTGATAAACTCCAATTGCAATGATCTGAGACGTGGGATTTTGCGGCTGGGCAATAGTAGGTGGGCCCCCCCCCCACCTTGGTGCTCGAAATCCTACCTGGAGCATGTCATCATAACAGATGAACCCCAACCCAGGAAGTCCTCGCTACAGAAAACCAGGCTTGGAGGAGAAATACAGTCAGACTGTCATCTTAAATCATTGACGGCGGCATGTATATGTCCAGTATCACAATTCTCAGCTTAGTGAGAAACCAAGGCGGGGTCTGGAAGGATTTGCAAACATATTTGGAGCAATTTCATTGGCTTCCATTTGGCTCTTTGCTACTGGTAACTGTTTGTTGACTGCCCATTCTGGAAGGGCAGTTTCTGAAATTTGTGAATGGGAGTTTTTGTTCTCATTTGACAATAGATATGTTCTGTTCAGTTGTAATTTGTTGTTATTTTTATGGGCATGACATTTAAGCCAATCAGAAGCAAGCATAATGCATGCTTTGCATATGAATTGTGACTCCTGTGGTGTGAAAGACAAAAATGTGTACTAGGCAAAAAAATTATATGTTCTGATATTCACCATCAGCAATGCAGTTGATGAAATCAATGGCATACATATACAGATTAGAGAATTATTAGACTAAGTGCTATGGATAAAAATATTTCCTTGGAATTTCTGCAGTGGTCCTCCCAATTGTTGACCTTAACTTCGAAGGAAGATCGGCAGAACTCCCAAAGAAATGGTGTAAATGGCTAAAAATGGCCATTTCCCTAGACTCTCCGCCAATCTTTTGCCAAAGCTACAGCAGGAGATTGTGAGAATCCCAAGGAAATTCTCCCCCATTATATTTTTCAGGATGGCAACTTGTGTATTAATCTTGTCTTTCTGCACATTCATAAATGTAAAAGATTCACATTAGTTAAGGACTATTCTCCATGACCTTTAAAATAAAACTACCAATAAGATCCAAACAGGGGAACAGCCACCTTTCAGAATTTCAGCAGAATAAATGGAAATTATTATCACTAATTGGCTTCCTCTGAATGCTCCATCTACACCAATACTTCATTCATCATTTAAAAAATTGCTGTTCTAGTGAACTGATAATTGAACTAGCAACAAACTTCTTTGAGATCAGAAAATGGTCAAAAATTAAATTGTTCAGAAACCTTTGTCTTAATATTTGCTTTTCACCGTAGTCACAAATCATTCATTGATTTCAAAGCATATAACCCAGCAATGGTGATGCCTAATCCTTCTTTAATATTTAAGTAGAGACACTGTTTGGTCAAGGTTCGTGTGTGCTCGTTTCACCTTAGTGTACACTATGCTTCACAAACAGAGGATCAAGCTTGAACAGCCACTCTGTGTGTCCTACTACTCATGAATGGTTTACTCAGGCTGCAGTCCACATTTCCCAGTCATACAAGAAGCCATGAGATCAAAGTGCTAGGAACAGTTCGACTGAGAGGTTACCATGAGATCAGTGTTATATATAAGTGTGTGTGTGTGTGAGGGAACAGTAAGGATCATTGTGTAAACTCATTGCTTTTAAAATAACTGCTATCAGATTGATCACCCTTATCACTCTCAGGTCTCCAGGGTCAAATTAAGGTTTCCTTTAAAACAAGTTTCCTCAGGCTTTTCTTCATAGGTTCAGTTCTATCAATCAAACATTTACTAGAAGCAATCAGCTCCACATAAATGCAAATCAAGACTAACCATTTGCTTATCACTACCTGCAATAAATTGCAAATCTCTTGTCTCTAGAAGCATTTTTATTAGGCTTCTATATCTAGCTAACTCATATCTAGAATCAAGTGCTAATCCCCATTGCTTCTGCTTTTTCAGAAAAAGAGCCATGTTAAAAAAAAATACCCCAGCCAACTTGATCTATCATTCACAGAAAATCATATGAAATATTATAATAATACAATTAAAAGTTAGAAATTATTTAATTTTTTTGTTCATTGATTACATGCATTATATTCCGACCGTACATCATACATATAGTAGATTGTGGCAGTGAGTGAGCTTTATTGAGTGACTGAGGTATGGACGACTTGAGGCCAATTGCAGGAACTGACAGTAGGGTCATTGCATACTGCTGTGTTCATCCATTGTGTCAGTGCCTGATTGGAGTAATCCTTATACCCACATACTCAATTAATATTCTCAAAATCGACTGTAGTTATTTAAATAGTAAAATGAAAGGTAATCTGGTTGTGCAGCTGTTGGCTAATTCACTGTTCTGCAAAGTGGTAGGCTGTGGTTTGCACTCTCAGTTTCCCACAGGCTGAGTTTTCATTCCCAGTCAGACATCAGAGGAAGGCACAGAGCATGAGGCAAGATACAGCATAGGAAAGGAGGAATGTAGGAACACAGGAATGGGAGTGGCCCATTCAGTCCCCTAAGCCTTTTCCACCAGTTAGATTATGATTGACCTGTACCTTAACTCCATTTACCTGACTTTGCTCCATATCCCTTGGTACCCTTACCTAACAAAAATCTTATCAATTTCACTCTTGAAAACTTCAATTGACCCAGCATGCACAGCCTTTTGGGGGAGACAGTTCCAAATTTCCATTACACTTTGTGTAAAAATGGGCATCCTGATTTCACTCCTAAATGGTTTAGCCCTAATTTTGTTCAGGATTACACCACCAGAGAAAACATTGGCCTAGAAATTGTGCCATGCCTGTTTTTCAGACATCAAACTGGCACAATATGCCTTGCGGTGTGCAGACGATCATTCCATGCCGGGTATCCATTGCACACCAAATTGGTTAGGGCACTTTGTAGCTATCCATGTCCACCACCTGAAACAGACGTTAGGCCCATTGCCTACATAAATAGAGGATCTAACGTCTATTTCAGACCCCTTCCCGATACTGGATCACGACTGACTGCAGTATGCACTATGTAAGCTGCGGTCAGTTTTCTCAGGCAAACAGTACTCAAACGAATAGGGCCCGATGTTACCAGGGCTGCGGGTTCTCGGCGGGGGGGCTATCGGGCGCGTGGGTAACGCGCCCGGCGAAATCTGTCTGCTCCCCGCGCGATCGTAGCCCAATTGGATCCACTTACCTTGTCCTCCGGGTTCCCCACTGCTGATCTGCGCATTGGGCGGGCTGCGTATGCGCAGTACGATCTGTCAGCTGGAGGAGCTCTATTTAAAGGGGCAGTCCTCCACTGACAGATGCTGCAACAAACAGAAAAAAATCACAGCATGGAGCAGCCCAGGGGGAAGGCTGCTCCCAGTTTAATGATGCCTCACTCCAGGTATCAATACATGGGGTGAGGAGGAGGGGGAGGACAGAGATCATCCCCCCGGTGGGCGGGAGGAAGCGGCCTGCCTCTGCCACCAGGAAGGCTTGGCTCGAGGTGGCAGAGGAGGTCACCTGCACCACCATCATATCGCCCACCTGCATACAGTGCAGGAGGCGCTCCAATGACCTCAGTAGGTCAGCCAAAGTGAGTACACTTACTCATTCCCCTACACTCCGTCTGCCACATCACCGCCCCCACCCCACATCTCCTTCTGCACTGCCAACACTACTCTGTCACATCACCCCTCATACCCACTCAAACCTCACCCTCATCTTACCTGCACCTACTCACCTCGCCAGTACTCATCCCGCCACTACCACTCAACCCAATCCTCATACAATCTCATTGCTCTATCTCATACTCACCCTCTCGTGCATCTCTTTCACAGCCAGCCTCACTCAACCTGCCACTACCTGTGCTGCAGCCACAGGGCATGCATCACATATGTGCAGTAGGCAGCATAAGGTAAATGTGTCGTGAGCATGAAGGGGATGCACAAGGGTGTTTGAGGGTTTGTCATGGTTGTTACTTATATTGAATTTCTGACCAACTCACATTACATATTATATTGGCACCACTACTGCCATGTCTTCGCGAATCTTGTCTGGTTTGTGCAATAATGCCCTTTCCTGAGGATCACTATGAAGACCCACAACTGATGCCACCCATTATTTCACTGCAGAGTGGGTGTAGGTGTATTTGCAGGGCTCTTTTGTGCAGACGGCTGAGAAATGTCGGCGATGTCCCCGGTTGCACCCTGGAAGGATGCGGGGGAGAGGTTGTTGAGGGCAGTGGTGACTTTGACAGTGACAGGTAAGAAGATGGTGCTCGGGCCAACCGGGAGCAGCTTGGCATGAAGGAGGCTGCAGATGTCCACGACTACATGTCGAGTGACTCTGAGCCTCCGTGTGCACTGCTGCTCAGAGAGGTCCAGGACGCTGAGCCTCGGTCTGTGGACCCTGTGGCGAGGGTAGTGCCCTCTGCGATGCATCTCTCTCTGCAATAGCCCTCCCTCCTGCTGTACAGGTGGATGTGTCACAGCACTGTGTTGTGGAGCTCCATGTGTCAGAGGTTGACGGCGTGGATGGCGAGGCTGGTGAGGCTGTTCGCCCTCCGAGGAGGTCATAACTGCAGCTACGGTGGCCCCCATCCGGAAGATGTACATCTGAGGGGGTCCGCAAGGTAGGTACACATCTCTGGACCCTGGGGTAAGTGTGCAAGTTGGTGACTTTGATTGTCAGGAGGAGGGTGGTGGAGGCCAAACTTTGTCCCAAGTGACAGAGTGGCCTCCTGCAATGAGTGAGGGTCTCCCCCCCACACCTGTCAAATGGACCTTTGCAGCTGCCACAGGCTCACAGCTACAACAGGTCCATTTGAACTGGGAGTGCTTCCCCCAGTGTGGGAAACAGTCCCAGTTTGCTCTAAAATCCCACCCCTCCTCACATAATCCCTTAATCAGGTCAGTTAATGACCTGAACAAGCAAAATAAACAATGTCAAGTGGCATCCCGCTCGCTTTAATCGCCTACGGGATTCCCACCAGCGGGGGCTGCGCGCGCACGTCGGCGCGTCAGTGGGGAACCCGGAAGTGCGCGGGTTCGAGGCGGGCTCCGGTCCCGCTCCGGGATTCCCCGATTTTCGGGGCCCCCCCACCAGGAACGCACCCGATAGCGGGTGCTAAAATGCTGCCCATAGTCTTTAAAAGGACTGCTGGAGGCTGCCACCATAAAGGTAAGTACTTACCCACATGTGGAGCTAGAAGGAACAGGAGAGCTCCTCCAGCAATGGGCTTCTTTGACATGACCAATTTTTAACAATCTGTGAGAGTCAGATAACCCTCTGCTGAATCTTGTGACTAAATTCATTGATATAGGCCAGGAAATTTCTTCTAGCTGCTCCCACTCCGCCGATTTTACTTTGCTGGAAGTAAGGTGGAAGCTCCGTTTATGCATGCAAACACTTCCGGCAAAGCAGCACCGGAGCAATGGGAACAGGTCCAAGAAATTTCCCGTCCATAAGAAATCTACTACCCAAACCATAATCCCATCTGAAACTTTGACATGATTATGATGCAGCCAGATCTATCTTCCATAACAGCCTTTAAAAAATAAGAAAAAGAAAGCGTGGGGAAGGGGGGAATGCCGACAATAGGACAAATTGATTTAAGAGGTTGAAAATCCTCAGACTGCTGATCTCAACATAAATGCTGGGATCGATCTGCTGGTGACTTCCAGCACTGACATTGATAAATGATGAAGGGTTGTGGGGGGGGGGGGTTGGTGCGGAGGGTCACCTAATTTAAATATGTCAATGGTTGACCGCACCATTAATGTGTATCTCAGATGCTCACCAGAGGGTAGAAGCCATAAAACGTAGTAAAGAATGCATGTTCCAGGGGGGAGGGCAACTCTCAGGCCTACACCCCCAGGTGGGCTTTACATCTGCTGGTCAGCAGGCTGGTACACCTGATTTCTCTCAGCCTCCCGGCCCGCTGATGATCCTCCTGGCAGGAAGAGAGGAAACTCCCAGCCTGGGAGTCCACTCTCATTGGCATGCCCATTCTGACACTGATCTTTATTTGGGATGGGTTGACAACAGGGTCCTGTGGAAAGTGGCGGTAAAGGCTGAGACCCAGCATATCTGGGTACCGTCCTAATTCTCAGCTCTGTTGCTGCACTCCTGCTGGACTTACAGTGGGAGTGTGTCAGAAGGGCTGTCGATTTTTGGCTCCAAAGTGTTCAATATTATATATTTTTACCTAAAATTGTGTTTTAGGTGCTTTGGTAGTTTGGTTTAATACAATAAGGAAGCTACTCTTGGCATTGGAGTAGATTTATTACTGTAATATACATGCCTATCACAGTGTTACATGCTGTGTGAGCTTAAAACCTTGCAAGGCGCAGGGCACAGTAATTTTCCTGGACCTATTGGCACTTTATGGGTTAGCACATTTTAAAAAAGAATCGGACGACTATCTGGTTAGGAGCAGGCTTGAGGGTTGTAGAGATAAGTACAGATAGAGATGTTCAGAAAATCATGATGTGGAGATGCCGGTGATGGACTGGGATGGACAAATGTAAGGAGTCTTACAACACCAGGTTATAGTCCAACAGGTGACCTGACGAAGGAGGAAAGCTCCGAAAGCTTGTGATTTCAAATAAAGCTGTTGGACTATAATCTGGTGTTGTAAGACTCCTTACAGAAAATCATGGTTCCTGAACTCCTGGGACCCTGGAAATGTCATGTGAAGGAAGACAACTGACTGAGGAGGTGTGATGCAAGATGGAAGGTTAGATGGGTAATCTGCAGTTTCACTTGATCTATCCTCAGGGGCAGAATGTAAATTCATACAACCTTCCCTCGAGAAATCAAATTAATTGGGTAGAATCCAAAATAGGGCAGATTATACATGGTCTATTAAATCTTTCAATGTCCGTATATATACATCATGCACATTGAAGTTCGAAAGATTAGAGTTCAAGAGTAGGAGAAATGAAATATTTGTGGGAAGGATTTATAAAAAAATGTATATAAAAATGTTATGCAAGCTCACTATTTTGTGTGGAGGTGTGCCAAAATGCTTTAAAATGTCATTTGTAAGTGAATGGGAAGTACAGGTAGGATTGTGGTTTGTAAGCCCAAGAGGTTGTACTTGTTATCCATACCATGCACTGTTGGTAGAAGTACTCAATAAGCCTTATAGGTTGATTTTACCTTTATTTTGTATTGAAAAGGACAAAATGGCAGTAGTTTCTAATATGGTCCTTGTTGTATAAGTCCTATATATAAGCCAACTCATCAAACCCATTTGCTTCACATTCCATGCATAATCTGCTCCGTTACACTCAATCTCCTGAGAAAAAGATTTTGAAAAGTTTCACCTTGCTTTCTGAAAGTAATGCAAGCGAATGTCAGAGTGCCATCTTGCATTACATCCTACATATACATCACACGTCAAGAACAATGCACAAATTAGAATAGGGCCAGTTCCTAGTAATGCTCTTTAACAAGGCCAGAACCACACTATGGCGGTCATTTTCAATTTCGGCACGGGCGGAAAACTGGTGGTTGCGGATCAACCGCCTGTTATAGACCTCGTCCGCTCTTCCTATCGGTTGGCTTCAGGCAGGGTGTATCATGGACGGCCAATCTCTAACTGCCAGCGTTCCACCCACGCTGGTAGTGAGAATTACCCCCTATATGGCTTACTGAAGGATTTCATTCAGAATGTGGAGCAGAATTCATGAAGATACAGTGAATGGATTCATTAGATAGGAGTAAACTGATAATAGAAAAACCTGATAAAAAGAGAGACTGAAAGAGAAAAGAAAGCAAGCCAGAAAGAAAGAAAGAAATGTATGAGAAGGGTAATTATATGGAAGTAAAATAATTACATAGACTCTTATTGCTAAGACAACCTTTGGCAGACAAGCTATGATGGACAGGTTGTTGTATTGAAACCCATTTTTCTCTATTTTATTCATTTTTTCAGTTATTATTTCCTTTGACATCCCAGCTGAGATTGGCAACTATTACCAGGACCAGCATATTTCCTTAAAGAAACATGAGCAATTCATAACTGGATAGCCAAAATCCTTTGACAGATATGAACAATATGCAGCAATTACTTGCACAACATAATCTTTGAATGCATATAACTTCTAATTAGGAATAACATGCATTTTCCATGCAGCAGCTAACTGTACTTATATGTCTATTCCCTTTTTAGGTCATCACAGGTATTTCCAGCTCTTCCTCAATACTGTTGTAACATTCGCCTGCCAATTCCAAAGTGGTTTTGATATGTTACATTTCAGATGGATAAAATCAACATCAATGAGTGTTTTTGCCAAATATAGTATAATAGTAGCTTCCACAGAGGCTAGATTGACAGCTCCATACCAAGTGGGACCTGTCAAATTACTAGATTTAAACTGTTCCTTGCCTAGGCTATGAAATCCACAAAGGATTTAACAAAACAATATTTACCATAAGGAAACCCTAATGATCCAGCAATTTTCCAGTGAACTTCACGAATAGTGTTGTATTACCGTTTTAACATCTATGGGCTGTGCCAAATAGTTTTTGGACATTTTATTCCATTAAGAATGACTATATAATGAATATGTACTTAATGCTTCAACATATAATAATGACAGACTTAATTCTCAGACCCCAGTGGAGGCAATAGGAAAGCTACATTATACTCTTACGCTTTCATCAATGCTATTAGATGGGCAGAGACAGAGTAATCCTTGCCCTCCCCACTATGTAGACACCTGTGGGGATTAAAGATGAAATAATTTGTTGAACAATTGTGGATAAAATAAGAGGAACAACTAATACTGGCTATCATCTGTGATCAATCACAATGAAATGAGTGGTTTTTACTCTGTTACGTTTATGGTTGTCTCTGTCATCATTTCCAATTAATCTTTGTGACAAAATTGAATTAGATAAAATCAGATGAATGTGCCGTATATAACGATCAGATTGGACACTTTTTCTTGATGGTTCCGTTGGTAAATGTGATGTCTGATCACATTTATTGAATTTAGCCACACAGAGCAGGCAGGTCCTCGGTTTGATTCCCAATCTCTTCTGAGTTAACTAATCTTAACCAGGGTAGTCGTAGGGACGCTACAATTGGCCAGAGGTTTTACCGTCTTCTTCACAGTTAATCACACTTCCTATTTTTGGGGCCAATTTTAACTGCCTCCACTTGGCTTAAGCGGGGCGGTAGTGGCCTGAAAATGGCATCGATTCACTTACTGCCCCGTTTACGCTGGTGCTCCGGCTGCTGCCATCTTGAATAGAGTCCTGAGAAGGTGGCTGTTTCAGGTGGGAGGCCATGTTTAGTACGCAAATCAGAGTCTTATGTTCTTTGCAAATCAGAACCCTATGAAGTACATAAGACTCTGATTGCAATTTTTTAGTACAAATGGGGGGCACATGCATCGCCAATGCTCCACTCATCTGTTCTGGTGTTGAGCAGCCTAACTAGTGGTCCTTAAAAGGGACTGCTGAAGGCCGCTCAATAACGGCCCAAAGAAATTTTTAACTTTTATTTTTATGGAGCCAGGATGAGCAGGAAAGCATAGGGGTTGGCTGATTTCCTACCCTCTCCAATAAGTGAGTTGCCACAGAGCGTTGGTTTACTACACACACCTCACCGGTTGCACGTTAATGAGACCTGGACCTCAATATAACTTGGGCCTCACGGCAGGTACAATGGGTAAGTGACAGGTGTGCTTCCCCCCACCAACTGCCCACTATCTGTCTAAACTGAACATTGGCTCCTTTGTCGTTTCTGCAAATGTCGGTATTATGTTCCCATACCCATTTATGTATGTGGAGAAAAGCAATTTCTCAACACTTACCTCTGGGAGGATGCCATTGTTTATATCCATGTAGTTTGACAAACATTGTTAACCATTTCTCTCTGTTTACTGTCCTTTTAGCCAGTTTCCTATCCATGTTGCTATATTCCCTTTAATACTATATGTTTAAATTTTATCAAAAAACCTTCTATGCAACATTTTATCAAACACCTTTTGAAAATCTACATACACACAACATCCACTGCATTTCTTTTATCTATACATTCTGTCATTTCATCAAAGAACTCTATTAAATTTGTCAGACATGTCTTGGCTTTTACAAATCCCTGCCATTACCCTTAATTAACCCATGTTGTTCTAAGTCAGTATTCATTTTATTATGGGCACGGAAGATTACCTACTAATGGATTAACTTACCCATTGATGTATTGGCAACCCTTCAATCCTTCCTTCAGCATTCTAGGATGCATGCCGTCAGGGTTAGGAACCTTTTCCACTTTGAGTTCCACCATCTTTTTCGGTGTTGCTTCCTTATTTATCTATCTATTGCTCCACCTCCTCCTGTACCCTTTCGTTCCTACAATCATACTCTTCTGTGAAAACGGATGCAAAGTTCTCATTTAGTATCTCCACCATTCATTCATTCTTCATGTGATTTGCTTTTTCATCTCTAATTGGCCCTACCCTTTAAGTATTATTTTACTTTTAAGTGTTTATAAAATCCTTTACTATTTCCTTTTAAGTAACCGGCCAATCTTTCCTTGTACCCTCTCTCAGCCTTTCTAATCTTTTTTGCTTGCCCTCTACTTTTTCTATACTCCACTTGATTTGAATTATTAATCCGAAATTTGTTCTATACTTCTTTAAGTTTCATTGTAACTGTAATTTCTCTACTCATCCTAGAAACCCGAATTTGGTGCATCTTTTTTACTTCATGTTCAGTTTATAACCTAATCATTTCCTGTTTGCAACTTTCCCATTGTTTGTTTGGTGTCTTATCTGCCAATTTTTCTTTCCAATTTATTTGGGCGAGTTCCCTTTTTATCTCATTGAAATTTGTACATTTCTTCAGTGAAGTACCTAATCTTTGTTTCCTCACCTTTTCAGTGTAAAGTATAGACACTATAGGGGTCTTTGCAGTTCTACCAAGAAACCTTACCTGTTGGTGACACATATCAGGAATCGAGCATGCGTTTTCCATGATTTCACATTGATTTACATTAAATTTGGCAGGGAAATGGGCACCAGGATGTAGCAATGGAAGGAGAAACATGGGACACAAAGGATCGGGGAAGAAAAATAACACCAAAGCAAGTAATAGTACAGCATTACTGCAATTATATAAGGCCTGGGTGAGACCGCACCTGGAGTATTGTGTACAATTTTGGTCTCCTTACTTAAGAAAGGATATACTTGCGATAGAGGGAGTGTAACGCAGGTTCACTAGACTGATTCTTGGGATGTAGGGATTGTCGTATGAAAAGAGATTGAGTAGAATAGGTCTGTTTTCTCTAGAGTTTAGAAGAATGAGAGGTGATCTCATTGAAACATACAAAATTTTTACAGGGCTCGACAGGGTAGATGCAAGGAGGATGTTTCTCCTGGCTGGGGAATCTAGAACCAGGGGTCATAGTCTCAGAATAAAGCGTAAGCGATTTAGGACTGAGATGAGGAGAAATTTCTTCACTCAGAGGGTGGTGAATCTTTGGAATTCTCTACCCCAGAGGGCTGTGGAGGCTCAGTCATTGAGTACATTCAAAACAGAGATCGATAGATTTCTAGATATTAAAGGCATCAAGGGATATGAGGATGGTGCAGGAAAATGGCGTTGAGGTAGAAGATCAGCCATGATCTTGATGAATGGCGGAGCAGGCTCGAGGGGCCAGATGGCCTACCCCTGCTCCTATTTCTTATGTTCTTATGTATTAGGTGGGATCAGACTAAGAGATAGTAAAGGAAAGTCTAAGACTGGTTTGCAGTGCATGTGTGTAAACACACTAAGCGTGGTAAACAAGGTTGGTGAGTCTAACTGAACAATGCCGAATGCAGTACGTTACTTTGACAGAATTCTCTTGTGTTTTTACCTGCTCAGTCACTGTTATGGGATGAGACGTTTGTAAAAGACGAGAATTAATAGTGGGGAAGAGGTGAAGTAGCATCATTTACTGTAGCAGAGTATATTGCATACTAAAGATTAACATTCAGATAAACCCCTACGTCAGATCCAGCATCCCTGAAATTTGCATTGTTAAATCACAATCTGACATCCATTTAAAAAAAAAATCAGTGAGTTGGACTCTCAGGGAAATCAAAAGGACCTGGATAATCAGATCCTTTCCTCCCCAAAACATACACTGCAAGGGACTCAGAAACCATGGAGATGGTCCCCTAGATAGACAGAAAAACCAGGTGATGCAGATAGATAATGGTTAGACTACCAGTCAAATTTGATGCATGGGTATGAAGCCACTGGGTACCACAGACACATAGGCGCATGACTTTTGGGAGATATGGACAAAGAGGTAGATTAATAACACAAAATATGTACATAATTTTAAACAGCAAATCGTTCTTTTCCAAATGCTGATAGTTGAAATCCAGGAAATATGTAGTGCGCAAATGTTTGGTGCTCTACTACTAAAATAGTGCTACAAATGTTAACAACATTAAAAAAGGCAAGTGTTATCCTGTACATCCACAATTTGCTTTAAAAGATTCATGATCTTAAAGGGTCCTGAATAGACAAACTCCTTCTTATATTTGCAAATTAAGCTGAATTGTCCAATTTAGAATGCTTTGTATCCCGAATTAATGTCATAGCTTATTTGTATGGTATGTTACTTGAGTAGTCCTTTTTAAGGTGCACATTAATTGGCAGAAATAATTTTAACTGCTGAAATGAGTTCAAAAGAGCTCTGATTAAAATCAGTTTGAATCATTTCTTATGTGCTGTTTTTTATTCTCTATTATTATATATCTTAATGCATTATATATCTTAATGCATTTCAGTTAGACTGCCTCATGTCTAATAAAGAATGGGACAGTTGCAAGTATTTGTTTAAACTCTTTGTGGTTCACTCAGTTGATGCTGGAGTGTCTTATCAGAAGATAAGGCCTGGAGTGGCTACCATCACACATTCCTAAAGCTTCTCCAGATGACTCAAGAGTGAAAACGCACCCTTTCCAAACAAACAAATCCCTTTATTACACCATTTGTTAATGGTCTGACATTAGCTGCTGATGTTTTCAATATTAGCTCACCATTAGGGCAGCTATTTAATTAAATTCACAAGGCTCCATTTTTGGTAAGGGTAATTTGTTTGTAATGATCAACAAAATGCAAGCATCTTTGCTTTAGATAATGCCCTTTTATCAGTTACTATGCCTTACTTCAAATAAAGGTTAACAACAGTTTTAACAGAGCCATTTGATCTTCTACCATAATGATTAGACACATCTGATTAAATCTAATGGTAGCATTTCATACATCTTGAAAAGAGTAGGATTATGCTTCTGTTTCAGATAATGTAATTAAAGGTGACTGTTCCAGTTGAAAGTGGTATTGTTAGCCAGAAAGCAGCAGTGCATTGCAAACTAAATCTTATACATTTATGTATATATTTTATATGTGATGCTGCTTTCTACAAATCTATCAATTGGAATTTTTACTTTCTTATTAAGATCATAAAGAGAATCATGATGATGCAATATGTTAACCATCAATGTGTTCTAAGGACTGGAAACCTGTGGATTTATGTCCCCTGGATGTCAAGAAGCATTCAGGGTAAGATAAGGCAGAAAAAGGAAACCTATGATAGACACCAGGAACTCAATACTATGGAAAGCTTAGAGGAGTATACAAAGTGCAGGGGTGAAGTTACAAAGGAAATTAGGAAAGCAAAGTGAGGGCATGGAAAAATATTAGCAAGTAAAATTAAAGAAAACCCAAAAATGTTTTATAGATACATTAAGAGCAAGAGGATAACTAAAGAAAGAGTAGGGCCTATTGGAGACCAAAAAGGTAAACTATATGTGGAGGCAGAAGATGTGGGTAAGGTTCTTAATGAATACTTTGCATCTGTCTTCACAAAGGAGGGGGATGATGCAGGAATTGAAGTTAAGGAGGAGGAGTGTGAAATATTGGATGGGATAAATATAGTGAGAGAGGAAGTATTAAGGGGATTAGCATCTTTGAAAGTGGATAAATCACCAGGGCTGGATGAAATGTATCCCAGGCTGTTAAAAGTAGACAGGGAGGAAATAACGGAGGTTTTAACAATCATTTTCCAAACTTCACTGGACACAGGCGTAGTGCCGGAGGATTGGTGGACTGCTAACGTTGTACCATTGTTTAAAAAGGGAGTGAAGGATAGACAGAGTAATTACAGACCAGTCAGCCTAACCTTGGCGGTGGCTAAATTATTGGAATCAATTCTGAGGGACAGGATAAACTGTCACATGGAAAGGCACAGAGTAATCAAGGACAGTCAGCACGGATTTGTTAAGGGGAGGTTGTGTCTGACTAACTTGATTGAATTTTTCGAGGAGGTGACAAGGAGGATCAATGAGGGTGGCGCAATTGATGTAGTCCACATGGATTTTAGCAAGGCTTTTGACAAGGTCCCACATGGCAGATTGGTCAAAAAGTAAAGGCCCATGGGATCCAAGGGAATGTGGCAAATTGGTACCAAATTGGCTTAGTGGCAGAAAGCAAAGGGTATGGGTCGACGGGTGTCTTTGCGACTGGAAGGCTGTTTCCAGTGGGGTGCCGCAGGGCTCAGTACTAGATCCTTTGCTTTTTGTGGTATACATTAACGATTTGGACTTAAATGTAGGGGGCATGATTAAGAAATTTGCAGATGACACAAAGATAGGCCGTGTGGTTGATAGTGAGGAGGAAAGCTGTAGACTGCAGAAAGATATCAATGGACTGGTCAGATGGGCAGAAAAGTGGCAAATGGAGTTCAATCTGGAGAAGTGTGAGGTAATGCAATTGGGGAGAGCAAACAAGGCAAGGGAATACACAATAAATGGGAGGATACTGAGAGGTGTAGAGGAAGTGAGGGACCTTGGAGTGCATGTCCACAGATCCCTGTAGGTAGGACAGGTAGATAAGGTGGTTAAGAAGGAATATGGAATGCTTTCCTTTATTAGCCGAGACATAGAATATAAAAGCAGGGAGGTTATGCTGGAACTGTATAAAACACGAGTTAGGCCACAGCTTGAATACTGCGTACAGTTCTGGTCACCACATTACAGGAAGGATGTAATTGCACTAGAGAGGCTGCAGAGGAGATTTACGAGGATGTTGCCAGGACTGGAGAATTTTAGGTATGTTGACAGATCGGATAGGCTGGGGTTGTTAACCTTGGAACAGAGGAGACTGAGGGGTGATTTGATTGAGGTGTACAAAATTATGAAGGGCCTAGATAGAGTGGATAGGAAGGACCTATTTCCCTTAGCGGAGGGGTCAATAAGCAGGGGGCATAGATTTAAAGTGATTGGTGGAAGAATTAGAGCAGAAATGAGGAAAAACGTTTTGACCCAGAGGGTGGTGGGGGCCTGGAACTCACTTCCTGAGAGGGTGTTAGAGGCAGAAACCCTCAACTCATTAAAAAAAATACCTGGATGTGCACCCGAAGAGCCATGACCTGCAGGGCTATGGACCAAATGCGGGAAAGTGGGATTAGGCTGGGTGGCTCGTTTCTCAGCCGGCGCGGACACGATGGGCCGAATGGCCTCCTTCAGTGCCGTAAATTTTCTATGATTCTATGCCTGTGATGTCGCTAATCTCACACACATGTAGCAGGATGTTTTCCATTCTTGTTTGATGCCAGAGCCTGGCTTTAAAACTGTGAGATATACTGAAACTGGGATTATTTTTCCTTTTCTGCAATAATTCATGTTTTCCAAGCCCCCCCCAAAAAAGGGACCAGTGATTGTTACCAATTTTCTAGTTAAGGATCTTTTCATGAGCTTTCAGAGATTTGTTGGGGGAAATTAAAATGACCAGGTAGCAATTAGCTGGAGTCAATTCAATAATGATGCAGCTGAACTCGAGCAAAATATTTGTTCAACAAGGATTTTGCTGCAGTTGTTACATTAAATAGTTCACTTTTGCCATTGGTAAGAGAAAGCTGCCTGGAACTGCTGGCGCTTTTGAAATGTGCTGCTCACCAGCACTTAATCAGCTACTAGTGCCTGTCTCAGGCGCACTTTTAAAAGATGAGCAGTAAACTGTTGAAAAGCCCCGATGTGCTGTTCAACTGTATATTTCACGCTCCCTCATGGAAAATCAGAAACCTCATGGTTTCTCATCCTCGTGTTCAAATTCCTCTCTGGCCTCGCCTTACCCTATCTCTCATAATGATCTCTAGCACTACAACCCTCCAAGAATGCTGCGCTCCTCCAATTCTGGCCTCTTATCCCCCACTCCCTTCGTCCCACCATTGGCAGCCGTGCCTTCAGCTGTCTAGGCCCTAAACTCGACTGTACAAATTTGCTGCTTTGCTTAATTTCCTAGAGTTTCCTGCTCTCCAGAGCTTCGTCAATATTCATAGTTATTCCTTTATAATTAAGTAGCTGTTAAGCCATTTGAGAGGAAGGAAATAAATATTATTTCAGGCAGCTCCTGATTGACCAGGTTTCTGCTGGTAAGGCTAGCAAAATCCTATAGAATGAACTCAGCCTGCAGAAAACTAAAGTAATTATTTTAACTGCACTGTATAAAAATGCTAATCAAACATTGGCAGGATTAACTAAATTTCTAAAAGTGGAAAACATCGCTCATAGTTCATTTTTAAAACTTTTTTTTTGATTCCAACAATTTCCCCAATTACACGGGATGCTCTGTACCAGTGAGGGTTGATGAAACCACTTCACAACATAAATAAGTAGGAACAGAAGGACTTTTGCAGTGGTCATGTTTTTTGCCAACTCTATTTTCAGTTTTGGTGCCACTGCTGTTTACGTGGGTGCAGAAACGGAAGACAGCACCCAGTTTGTGCCTCTGACCTCCAGATAACAATTTTAGAGATGGGTTTTTAATGGCAGTAAATAGCTGCTACTGTAAACAGCAACCAAGGAGAAGTGCTGAGTGGATGACAGGCACTTCGTCATAGGGAGGGGACTCAGAGAGTATATTACATTACGCTGCTCTGGTGCATGTCCTATTGATAACCTCAAGAGTACCATAATATGTTGGGAGACAGAAAAGAAAAGACAAAATAAAATAAATTGAATACAAAATGGAAATAAGCTAGTGTTCTGATACTCATATATGATTGTACCTGTCTGAAATACTCACAAATGACGATGTCGCTAGGGTGTTCTGACATTGTATTCATGTGTTGTATAACTATTGGATGCAACAACAAGAACAATTTACACTTACAAAGCCCTTCTATTGTAAAAGAACATCTCAAAGTGCTTCACAAGGTAAAGAGGTGGACACCAAACAGAAAAACTAGAAACATGGGGGAAGATCAAAGGCACAGTCAAAGAGATGATTTTTTTAAGCCTGTGAAGACAGGGAGGGAGATAATAAGGCAAAGTGGTTTTAGTAGGGAATTCCTGAGGGCAGGAGGATAGTGGGAAATAAACAAAGATCTGGGGCTCAATTTTCAAACGGAGCGGGGAAGGGAATAGCGGAGGCACGGGTGGGCAAAGGACACAGGTGGGCACGAGTCAGGGGAGGGGTGGGATCGGGGTCAGTCACGCAGGGAGCAGGATCAGGGGTCATCGCGGGGGTCTGCGACCGTTGAAGGGAAGGATCGGGGTCGGGGGTCTGCGATCGGGAGGGGGGTCCGTGATCGGTGCAGGTAGGTTTGTTGAGCCGGGGGGAAGCACTCCTGCTCCTCCTGGCCCACAAGCTGTGCCTTTCTAGGCACTTACCTGCAGTCTCGGGCCTTCTCATCTCCTTTCATGAGGCGTAAAACAGAAGGCCTGGCAATCCAGGCCCCCCCGGGATTGAAATGGGGAATTAGTTAAAAATTGAGGCCTGAAGCCACCTTTAAAGGTTTTAAGGTCCAACCCGCCTCCTGGGAGCGGGTTGGCCGCCCGCCCCTCATCCCGCCCCCGTGAAAATCGGAAATGGGCTAGTTGGAGGTGGGTTGGGGGCGGGTCTGAAATGGTGCCAATTTTCAATGCTCCCCCACCCCCAACCCACCCTTTTCTTACTTTGAAAATCGAGCCTCTGGAGTCAGAAGAGAGGAATTTGCAAGCTGGGATGGAAGGCTGCCACCTAGAAGGACAAGGGCAGCAGGTACATGGGAACAACACCACCTGCACGTTCCCCTCCAAGTCACACACCATCCCAACTTGGAAATATATCGCCGTTCCTTCATCGTCGCTGAGTCAAAATCCTGGAACTCCCTTCCTAACAGCACTGTGGGAGATCCTTCACCACACGGACTGAGGCGGTTCAAGAAGGCGGCTCACCACCACCTTCTCAAGGGCAATTAGGGATGGGCAATAAATGCTGGCCTCGCCAGCGACGCCCACATCCCATGAACGAATAAAAATAAAGTCACTTTGATGGGGTGCAGCAAGGCTGTGGAGGGGCTTGAAACTGAGAATGAGAATTTTGATGTTGACTAACATGAGTGATGAAGGACTTAGTGAGTGGATGGGTTTCAAATGCCGTGCACTGAAGATTGTTGCACTTCTTGTGCAGAAGTCACATTTATGAGATATGACTTGTCGTTCTACATGGACCAGTTATGCCAGTGAGGCTAAATGGTTTTCTTCAGCAAATTTTCTTCCATATTGGTATTGATATTGTCATTAGATCTTTGGGCATTTTTAAGGACTTTTTCCTGCAAAATGTTTGTTGTTCTCTTTTGGAATTTTAAAGTTTTTGTACTGAAGCTGTTTTTCACCTTTATCAGCATTCTCCAATTTGAGGTACCCTTCGTCTTTTTTATTCTTGACAGTAGTGATAAGTTTTTCGGAACATTATTGTACATTTTGTTTAGTCCATTAAATCAATATTTGTCTGTTCCCATAGTTGTAGCCACAGAAAATACCACGCCCTGGGTTTGAATGCATGAAGTTTGACAGGAAGATTTAATATGTTTCACAGTAGCTATATCTGCATTCTATATGGAAACAATTCCATGAAAACTTTAAGGATTGTTATGTAATGGCTGAAAGGGCCTAAACCACATCATGCTGACTCTGTCTATTCAGTTATCTTTGACAGACATTCCAGCTCAAGCTTCAACTAAAGACTAAACAAAGAAAACAACCGACAGCTTCACACATTCTCATCTGATGCACTAGATACATAGAAGAACTTGGTTTTATATAGTGCCTCTTGCAATCTCAGAATGCTCCAAAGCACTTTACAGCCAATTAAGCACTTTTGAAGTGTAGTCACTGTTGTAATATAAGGAACGCGGCAGCCAATTTGCTCACAATTCCCACAAACAATGTGACAATGATCAGATAATCTGTTTTAATGGTGTTGATTGAGGGATAAAAAATGATCAGGACACTATGGAGAATTCTCTTACTCTTCTTCAAAATAGTGCAATGGGATCTTTTACAACGATCTGAGAGGGTAGACGGGCCTCGATTTAACATCTCATACAAAAAGTGGCACCTCCGACAGTGCAGCACTCCCTGAGTGCTAGCCTAGATTTTGTGCTCAAGTGTCTGGAGTGGGACTAGAACACACACAACCCTTTGACACAGAGGCAAGAATTCACCAACTGAGCCACAGCTAACACACAATGGAATAAAATAGATACAATGATATGCAGTTAAAATTAAAAAGAAAAGGATTAAAGGGATAAGTGCATGCAGTCTTGTATTAAAATCTACCATTATTATATTAGAACCCAATAACTAATCATTTTCATTTTGTTTTACTGTTTGGACGATCGCCTGATCGAAGCCAAATACGCCGTGAATTCTCTCGCTTCTAAGAAATTTGATGCACCCTGGATTGTGTCTCAGAGCCTAGTGGAATGTTTGCAGGCCCCTTCCCAGTTACTCTGCCTGTTGCCTGTGTCTTCCATAATGTAAACAATTTTACAACACCAAGTTATAGTCCAACAATTTTATTTTAAAATCCACAAGCTTTCGGAGGCTTCCTCCTTCCTCAGGTGAATGTGGAAATGTACGAAGGCATGGAGAACAGCCTAAGTGGTAAAACCATCTTTAAGCGGATAGAGAAAACAGTGGCAAAGTACATTAGAGTACATGACACAGTGCTATGCAGTGGTAGGTTTAAGCATGAAGGAAAGCTTATTTGTAAAAGATGTATGCAAAGAAAGCTTTACGAATATAGAAACATTATGCAAATTACATTACACTTGGCATGATGGGGAAGAGAATGCACTGTAGGAAGCAATTTCCTTGGGTAATCGCCATATTGAAATCCCTACTAATCATATGGTTCAAAGAAAAAAATAAGAATATAATGAGAGGGTGCAGGGTGAAATCACAAAACACAGAGCCTATAAAGGAAGGCCACTGTTGAACTGCTTGTGTGGGGCAGTTGGACCTCTGAGGACTCCTATATTTATGATATACCCTGCAATCGCAATGACACCAATGCCCTGTACCATTCACTTTTTTAAATTGCTGTGTTGATATCCAAAAGTTTCCCTTTGCTTCAGTTCAGTTTGAAGTCTGCAGGTCAGAGGCTGGGTATTCTGCGGCGAGTGACTCATCTCCTGACTCCCCAAAGCCTTTCCACCATCTACAAGGCACAAGTCAGGAGTGTGATGGAATACTCTCCACTTGCCTGGATGAGTGCAGCTCCAACAACACTCAAGAAGCTCGACATCATCCAGGACAAAGCAGCCCGTTTGACTGGCACCCCATCAACCACCCTAAACATTCACTCCCCTCACCACCGGCGCACCATGGCTGCAGTGTGTACCATCGCCAAGGCTTCTGCAACAGCACCTCCCAAATCCGCGACCTCTAGACGGACAAGGACAGCAGGCATATGGGAACAACACCACCTGCACGTTCCCCCCAAGTCACACACCATCCCAACTGGGAAATATATCGCTGTTCCTTCATCGTCGCTGGGTCAAAATCCTGGAACTCCCTTCCTAACAGCACTGTGGGAGAACCTTCACCACACGGACTGCAGCGGTTCAAGAAGGCGGCTCACCACCACCTTCTCATGGGCAATTAGGGATGGCCAATAAATGCTGGCCTCGTCAGCGACGCCCACATCACATGAATGAATTTTAAAAAAGTAAATATATTTACTTTTCGATTTGACTATGTAGCTGTAGAATGAAGCACAGCTTCCTCTTTAATGGCCTTAATAAGATCTTATAAGCAAAACTCTTTTTACATTGATCCATTTTTGAGAGATAGGAATGGTAAAAGCAGCACTGAATATGGATCAACACACTTTTAAAAGCTAGTGGACAGGTACAAAAATTAATCAAAAAGGCTAATGGAATGTTGGCGTTTATCTCAGGAGGGTTGGAATAATGGGGAGGAAGTTACGCTTCAGTTGTACAGAGCCTTGGTCAGACCCCATCTGGAGTCTTGCATTCAGTGCAAGGCATTGCATCTCAAGAAGGATATATTGGCCTTGGAGGGGGTACATCGCAGATTCACCAGAATTATACTGGGGCTGAAAGGATTAAATTATGCGGACAGGTTGTATAACTTGGGTTGTAGTCCCTCAAATTTAGAAGATTGAGGGGCCCAATTTTCATTCTGCCTTTGATAGGCGGGTGTCCTACCGGTTCTGGGAAATCCCATGGGGGCCTCAGTCGGGCCATGAGCGGCCCCAAAAAATGTTCCTGTGGGCCCAGAAGGAGCAGGTACAAGCCTCCTCCTCTTGGCCCCACCAAAAAAACCCATAAATAATTACTGGGCCATTTTGTGAGCAGCCTCTAACGGTCCCTTTAAAGATCGATGGTTAGATCTCTCACCACAAATACTCGCAGTGTGCGCTGTGCATGCTTCGCCCATTTGTACCTCAAAATTGCAGTCGGGGTTCTATGTACTTTGTAGGACCCCCAATTTGCATAATTTAATGAATCTCCTGACTGATTCAGGCAAGCATCTGGACTGCCCTTGTAAAGGTCCCGGGCAAATGGCAGTGGGTGGAATTGGAGCAGGAATGGGGCTTTAAGTACAACACTCTGATTTTAGAACCTCATTCTCCCCCGACAGTCCGAGTTAAAATTGACTTTTCATGTCACATACTTTTCCTGTCCAAGAGGACAGACTGCTGAACTGCTCCTGTATGTGAAGCTGCTAAATGGTGTGTGAGCATAGCCCAGGGTGACTGCAATTCCGTACACCTTCCCATCTGTGGGAAAATACTCAGCTTTCATTCAGCACCTGTCCACGCTCATATTAACAACTCACTCTGTGGGGAATTTCAGTTGTAATCCTATGTTCTGTCAATCTGTTGCATAGAACATTGAAGGCTGAGCATGTTGTTTCATCCACACTGCACTCATGGTAATCTTTACTCAATCGCCATTTATTTTAATTTTACTCGAGAAATACTTCCTATAAGAATGTCAATATAAGTCTGAACAATGTCATCTTCGAGCTTCGTTACCAATTGCAGATAATCCATGATTAGAGTTATCATGACTTTACTTAATATAGATTCTCTTACTTAAAGTGGCAAAACAGACAGTGACTAATCTTATCTGTATTTCGTAAATGGCTCAATCATATCGTGTGACTTTGATTACCAGTAGACTGGACCTCAGAGTATTTTTTTTCCCTACATATTGGTTTGCTCAGGCCCCTTACAAGGAAAGATCAAAGCACTTTTTTCTCTTTCTCAATAACTACTGGGAATCTAAGTGTGGTTGTGTTGTTTGGGTCAGAATCAAACAAGTTGCCTGCCTGTGCTATCACAATTTACCCTTTATCAGTTGTTTAGTCTCTAGTGTGAGAAAATAAGAAGTCATCTCATCAGCGATAGTGCTTTTCCACTGGGGTAGATAATTGCCTTCCTACAATCTATCTGTTCTGATCTAAGACAAGTCTGATATGGGGAAAGAGGAGTCACAAAAAACCATTGGCAAAATGACATATATCCCCATTAGTAGCAGCAATTTCCTTTTAAGTAGAGCTGTCTCTAATGACAATGGGGTCGATTTTAACCCTACCCACCTGGCAGAAACCGATGGGTAAACAGTTAAAATTGACTGGGTGACTTACCTCCTAATGTCCTACGCATCCTACCATCTTCAATTTTAATCGGCTCTTCTGAGCAGACGGCAAAGGATCCCGTCTGAAGCTGGTGGAGTCCTGCTTTAAATATGCAGATCAGGCCCTGATGGTGTCATCGGACCTCGACCATGAGTGGGGGAGCCACTGCAGCTTTCCCACCCTGCAAAGTCAAGTGAGAAGAGCATCGGAAGCAGAAAAGGCCACTCAAGGTAAGTATTTTACTTTCCTTTGTGGGGCCTAGGAGAAGCAAGAGTGGTTCCCCAGGGCCCAAAGGAATGTTTAGGCCTCCTGTGTCCCGGAAATCCCCCTCTCCTTCCGTACTATGAGAATGAGGAGATCAGGACTCCTGATCTCCTCATTCACCCAGTGGCCAGCCTGGGGCCGCCCAAATTTCCACAGGCCAGCAGCCACTTCCTGCCCACTAGAGTTGGTTGGCGGCAACTTATGGCCTCATTGATCCGAGGCTGGCACGAATCTAACTGAAACCAACAATTTCACGTTGGAAATCCGCTCCCATTTAAAATCTCCCCCAAGATATCTGTATTTTGAATCCCACCAATAGTTACCATTTTGACTCAGGGCTTCTGCTCTCCGCTGTTTGTGATTTTCAGTGTACGTCATTAGGAGAATAGGATACTGTAGTCAGGCAAATGGCTGCATGGTCATCTCAGTTGTTAACCAATTTTTATTCCACAGTGGATTTCAATATTGATTTACAGATCCAGATTTAGGGGAAATAAGCTAATTTGCATAATTCTATATATTATTTATATTTAAAAAGAAACCTACTTTTCTTGTGGTAAATCAAACAGCTTTGCATTAACCTATACTCGGGTGGAAACCTTAACTTTGGCTTAACAGTACTGCTTGGTCTCTAGTTGCTGAGAACTGGTTTAGGAGCTGCATTTCTCTATCACCTGCAGGGGAGACTTTGTTGACCAACTTTTTTTCTTTTTGTGGTTAGGTTGAATGGGTGTTCTGGTGTCTGTACAGGCCAGTTATGCAGTATCCCAGCCATCAGGGAATATTTGATGGTGAGAAATTAATTTGCACTTTGCAACTTCCAAACAACCTCGCACATGCAAATGTACTATTGGTGCTGAGGAATCTTCACTATTCTGTAAATAGGGCAGATTCCACAGCATCAGGAACGCCAGCATTAGAGTGAGTTGAGATAGCAATCTGGTGATGGCTCCAGTGCTTTAATTGGGTTCTCTGCTCAATGTCTAGTGTTGCCTGTGAAGAATGTACCTCAGTTGAAATTGCTGGAAGCTTGCGATCTCAGGAAAGGAGCAGTAGATGAGAACATCAGAGGGAAAAATTGGAGGAGAAAAAAAATCCTTTATGATGGAAAAAAAGTTTGGCAGTACAACTGAATTCTGAAGGTGCTGGATTAAGACCTTTGCAATAAGGTTATTTTTCAGTTGACTTTGTTGTTCCTTTCTCAATTATTCTGTTAAGATCATGTCATCTGTGACAGTATTATTTTGCCCCCAAATGTCGTTTTTAATAAATTATATTTTTCAGCCTTCCTTCCTCTACGTGGATAGGAATTTGATTTTTTAATTGTTTTGCAAATTATTTTTCATTGTGACAGGGTCAGCTTTCAATGTGTACATTCTACGATGTGGGAAATGAGGGAAAAATTGCTTGGGTCGGTTCTAAAAGTCATTATACATAACTACGGTGACTACAATTAAAATGAATTAATTGCCTATGGAGTGCTTTTGGATACCTCGAGGTCGTGCAAACCATGTAAGTGCAAGTAGTTTCTTCTTTCTTTCTATTCCATCAACTCTCAGTCTGTATAACCTCTCCATACCTATGGTGTTAAACCTGGTTGTATCATCCCATATACACCTGACATGAGATTCAGACAGTCACACTGCTTGAGCTATTTGCCGTTAGCAGAAAACTCTATTCTAGTTACCATTAAGCTTCTCGATAGTAATTACAGGTACCTTACCAAATGATTGAGAAACAGCTGTCACATTGAAAACTTTTCCAGTGAACACATGATAGATTTGGATGAGAAAGGTCATTCAGGTCATCTTAGCACATCTACCCCAAAGAACCTACAGTCATCTCATCATCACATCTAGCTGTTCCTTAAATGATTCAAAGGTTTTTGCCTCCACTACCTTATCCAGAAGTCTGTTCCACACATTAATCACTGTGTGGAGAACTCCCTGGTATTAATCCTAAATTTGCCTTTTGTCCAACTGGAACAGTTTAATTTGAAGTAGTGATCAGGATTTCCCTTTTCTATACTGTTTACTGTCTTATGCAGCTCTATCAGGTCCCCTCTTAGTCACCTTGCTTCAGGACTGAAAATCATAACTTCTTACAGTCTTTCCTCAATAATCAGTCTTTTGTTTTGCTAATAGCCAAAAAAAATATTGTTTTTGTCATTAAGTGTAAATTAGGTTTATAATTTCAAAAAGCAAAAATATTATTGGGATACAAAGGAATTTTTTTAACCATAGTTTTGACAAAGAATAATTAAATAGTGAGCTGAGGACTTGGTTTTGCAGGAACTTTCTAGTGTTCACTGTGGTCAAATAGCATGAAACTAAATTTTGAAACTTTACAACTCAATATTTCTGACAGATATTTCTATTGTGAGTATTTTACTTTTATTATTAATCCTTTTCTTGTTTTTTTCTTAATGACTCCTAATATGTGAATATGGGAGGCAGATAATTCCAGTAACATGCTCAAAGTACATTTCCCTGTCACGTGATTGCTGCCTGAAACTGCATATCCAAGACTGTGTCTGCTATTGCTCAGTTTTGCATCAAAGTTGATTTATAAAAGGTAATTTTACAAATCAATGCTGCTAATGGCGAGCCATGCTCGCTGGCTGTGCATACCAGAAATTTAGGCAGTGACTAACCATGATTTCCTAGCCACTTGCAGTGTCTGCCTAAATTTCTGATACATACTGCCAGTGGATGAGGCTCCATGGTCAGAAAACCAAAGGTAGCCTGATATACGCTACCAGTTCGTGAGACATGGACTCGTAAAATTATGCCTAAAAATATCACCACTCATTGGAGAGTACTTTCTAGTGTTACACAATTTTAACATGTAGGCTGTAAACTCAGCCATAAAATATCCAGCTAGACATGGAATAAATTTTAACTTTTTTTCCACTCAAATTTGTCTGAAATTTCCATTATATGTAATGGGGATGCATTGCTTTTTTATGGAAATGGGTTATCTTAGGATGTCCTATGAATGAAAAAGGCTTAATAACCATTTTAACTAAATTGTGATTCCATTCACAATACCATTCAGTTCATTAAACATTGAGTAAAATCTTAAGTAACAAATTAAGTTTCCATCTATTTATTTCATTTCTCTGAATTGATTACTAAAGTCCCTGCATTCCATTCACCTGACGAAGGAGGAAGCCTCCGAAAGCTTGTGATTTTCAAATAAAATTGTTAGACTATAACTTGATGTTGTAAGATTGTTTACATTTGTCAACCCCAGTCCATCACCGGCATCTCCACACCATTTAAAGTGGATTGGGGATTATAAAGATAGCTATGGAAGATAGGGTTTTGTGCAACATGGCATTTCCTGGAATTCTGACGCTGTGGAATTGTTGTGCCAAGGAAAGTGACCAATCATGGAGGGATAGTGCAGGATATGAGGTTGGATAAATGCTCTAAGGCTTTATTTGTTTGATGAGGTAGAACAACAATTGCATAAAGTTTCCTTGGGTGATTAAACAGGTGAGGTGGAGACCATGATAGAGCATTAATTTGATCTTTATAACTCATCTGAAAACTTCATTTATAATTTTATACTCTGATACTGAATGATCCAGGACATCATAAAGGGTGATTCCTCGATCCAGTGCACCCTGCAGGGAGCCACACTCTCAGGGAGCACATCTACTGAAATTGGGGGCACTCAGTTCACAGTTTTCAACCCATTAAAATGAATAGGCAGGAAATGAAGGGCTGCAGGTCTGCAATTTCCCAAAATGTACTCTCTTCAAACTTTGCTCCCTGCTTAGAGCGCTGGATTGCGGAATCACACCTCATATAAATAGTAAGCTGGTAGATGCACATTGCTGAAACAATGATCAGACTGTGATTGGCTACCAGTGTGCTGTAAAATCCCTAGCATACACACTTTGAGCGTTGAATTTCAATGGTTCTTTCCTGATTCCTTGTGTTTCCCTTGATTATTGCAGCTGTCATTTTTAGTTTGAATGTGGTAAGGCTACAGAAATGGTTAGATTCTGAAATGCATTAGAAATTACACTTTTTAACATAATTGTTCATTTCATTCTGTAGTAAGAATCATTTGTGCATCAATCTTTCTTAAATAAAGTTTTTTATTTCATCTCAATCCAACAGTTTTCCTTTGGTGTGTGGATTGATCACTGATAATTATTCAAAGATGAGACTATAAAAAATACTCTCAATAATTATCCTAAAAATAATTCGTAATTGGGAAGTCAAAAACAGCATGAAAAATGGCCACAAAATAATTACCAAGGAATGTTGTAACCACTTCTAGGAGTATCCCATGTGGTTAAAATTATGTCACAAATATTTCCTCAAACAACTGAAAACTATCTAGCACAGAAATTGATGAAAAGTAGTTTCCAACAGCCTTCGAGTCTCCAAATTATTTTTAAAAATGTGTCACGGTGGTGATTTCTTTTGTGCTCAGAAGGGTGGGGGATGTTAGTGCCAAGGAATAGAACATGTTTCTGCTCCAAGCACTCTGTGTCAACATCTTAAAAGAAAGTGAACTAGAGTAGCCTATGATGTAAAACATCTACTGTAATACAGATTCGATTTACAGCTGTCCTAATTAAACGAGTTCAAAAAGCACTGACAGGCACGTAAAGTGTTTTGAAGTAGCAAGATTCTAATAACAGACATGCAGAGCTTTGAGGAAATTTGGATGTCAACTGTGGTTGGTTTGTTAAAGAATGAAAAAATGGTGAAAATCTTTATGGCACATACATGTGAACTATTCCACTGGTTCCATTGGTCAATGTAATGGTGTGGTGCTGATCCATTAAGGCCAGAAAAGCCCCAGGTTCGATGCTCAGTCTATGCTAAGTGAGCTGATCTCAGCCGAAGTGGTAGAGGGATGCTACAATGGCCTCAGTGACCATGGGTAGGGAAGGAAAAATTGTCCAGGGTTCTTGCATCTTGTTGCTAGCTAGTGACCTGCACTGGAAAGTGCATGTGTGTGAGTATTGGGTGTGGACAGGATTGGGCATGGCTGTGATGCCCTTTATGGTTTAATAGACTCACTGGGGATGATTCTCTTCTTTTGCCCACCCCTCTGGACCCACCCTAAACCCAACCCATTTCCCTGGGTCGGGGCGCATTATGTATCCACGACGGGCTCCAGACGAATTCCTGCTGTAAAGAGGGAGCCAGTCAGTGCCAGGGCAGAACATCCCAGCACCAGAAGAGATGGTCATGGACCTTATGATGCAGATTGCCCCGAAGGTCAAAATCACAGCTCTCACTGAAAGACTCAGCTAAGACCAAGGCCTTCAGCAGGCAAGTATTGGACCTGACTTGGAGAGACTGGAGGCTGCTACAGGATTCTCTTCCTCCATTGGGAGAACTCAAGACCTTTACTGCTACTTCCTGGGGCCCAACCCTCTCTTCACAGATGCTGCCTGACCTGCTGAGTGTTTCCAGCATTTTCTGTTTTTATTTCAAATTTCCAGCATCTGCAATATTTTGCTTTTGTTTGAGTGTTTAATTTACTGCCACATCTCTTCCAGAATGTCCACCTTAAAGAAGTTCTGCTCTTCTCTCCGACAGGATTTCCATTTGTCTCTTACCTTCATTGCTATCTGTTTCCCTTCTCGTGCTCGATGAGGTATCTACTAAAACTCGCTTTCCTGGCCCCGTACTTGCTTATAAACCGCTCAATCTCTAATTTCTGATGAGACCATCGACCTGAAACGTTAACTCGGTTTCTCTCTCCACAGATGCTACCTGACCTGCTTGAGTGTTTCCAGCATTCACAAATACAATGTTGGGTCACCTCTTTTATAAACAGTAGTTTGAGCTGCTCAATATTTTATGTAAATTGTGCCGTGGGACTGGAGAATAACCAAAGTAGCACCTTGATCAAGAAGGGAGAGAAGAATAAACTGTGTAACGATAGACCAATTGGTCTAGTGTCAGTTGTGTGAAATTCTAAGGCCCTGAAATTCCTGAGGATATACTCCACTGACACAAATGTGGTGGATTGGAACCTCCGCCCTACCAAAGAAAAAATTTACCTTTTTGGAATCTTCAGATACTACTCTGCCTCCCGATAAGACAATCAATCCCCTCCAGGATCAATTGCCTTAATCTAAGTAAGCTCTAGTGCCTATCAGAAAACCTCAAAGGGACTGATGCCAACTCTCAGCTGATATGAGTTACTCTATGATCTTTTAAGGGCGTAAAGAGAAGAATTTCCGAGGTAGTGCAGGAACTCCCACAGCACACCCCCTCGTAATAAATGGGTGGGCGAATGATCCATTTCTAGCCTCCCCATTAGAAAATGGCTGCACCAATAAAAAAGGACAGAATCCTGGCAGAACCAGGATTGCTGATCTGGGCCAGAATTTCAGGAGCTTATAATCCATAATTGGAGATCAAATTAACTAACATTTAAAAATACATGCGATAATCAAAGACAGCCAGCATAGATTTGTTATATGCAGCTCAAATTTAACAGAGTTTTGTGAAGGAGTGACTGATTGGATAGATAAAGATTTTTGTTGGGTAAAGGTATCAAGGGATATGGAGAAGTGGCAAGTAAATGGAGCTGAGGTATAGATCAGCCATGATCTAATAGAATGGCAGAACATGCTCAAGGGGCGGAATGACCTACTTCTGCTCCTATGTCCTATGTCCGATTGAACAGAGACACCAAGGGATTTAAATACATAATTCCCTGAAAGTGTGAGTGCAGGTAGATAAAGCCATAAAAAAGGCCAAAGTTATTTTGGGTTTTATAAATAGTGCATAAAGTACAAGAGTAAATAAGTAATGATATATTTGTACAAAATGTTGGTTAGGCCACTGTTAGAGTACTGTATGCAGTTTTGGGCATCACATCATAGAAAGGATATTAAAGCCAGAGTGAATGATTATGTAGATTCACCATGATGAAGGAAGGAATAGGAAACTATTGTTAAGCAGAGAGATTATTTCCACTGGAGTAGAGAAGGCTAAGAGGAGATTTAATAGGAGTTTTTAAAATCATGAAAGTTTAAATAAAGTGAATAGAGAAAGATTATATCTTCTGGTTGGTGAGACAGTACTGACTAGTCATCAATTTAAAATGATCACTAAGAGAATGAGAAGAGAGGTTAGGAAAGATTTATTTACATGGAGCATTATTGGAACATTCAGTGCTTTGCCATTTGTTATGGTTGAGGCAGAGACTATTTCGCCTTTTAAGGGAAAATTAGATAAATGTTTGAATCAGAGGTAGATGCAGGCTGCTTGGAGAAGCAGGGCAGCGGGATTAGTTTTGGATTGCTTTAGCAAAGAGTCAACATAGACAAGTAGGTCCGAATGGCCTCCTTCTGCCCTGTAGAATTCTATGGCTCTATAGTTCTAAGTCAGTGTGGTGCTAACTTAAACTGTGTTACTTGCGTATTTCAATTTTGTTTAACTATCATTATGTAAGTCATGATGTGGAGATGCCGGTGATGGACTGGGGTTGACAATTGTAAACAATTTTACAACACCAAGTTATAGTCCAGCAATTTTATTTTAAATTCACAAGCTTTCGGAGATTTTCTCCTTCCTCAGGCAAATGTTTTGCCTGAGGAAGGAGAAACATTTGCCTGAGGAAGGAGAAAATCTCCGAAAGCTTGTGAATTTAAAATAAAATTGCTGGACTATAACTTGGTGTTGTAAAATTGTTTACAATTATCATTATGTAATATAGCTATAGCTTTCTAAAAATGTAACTGGTGCTGTAGATATTATTTCCCAGCCATGAATTGGTGACTATTACTCAATAAACCGTAAATTTTTATAGTCTGCTTATTAATCCTTTAGTACCAATGTCATCATACCTTCTGTACCTGGAGAAAATAAACCCAAATTTGAATAAATTACCCTATGAACTTTACAGTGCACATTACAGGAACAGTGGATACCAGAGAGTGATTTCAAGCCTGTAATCTCGTCTCTGGTTTCGGATGATGGTTACAAATCCCTTTGTGTTTTGCCCTTGTGGTATGCAATGTCATCTGAACCACTTCTATGATATTACTGACTTGTAATCACTCCAAGCTATTCATTAATCCCTGAATTTTCTTTTGATTTTTATTCTTCCAATCATCTGCTTAATTATCTTCATTACAGTTAAGATTACACAGGCCTTAGGTCAGACTACGGGCTCGATTATAAATGCAATCTGAGCTCCTGGGCTAGTTTGCAGATCTATCTTAGTGCTATTGTTGATTAGCTGCACCATTAAAAATTCTTGGTTTTGTTTTCACAATTCAGATCCCAGAGTTGCTACACTTAAGCTGCTCTTTTATCCAGGTGTACTGGCTGGTGTACTTTCCAGTGTCATTGATAG